>NW_017805135.1:1589936-1603488 GCF_001891065.2 Hippocampus comes | reverse complement strand
GTGAGAGGAGAGGGAGAGAGGGAGAGAGAGAGAGAGAGAGAGAGAGAGAGAGAGTCTCTGTTGCTGATTAATGGCGGCCGTAGGAGAGACGTTTTGGGCCAAGTGCAGAGATTAAGAGGGGGTGGGTGAGGGCAAGGGCAGCGAGGTTGTTGCATCGGGCTCGGCCCTGTAAACAGCGCGGAGGGAGCAGGCGGCGTTCCTTTGCTCAAATGCAGTGTGGAGGCGAACATGTGGGAAAGCTTTGCCGCCTGGCACTCACTCACTCGCCCGTCAGTCGGACAGTGAATCAGTCGCTATGTCACATGCGCGCCACTTGCGTGCCAGGTGACCCAGAAACATATTTGACACCGCTAGATCTACATCCATACACGATTTGGGAGGTTTCCATCATAAAGCCCGTGATCAAATCCGTTATGACCTGTTTCCACTCTGCAGTACAATGTAGTTTTTGTGTCCCGTTTCCGCCCACAGGTTCGGTTAAAAATGTCCAATAACATCAAACCCATTTGCTCTGTCCAGATTCATAGACTGCGTCTTCCAAAGACGGCCATATGATGTAACTTTCGGTGCGCCTCCACCACCCGCGACCAAATTCACGCTGACTTGTAATCTATCTCGCCTGTTTCAATGGAGACGGGCCCTAAGCGAAGGCTACTCCAGAGCATACTTTCGTAGCCTACACCGCTCTTATTCTACACTTCGTCATTCCGAGCACATTGCCGCTCTCTTGTAGCGGTGTAGCAGACAGTTCAGTGAGAGTCGCTCAACCTGTTCTAATTCACCGTGAGCTTTTGCGATCCACAGGATCCACGAGGAGGAGCTTTGAAAGCACCCAGCCTGCGAAGGGTCCTTCCGAGGACTCGGCCCACAAATTTGGACACAGCGATAGTGTGCTGACCCGTAGTTTCCACCGAGCGAGACATTTTCTACGCATTTTCTGGCATGTCCGTTATAACGCAGCATCATGCGGCAAAACACAAGCTGTGTCAGGGTTTTCCATTCTAAACCCTACCATAGCGAACTGAACTACCACTTAATTAAACAAAAACACAAAAAAAAAAAAACACGCCTGTCTCTGTTCTGCTGCATTTGTCCTTCTTGCCTCCAGCAGAGACGTTAGAGTTTTAAGTTTTTTTTTTTAAAACACCATCAAAGTCTTAACAACAGTGTTGCATCATCAAATGCATCATGAAGGCATATCAAGTTCTCAGCCAACATGGGAGAACTGCACTGTTTTTCCCTCAGCATCCATGCGGCGCAGCATTTTGCACTTGGCCAAGAGTCTTCATGCAGCTATCTGGAGAAATGTGTGAGTGTGTGTAAGCGCACGTGTGTGTAGCGATGTAGTGCTGAGGCAGCAGGTTGGCCGGGGCGGGGGCCGAGCTGAAGTGTGTGCCTGGCAAAGCGGGCCATTAACCCACCGCCCTAAGCTCTGACCTGGGCCAAATCCAATATTGGCTCCGGCATCAAGGCACAGGTGCCACTCAGGGTTCAAAGCCCGAGATCATCAAGAACCCCGTCCCCCCCCTCCCGTCCCCTGTCAACGCCGCCTTTCACCCCCACCTGCACCTCCTCACACAATAAAGCGCTCAATGTAAATTCTTTCAGACACCTACGAGCATCACCGTTGCTCGGCTGGAGACCAGCGAGCAGAAACAGGGAGAAAGACAGGAACAGGGTCAGTAATAATTGTAGCGCTCTAAACGGCAATGTAGCATCTTTGGTAAAATTGTGCCTATTAGGGTTTGTTGGTTTTGTGACTTTTGGCTCGTCACATCAAGGGTTGCGGGTCAGCCGCACGATTTGTTTGGGCAGTTTTAACACCACGATGTTGTCACGGTTTGCTTGTGTGTGTGTGTGTGTGTGTGTGTGTGTGTGTGTGTGTGTGTGTGTGTGTGTGTGTGTGTGTGTGTGTGTGTCTCCAGCAGGTGGCAGATGAGTGCCGTTCCTTCAGTGTGCACACCTGCTGCCAATTATCATTAGCCTTGTATTAAGGTTTGTCGGTTTATTGTTGACCTTGTTGCCGCTCTCGCTCAAGTGACAGTTTTCTAAAACCTCTTGCTCTCGTCATCATCGTTCTTGTTCCCTAAGTACGCCGTTTTTGGAAGTACAGTCCTTGTTTTGTCATTTGACTTTGTTTTGGTGTTACGTGTGAATTGGATTCTCGACATTTCGTTGGTTTTCTTGGTTTAACTATTTCCTTGCCTTTTGCAAGCATGTTGTGCTATTGTATTGTTTGTTTTTTTCCCCTGGTTTAGATTTGACCAGCGATTTCTGTTCATACTTTGTCGGTGCACTTTAGTTTTTGGAAAAAATATTTTTTGTGACAGAGTTTTGCTTGGTGTCTACATTTCTGGGATCCCAAACATTATTCGGTTCGGTTTCGAACCTGACAGATGTCAGGAGCCGTCATAGGGGAAGGAAGCAGTTTCAGTTGGTTCATTTATTCAGACAAATGCAACCACTTAGAATGGTCTGCTGTGTCCCCATTAGAAAACAAAATGTGAAATTGCTGCTTTCAACTTCTACTCTCACCATATTTGCTAATGTAGCCCTCGATAGGTTATGAAGCATCGTTGGCAATGTAGCACATAAAGTATGAGAAGGTAGAGGCCTTAATGCTGAATTCTCCGCCTCCTCCTCCTCAGGTCCACCGAGCTCTACGTTCCTGTTCCTGCAAACAAGTCAAACGTCTGAAGCAATGTATCGAAAGTATTCCCGCGCGTTCCGTAGGATGGATATGTCATGTGACATGACGCCTGGGAGCGCCCATCAACAGATAAAATGACAGATGCTGTTTTTTGCCTCGTGGATCCGACTTGCTCCTCATTTTTTTTCCTCTCTTTTTCGCATTTCCTTTCACCCGCTGTGACCTGACAGTACTGGCGTTTTCTGCTATTTTACTATTTCCATTGGAAAGGATTCCGAAATATCTGAGCCTGAGTGTCGTCTTTTAACCGAGAGTTTGGTCACGTCGGGCATCCGTTTTAGGGGGACTGAAAAGAATCCCTGAAAAATGTGACTTGGAGAATTTTGTGGTTCCTAAGCATTGTTTTGGGGTGTTTCCATTGTAAATACATCTGACTCGTCGTTTCTGTTTCCATCAAAGCAAGGTTCTGTTGTTTGCCATCCGTTTTTGCATGTCTATTGGAAAAGACATGCCAATCTGTACATTTCCCTTCTGTTCGATTCGTCTTTTTTTGGCATTGCCACCAACCATGATGCTTTGGGTCTGTTTGGTCCACATTATGTGGCCTTTCCGGTGTAAAGAGTCCCAAGCATGTGATCCGTGATGTCCTGTTTCCACCAAGCGATACGGCTGAGCGTTCATTTCAGCGTAAGGCTTCTAAAACGTCTCACTCCGAGTGTCGTGTCGATTCGGCTCACCAAAATATCCACTTTTGTCGGAAAGGGTCCTGAAATATGTGAGGCGCTGTCTCCTGTTTTCACTAAGCATGGGATTTGGTGATATATGCTTTGCATTCTTAATTTAAATTTTTTAAAATGAAGGTTCTCAAAATGTCTGACCCGTATAAGCGTAATTTCACGTGACCAGACAACAGATTAGCGGCCTTCCTGTATCACTATCATAACAATGGGTCGATGACACGATGGTTTGAAGCTGAACTTGCTTAAATTAAGTTTTCTTCAGGGTGAGTGTTTTGCCTGGTTGCACTCGGTCACTCCTGACACCAACGTAGCGTCTTAGTGTACTTATTTTGTTTTTGACAGCATCGGGAATTTCCCATACAGGCGCTGACCTTTCATTGTGCATTTGTGTCACTTGAGGCTAGCGTCGTCGCTGTCGCCGCGGGAAGCGCTCGCTCCTCGCCCCCACTCAACGTTTCCCTCGTCCTCGCGGGCAGTCCCTGTCCATCGCGTCCAGGTGGACGCATGGCTTTGATTGGTCGCCTCCACTTGGCTGTCACCGCGCTTCCTTTGTGATTGGCGGTAATTGGCGTGGCCGTGGGCGAGCTCGTCTTTCACCTATGCTCAAACTGTGATCGACTTGATTTGAATGAGACGCACCCCCTTTCCAAATGTCGACCTTTATAGGGCAAAGAACCATATGTAGTAGGTGTGCATTTTTTTTTTCCCCCTGGAAAAATATTTTAACTTTTTGTTTTCCCTAAAGGCGGCCCAGTGGTCCAGTGGTTAGCGCGTTGACCTCACAGTGCAGAGGTACCGGGTTCTTTTCCAGCTGCGGCCTCCGTGTGCGGAGTTTGCATGTTCTCCCCGGGCCTGCGTGGGTTTTCTCCGGGTACTCCGGTTTGCTCCCACATTCCAAAAACATGCATGGCAGGCTGACTGAACACTCGAAATTGTCCCTAGGTGTGAGTGTGAGCGCGGATGGTTGTTCGTCTATTTATGCCCTGTGATTGGCTGGCAACTGGTTCAGGGTGTCCTCCGCCTACTGCCTGAAGACGGCTGGGATAGGCTCTAGCACCCGCCGCGACCCTTGTGAGGATAAAGCTGATCGAAAAATGGATGGATGGATGGATGGATGGGTTTCCCTGAAAAAATATGAACTTTTTTTTTCCTGAAACAAAAAAGACTTTTTTTTATTTTTTTGCAAGAAAATTTCATTTCCCTGAAAAAAATATGCCTTTTTTTCTTGTGTGCAACATGCGAAAAAGGTAATTCTAGCGACACAAAGCTTTTTCCTCATTTTTCTGGTACCATATTTGGTCAGCGATTTACAGTAAGGAACAAAAGGTTGTCGAGTCCACTCGTACCCGTCGTATGAATCCGTCACATGTGAACAATTAGGTTCCGTCTGCACCGTGTGCCGTGTTTATACAATGTTGCAATCAGTGTAATTGTGCACACTGCGTCTTGTTTACCCACTTCAACTTGGCACTCGAGCACCTTCCTTTTCATGCGCGCTAATTGATTCCCATCAGCTGCTATGCAGCCGCCCCGTGTTCCTTCTTGATAGAACAACAAATACAAAGAGCCGTGATCAGTAGCATTGTTTATTCGTACTGACTGCCGATAGCCATAAAAGCCCTCAAAAGTTTTGTTTTCCCTGCCGTTGCCAAGGTTTTTCCTCCGATCGCCTGCAGGGCAGCATAATCTCAAATCTCATCTACTCTCTGATTTTGACAATTGGACATTCCTTTTCATCAACGCTACGGGAGTGCGGTGAATGGAGAGAAGCGTTGCTTATTCCCCCGGTGTTGTGATTCACTGAGGAAATTATCCCAAAGACAAGAAAATCCAATAGTATGAGCGAAGTCAAAACAGAAAAGCCAACGTGGAATGTTTCTTGTTTAGTCTAGTTTGAATATTTAATCTGAACATACACGGTGAGCCCTGGACATAGAAATAATGGAAAATTACTTTTTTTAAGATGAAGGCATTCGACTATTCACTTCTTGCCAGATGCCGAGATATTGCACAGTGTAAACGTTCACATGAGCGGGATTCCAGAAAAAAAAAAATTGCTGCACAGATCACAATGTCATTTTTTCAGGATGGCATGTGTGGAGAAGCTGGCTGCTATGTAGCCGCCCCGTGTTCCTTCTTGATAGAACAACAAATACAAAGAGCCGTGATCAGTAGCATTGTTTATTCGTACTGACTGCCGATAGCCATAAAAGCCCTCAAAAGTTTTGTTTTCCCTGCCGT
Source organism: Hippocampus comes (assembly GCF_001891065.2). NCBI lineage: Eukaryota > Metazoa > Chordata > Actinopteri > Syngnathiformes > Syngnathidae > Hippocampus > Hippocampus comes. The sequence goes on along the minus strand of NW_017805135.1, from coordinate 1,597,857 downwards.
TGCCAAGGTTTTTCCTCCGATCGCCTGCAGGGCAGCATAATCTCAAATCTCATCTACTCTCTGATTTTGACAATTGGACATTCCTTTTCATCAACGCTACGGGAGTGCGGTGAATGGAGAGAAGCGTTGCTTATTCCCCCGGTGTTGTGATTCACTGAGGAAATTATCCCAAAGACAAGAAAATCCAATAGTATGAGCGAAGTCAAAACAGAAAAGCCAACGTGGAATGTTTCTTGTTTAGTCTAGTTTGAATATTTAATCTGAACATACACGGTGAGCCCTGGACATAGAAATAATGGAAAATTACTTTTTTTAAGATGAAGGCATTCGACTATTCACTTCTTGCCAGATGCCGAGATATTGCACAGTGTAAACGTTCACATGAGCGGGATTCCAGAAAAAAAAAAATTGCTGCACAGATCACAATGTCATTTTTTCAGGATGGCATGTGTGGAGAAGCTGTTTTTTTTTTTTTTTATTAAGTCCTGTTCTGGGTGTGACGCTCCAGCCGCATCTGCCAAACAGGAGAAGTTTAAAAAGTGTGTGTCGTGGACGTGTTGGCCCTGTGACAATGTTGCGTTACCCTTGTTGTGGCACAATTGTCACATCTGCAGTGGCGCGACGCGAAGGCGCCTCCTCAGATGTTGTCGGGCAGTTTTAATGACACCCCGGACAGCCTTTCTTGCCCTGTACGGTATAGTTCTCATGCCAGACCATGATCGAGTTGGTCAGGATCCATCATGCATCTGTTGAGGTTGCTGAGGAGTTTGGGGGAGGGGGGAGGGGGGGATTCCAAATGTTCTCAGCTTGCTCAACAAGTACGTCTTTCCTCATCATGTGCTTTGTCGTTGCGGGTCCATCGGAGTTGAGCGCCGATGTGGGGGTGGGGGGGCCTGAGGAGTTTTTCAGGTTTTCGCCTTCTCCGCCCGGAGTGGTCCGAACGTCAGCATTTCAATGTCGGTTGAGCAGAATTTCTCCGTCACCCGAAGGCCTGCGCACAATCTGTCGTTGAGAAACGCGTACAGTCCGCCCGCCTTTGTTTTTTCCTCCAGGCAGCTGTGCGGTCTCCGCGTTCATCTCGAGCTGGATGGCTGAGTCTTGAATGGTGCTATTTGTTCACGATTGCGTACAAATCCGAGCGCAGAATTCCCTGATTTCACCTTGGATGCCACAAAGCTCATCTGTTCTAATTATACGTCGAGCGATCGGATGTTGGCTAGCAACAGGCTAGCAACCTCTCCGTGTTGGTTGGGAGACGGGAAATACAAATAAACAACTAAGGCGATGCTGATGGCGGCTGCTGGTTGGTGTGTCGGCCTCACCCTGCAGAGGTTGCAGGGTTCGATTCCGGCTCTGGCCTTCCTGTGTGGAGTTTGCATGTTCTCCCCGAGCCTGCGCGGATTTTCTCCGGGTAATCCGGTTCACTCCCACATTCCAAAAACATGCATGGCAGGTTAATGGAAGACTAAATTGTCCCAAAGCGCGATTGTGAGCGTGGATTGTGGATGGCTCTAGCATGGCGCACGACCCTGATTGCACAAGTGTACACACCCCCTTTTAAGTGACTATGCGGCAGTGTTCAGAATTAGCCAGTCACGCTCAAAAGTAAATGGCCGTGGTCACACGTCTGTCACCAAAATGTAAAGTGAGTGGATTCTCAATAGATTTCACTTTTTTTTCAATGAAGATCTACAGGTAGACACAATAATGCGGGAAAAAGCTTAAAAATCATTTATCTTTTTTGATGACATCACTAAAACGTTTTTGAATCGGCGCGAGTCCTTCGATAGCACACGTTCATATCAGCGATGCTCATCATCTTCCTCCGTTTCTCTTTCTCGTCAAGCTCTCGGGCAGCGCTGCGGGATCGCCGGCCGGGTCGTCGTCCACGCCCTCGTCGTCGTCTCGCCAGTACGCCCGCCAGCGCATCACCCGCGTCAACCTCAGGGACTTCATCTTCTACATGGAGCAGGAGCGAGACACGGCCCATTCGCTGCTGCTCTACCGCGCCCTCCTCAAGTAGCCGCCGCCTCCTCTTCCTCCTCTTGCCACGTGCCTTCAGATCAGGTGTCAGCTCGGTGTCTCCATACGCGCGCTCGTCGTCAATCGGCTTCCATATTCACGAGAGGAAAACGGTAGGAAGAAAATGTCACCCAAAATGGCTTCGTTTGCGTCTTTGCCGTCTTGCTTTTCACATTCGCGTAGGGATGATTGCGTTTTAAGGCCGCCGTGCATTTTTAACGGGTTGTTTAAAACATTTTAACAGTCCATCGAGTCCAAGTCAGGCTTGAGGTTTATCGACCACGTGTCAGTCTAGCAGATTTCAACAACACATTTCCCTCACCGTGAATGTAAATAGTTGGGTTACATTTTTATTTTTAAATTTTTGTGGGGTCAGTTGACATGAATGCATATGAGTATTATGAAAGTAAACATTTTATCACGCCGCGTTTTAGATCCGTTTTACGAAGGTGTACGAGGGCCAGACTGACGACCACAATAGTTTTTTTCTTTGAAAAGTTGTAATGTTATGGGAATACAAGGTCCTTTTTATTTGGAAGTACAACCACAGAAATGACACTTTAATGTAAATTAATCATTGTATAGCTTGAAGTCAATTTTTTGTCCTCTCAAAATAATTCGCAATAATCCGCACACAGCCATTAATGTCTGACCTGCTGACAAGAAAGAAAAAAAAAGTGAGTACACCCCTAGGTCAAAATTGTTTGTATGCCCGTCCGTCGTCATGCCACCGGAATCCTTGTCCGCGACGACATGACGCAGCTGGCCGATGTTCGAGACCTTGTGCTCGTCCATCTTTAAGGTCTAGGTCCCTGTTTTGGCCAGTTCATCTTTACTACCCGCTGCTTTTTTTAGCAAGGCAGCGGTGGTCCTGAAAGTGTGTTAGGAGTAATTCTCATGCTGGAATAATACCTTGGGCTCCAGAAAATAATGCTCCCAACACGCTCGAGGTTATTCATCAAAAGAAAAAAATTCTTGGTCTCGTCAGACCACAGTACATGGCTCTGATCATTTCATGCCCTTCGTCTGCTATCTTCACCAACCAGCAGCACTTATTATGCAACAGATTTAGAAGTGGCTTTATTTTCGGATGACAACCAATTTGAGGCCAATTTTTTTTCTGGTCCGTTTTCATCAGATCCTCAGAGCTCTTTGATACAAGGTCCTATTTTGAACTTCCCTTGAACAGCATGGGCGAGTGTGACACCGATATCAAATTTAACGCACCTGCTACTCATTCATTCGTAAAACCTTGCCATACCAAGTGTCACATGACATGGGGTCGGGGGGGTCGGGGGGGGGAATCCAAATTGCACATTTTCACTGTGGGGTGTGCTTACTTTTGTTTTCTGCGGTTTAGAAAACAATGGCTGAGTGTCGAGTGAAAAAAAAAATCAAACAAAAATATCAGGGCCGTATGCTATTCTACTGTATATAAGTCACGTTAAAAATGAAAACTGGATTATTACGAGTGTGCATATTTTTTCCCACAAAACAAGCATTATAAAACGAGCATTTTTTTCTGAGAACTAATAATGAACTTTGCATTTTAAGTCTTTCTAGCTTATTTGTGAAAACGTTTTAATCTTTTCTAAAACGTTCTAAAAAAATGTCTCATTTGTGTTATTGTGTGACAAAGGATATATAGTTTTTCCCTTAAAGACTTTGCCCCACCCCCCTAAAATGAAATCTTATTTAATTTCATAATGTAATTTGTGACAGAGACATTTAAAATCACAAAAAAAGGATCTAATGAAAGTTGTTGTTTTTAAAACAAAACTTATCATTCCATAAAAGAAAACAAAATCTGTGCTTTACTCTTATTGTTATGCACCTTTTTAAAATAATATTATTATGTAAAACTTTTTTCCTCGAGTCCTTAAAGTTTATTTTCATAACATTACAACTGTATTCTATTTTCTTTTTTTTTTTTAATCATTTCAGCGGCTTCAATACGCCTTCGTACACTTTTATTTTGTTCACCTGTTAGTGTTTGTTACCAGACGGCCCGTTGCCATAGTTACAAGTTCAACCCACACACTTTGATTTTATGACTGCAGAAAGTGTGCAGTTTGTGCAAATGTTTGAAGAACAAAACAACAAAAAAAAGAATGTTTCAAGTCTATCAAGTGTTTTTTTTAAATTTTTTTGTGGTGCACATGACTCAACTCATATGGACTGACTAAAGAGTGAGGCATTCAGGCTTGTTGTTACACATGATCTTTTATTGTTAAACTATTTTATAAATGTATAAACGCAGAATCATTCTTGTACGTTGATGTACGTCGTTTGTTTTCATGACTGATAACTTAATGTGACATCTCGGCCTATGCAGTTTTTGTCTTTGGAAGAAATGAAATATTTCAAACCGTTGGTTGCGCTCTGTTGTGAGTTTTGACAGCACTTTTATTTTATGATATATTTTTTAAGTCCCCGTTTTAGCTGACAACTTCAAGCTGTCTGTTTAATATTGCTCAGAAATGTCAACTTTTAAACACAATTGATCCTGTGCTTCAAAAGTCACATTTTGCATTTTGCTTTCATTTTTACATTTCATAAGTTGGCTTTTATGCACATTTCCTCTATTTTCTGCTCTTTGACAAGCACAACAGCAACAATCTTGACTGATTATTAATATTTGTTTTCTTTTTTTTGATAATAACAATCTCATTTGCTTTTGGCATTTTTACCGCTTGCAGGTTTTTTTTTTTTATTTTATTTGCCAAAACCTTGGGACAATATTAAAAAGAAAACAACAAAAAAAAAACAAACAAAAAAAAGGGAAAATAAAACTTTCACTGTATGGATATTTTGTAAATACTGTTTACAAGACTTGTGTGTTTATTCGAACCACGTTATTTTTGGTAAACTCTTGTACATATCTTGAAATTTTCCTCTTTGTGTGAAATGACAAAAAAAAAACAACAAACAATACTGATGTATTTGTACCTATTTTATAAAGGAATGAATAAGCTGTTTACTAAACTGACAAAACGCTGCCGTTTGTTCATTTCTTCAGCATTAAAATGTCTCCAGCAGGGATGGGATGCACACTGTGATTTCCCCCCGAGTGCAAAGGGCTCTCTTGCATGAAAAATACCATTCAAGGATGGCACAAAATTACTGAACAAGAAACCAAACTAAGACGCAATAACTCATTTTGTGCATTTTTTTCCACAAAAATTAGCTCATTCAAAATGTTGTATCGAGGTACAATCTTTGCCCTGCGTGTCTTTCTAAATCTGCAAAAAAATAAAAATTATGCCTGCTCATGTTGTAGGATCGGGCAGTATGTTCGGTGCTTTCTACTGTTTTTATTACCGATTTGCTTTACTGTTTGTTGTATATGTTAATTTGCTCCATGTACAGCACTTTGTATGCAGCGATGGCTGAAAGTGCTCTATAAATACAGTTGAGTTGAGTTGAGTTGAGTATAAGACTAAGTGCAGCTAAGTTTGCTATCTAGTGGTGATTAGTGATATCACAACTTTAAACTACAATCGACCCCTGCATCGTGGCAGTTCGGCACTCACCGATTTGCATATCTATCTATCTATCTCTAAAATATTTTAAATGTTAACAGCCACCCTAAATTTCTATTGAAACATTTTTTGTTAAAACTATTAAGTATAGAATTAGCAAAGACGACACACGTGGCAATACAGTACATCATTTTATTATCGCAAATATGCCAGAAAAGTCAAATAAAGACACTGCAAAATGAACACATGCCCTTTAATACCACAGTCTAATTGTTTTTAAACACTTTAAATAATATACATTATTATCATTATTATTATTACACCTTTTAAAACGCTTCAGTCTTTATGTACACAATGAAATGCTTGGATGTATTGTCATTCTTTTTCTCCTTTTTTCTTCTGGTAAAAACACAAGTCCGAATAATTGGGTGTGCCAAACACTGGCCCATGACTTCATGTGGTTCGGAGTATTCCGAGGGGTGCAAGGGGGTGCGTTTATTGCTGCTAAACCAAATAAATAACACCCCATGGAGAGGAAAACAGCGTCTTAAGCGGGTTAAAATCAAACCCTGGAAAAAGTAATTCCCAGAGGAATGTTTTAGGAGTTTTCATTTCAACTGGCGCAAGAGACCAACACGCTGAGCTCCAAAGTCTTGGTGAAAAATGTGCTTCCATTGCAAGAGCGCCCCCCATGGAGAAGAGCAGTACTGCTTTGTTAACAGTGTGGGTGGCCGACGCGACCAACATTTTTCTCCCGATCCGGGTGGGGAAAAAAAAAGACGGTCTATTTTAAAAAAAAAAAAAAAAAAAAAAAAAATCCAGCCACAAACATCCAATCTTCCCATCACAGTGTGTGTGAAAAGAAACAAAGAGCATGTGGAACATGACGCACAGGCCCAGCGCTTTGATGGAGAGAAAACATGGCCCGCCCACGACCGCTTCTTACAGGGGAGCACAACCGCCCCGAAAAAAAAAAAAAGAAAAGCTTTGCCAAAAAAGACGCTCCTCCACTAATCTGACAAGATGGAAAGTTGGTGGCTCTATTGTGGAATGTCAGTCATTTAAGCAGTGAGGGACCACCCCCAGGGGGGACAAGGGAGCTTTGGAGCAGCACTGACGCACCCATTTAGATTGTATTATTTTTTTTTAACACACTAATAAAAAAACAAACAACAACAAAAAAAAAATCTTTGTACAATCAATAAAATACGCACCCTGTCAGCTTTGGTACCTACAGTGTAGTTTAAGATGACTTGGAAAGGCCATGTACACACAAACACAGGTTATTTTCCTTTTTTTTTGGATCCATTTTTTTTTCATATGAACAAATTTTATGCTCATGTGTGTGTGTGTGTGTGTGTGTGTATATGTGTATACACACACACACACACACACACACACTGTGTGTGTGTGTGTGTGTGTGTGTATATGTGTATACACACACACACACACACACACACACTGTATGTGTGTGTGTCTGTGTCTGTCTGACACACACACTGTATGTGTGTGTGTCTGTGTGTGTGTGTTTTCAGCGAACATTTTTCTTTGTTTTTTTCTTTTAGTTGAAACTAAACATTGTGAACATTCTTGCTTTTGATTCGCTGATGATTTTTGCATATTTTTTGTTGGGGCAAAAAAAAGTAAAATGTTTTTGGGGGTTTTTTCCCCCACAGGTTTATCCACATTTTGGTTTTAACCTTTGACTTGATTTTATTGTTTTTAATCAGAGAGAAAAAAAGATTTTTTAAAATGTGGAGATACCTGTTTTTTTTTTTTTGTAATTAATTAGCAATGGATTGTATTTTGGGGTGGGGGTAAAAATAGTACTCGTGCAGGACAACAACAACAAAAAACAATTAAAAAGAATACCTGTGTGTATGTGGGCATGGCAGGATGACAATGTGTGAGACGTTTTATAAGTGCAAACAAATAAAAAGTTTACAAACATTTAGAGTACGCCTCCTGCTTGATGAGACATACTGGTAAACTATCTCCGCCTTTTTTTTTTAAACATTCATTAAAACGGAGACTCCAAGTCCTCTGGAGATATGTTGAACGACAACATCAATCGACATTTTGTGTGTGAGGAAAAAAAAAAAAAATCAAAGCAACAAAAAAGCGACCCTATCTGGAATGCATTGGCAATTGCTTCCTGCCAAAAAAAAAAAAAACGCTCTCTCCCAACATGCTCGGGGGAACCAACACATCCATCTGTCCGTCCTTCATATTTGAGAAAGGAGAAGAAGACACTTAACATTGGAACATGTGTCCATCCTCTTCCGAGTAAAAAAAAAAAATTTCCGAAATGATGTGTGTCGGTGCTCCCGGTGGTCCTTAAGATTCAAGTAAGCTGCTCGCGTGCTTATCTGCTCTTTGGCCGGAATTCCAAACCTTTTTTTTTTTTTTGCGTCTAC
>NW_017805135.1:1579695-1589921 GCF_001891065.2 Hippocampus comes | reverse complement strand
GGGGTTGGCCGGGCGGTCCCATCCCCGCCGCTCTAGTCCAGAGGTTCTTGTTTTATCCTGATGGGCGTGTTGATGGAGAGACTCCGCCGGTCCTCGCGGCACAACACGTACTCGCTGAACTGCGACGAGTCCACGCCGCCGCCGCAGGACGCCGCCACGCTGAAGCCTTTCTGGAAGAGACGCTCCAAGACCTTGAACGCGCACACACGCAAAAAGGAAGAGACGTTAATAAACAGCCATGATCGCCTTTTAGGACGCATGTGGAAAATGAATGGACAGCTGTCAGCTTGCAAGCTCGAAGACTGTACATCGAACATTTTGTGTTTTCAGAATTGCACCGGTGTGACAAACGGCTAAAGACGAGACAGAGGCACTGGTAAGTCGGTGTAACGTCATCATGACCCAAGCTGCCGCAATTGTCTCTGCTGCAGTTATGACAGTTGCTTTCAAGCCAGGCAAAAAAAAAAGAGGAAAATTTGATGTTTTTGTGTGTTTTTGTGGTTCCGACATTTTGTGTCACTTCAGTCATATTGCTGTTACACTGACTTGTAAGCGTCTCTGTGTCAGGAATTTAAAGTCACGATGGACCAGCTAGCACACCAGTCGGAATTTCAAAAGACTTGATGAAAAATGAAAAAACCCCAAAAAACTCCAACCAATAATCCGTTCAAGCCCCCCCACCCCCAAAAAAAGACAAATGTTTTAATAAAGAAAAATACTAAAACCAAAAACTCTATCAATTGTGTAAAAACAACATTGAAGCACCTGAGCTGTGCATCTGCCAAGTGACGGACATCCGTTTAGGCCTCTGCGGCTCCTCGCGAGTGTACTCATTTTGCTTCTGCATGTTTGAGTGACTTGAGTGTTTTTGTAACTTGCTTGTCGCTTGACTTTTGTTTCCCTCCCCCAGCTGTCCGCTGGATGTTTCTTTTCACGCAGGATTTCTCAACGGCGACGTGCTCACCGCCCATTCACCGTGCCGTGTGTCAGTGTTTCACGTTGGCTCAAACTACGGTAGAGGTTGGTCGGGGAAGTTCCGCGCATCCTTATTCCCGACACGCGAACCCTCACACACATACCTCCACCCACCCTGGCGGCTTACTCCTCTCACCCCGGCCTCCTCATTACTGAAATTATGAGCTCCAGTAATCACCTCGCCGAGCTCGCCCCTTGAACGCACCTCGCCTCACACTCTCCGCAACCCTTTGAGCTCGTGGCCTCGCTGCGTCTGGCCAATCAGGCGCCGGCCGGTGTCATGAATAGTGCAGCGGTGGTGTGAAGTCTCCCAGCTCCACGGTCCCGTTCTGTGTGAAAAGGTGGGCGCCTTAATGACGCGCGGCTCATGTTTTGACTGATGATGGAGGAGTTGGAGGCTATCTTGGAAAAATACCAGACAGACTTCCTGCGATGGGTTAACTTTGAGCGTTGGCAGCCCGGTTAGCGCTTCTAGCATTGTACAATATTGTGTCAGGGTGATTAAGTCATTTTTTTATAGCATCCTTAATTAGCATTTGAACATTATTTCAGGACAATTGTATTGCCGTGGTCAGAACCAATACTTTGTGATGGCAGTAAACCCCCCCGACCTCCTAACACAGTCTGGAAAACGAGTCAAATTACGCTGCGACACACTGCCGGGAACAAGTGACTCCAGGACCAATTTCAGCCTGAGTTTCCAATTACGGTTTCAAAGCAGGGTTAAGGTGTCAAAGCAGAGATTCAAACTCGGGTTAAGGTTTCAACTAGGGTTAGGGTTTCCAAATATGGTTTTGAATTTGTGTTAGGGTGTCCAATAATGGTCTCAAAGTAGGGTTTCAAAGTGGGGTTTGGTTTACAAAGTCGGCTTTCCAATTAGGGTTATGGTTTCCAGTTAGGGTGTCAAACTACGGTTAGGGTGTCAAAGTAGGGTTTCAAACTCGTGTTAGGGTTTCAAAGTAAGGTTTCAAATTATGGTTACATTTTCCAATTAGGATTTCAAACTGGTTAGGGTCATAAAGAAGGGTTTCAAATTAGGGTTAGGTTTCCAATTAGGGTTTCAAACTAGGGTTAGGGTTTCAAAGTAAGGTTTCAAATTATGGTTACATTTTCCAATTAGGATTTCAAACTGGTTAGGGTCATAAAGAAGGGTTTCAAATTAGGGTTAGGGTTTCAAATTAGGGTTTCAAACTAGGGTTAGGGTTTCAAAGTAGGGTTTCAAATTCGGATTTGCGTTTCAAAGAAGGGTTTCTCAGTAAGGTTGGGGTTTGAAAGTCAGGTTTCAAATTGGTGTGAGGTTTTCAAAACAAGGTTTAGGGCTGCAGCTATTGAATATTTTATGTATTCGGATATCCCCCTGAAATTTCAAATTGAGTATTCGCCAATCACAGGGCACACATAGACGAACGACCATTCTTTCGTGCTAGGAACAATTTGGAGTGTTCCATTAACCTGCCATGCATGTTTTTGGAATGTGGGAGGAAACTGGAGTACCCGGAGAAAACCCACATAGGCACTGGGAGAACATGCAAACTCCACACAGGAAGGCCGGAGCCAGAATCAAACCCTGCACTTCTGCACTGTGAGGTGGGCATGCGAACCATTCGATCACTGGGCCACATAATAATAATAATAATGTTTTAATTCATCCAACAACATCATCAAATTAGATGACAGAAATGACATGCACTTATCTTTGAAATATTGTATACAAGTTGCCTGCAATGATACGTAAGATTCAGCAGGTGTCCGTACAGAGCAAAAGAGTGCCCGCAGGACCGACACAGCTTCAGTCCAGTAGGGGCCAAATGTCTTGTTGAGAATCAGGGCAAGCAAAATCTGACACGCCTTTACTTCCAACACAAAGTTCAGAGGATTTCCTCACGTCTTCCCCCGCCTCCTCCCACCTTTCGCCCCCCCCAGCATCAGCGACAAATTTTGCGAAACAGAAGGGACAGCAGACAGCTGATGGTGAGGATGGCTAATTAAGAGACCTGCCCAAGCGTCACCCCCCCCCCCCACTCTCCCACCCATTTTTTTTTTTCCTTTTTTTTTTTTTTTTTTTGTCCATGACAGGCAAACGATTATGGAAATGATATTACATTGCCTTCTTTTATGGTTGCATCACATTGCATTTCTTCTCCCTCTGCGTGTCACCCTTTTCACACATGTGGGACTCTCGCTCGTCTTTGGGCCCGATCAATAAAGATAGCGCGGAAAAGGGAGCTTTATCGCAAAGCCGTGGCAAGACTTTAGGATGTTGTTACATATCTCGACACTTGAGGATATTCAAGCTTTTAAGGCGGCACGACCACGCCACGGGAGGATGAACGAGGTTTGAAAATCCATCCCTGATTGGCTCCTAAGAGCTCCGTTCTGTACGTTAGCGTCTTCAAACTGATGACATTTCATCTTACGAGAAGGTGCTTTTCTTTTCTGGGGTTACAAGGGCACAAAGCTATGGGTTATAATAGCTTTATTCATTTTTTTTTTTTTTTAAATTTCATTATGGCTTTCGTTTTTTTTTAAATTCACTTTTAGTTTCCGTATTTTCCGCACAATAAGGTGTTTTGGAGTATAAGGCGCACCTTCGATGAATGGCCTATTTTGAAACTGTTTTCATGTATAGGGCGCACCACATTATAAGGCGCATAGAATAGAAGCTACAATTGTGGCTGCAGTTGCATCCACTAGATGGCGGTACGCTAAAGGTAATACAATACAATACTGCTTCATTTAGCTGGAGCTTTCAGGACCGCTGCAGCTGGAACAAAGTGGTTGAGAGAACATTTAAAATACTACATCCAAGAAATCTGAATATTGATCCATACATACAGTAAGGTGCATCTTTCCAACCTTATTCGAACTATTTTTGTTCGTTTTCATTGACAATACTAAGTTGCAGTTTTTCCAAATTTCGGAAAAGTCGGAAAAGAAAACTTTCACAGTTCACAAAGACTTTAATGTTTCGCCTGCTTTTCGTGCTCCCTGATTCCTAAACACACGAGACATCATCAACGTCCTCTTCCCAACCGCGCACCCCGAAGCCGCCTCGCTGAGCCGTCGCTCAACCTCAGGGTCGCCGTGGGAACGAGGAGGGCGTACGCATACTAAACCTGGCCCATCTAACCTCTCAGCATCAAACATTGGAAAACAGAGTTTAATGCAATACTGATGGCCACGAGAGTATACACACACACACACACACACACACACACACACACACACACACACACACACACACACACACACACACACACACATGGGCTGAGAATTGATTGATACATTGCTCCATGGGAATTAATATACTTTCACTTGAAGTGTAATTAAGTTTTATATGAAGCATATTGCAGCGCTGTAGAGTTGAAGTCATTTAGGTAAGTTGACCAAGTCGGGAATGCACATCCAACGCTCTTTTCATCGCACCTTGCAAATCCACCAACATAGTGCACGTGTGTGGGAGTGTGTTTGTGTGTGTGTGTGTGTGCGAGCGCTACTTCAGATTGATGGACTTGTAGTCTGTGTGGTGTGACATGTCAAAGGGTGTTGCGGCGTGTTGCGTTGGCCGCGACGGAGGCAGGCGAGGGGACAGGGGCCCCTTCGCCGCCACTGTCACATTGATGAAGGACGGATTGGCCGTGCTCTGATGTGAGCGCTTCATCACTGTGATGTATGGACCAGTTTGTGTGTGCATGTGTGTGCGTGTGTGTAAGTCTGCCCGAATGTTTTTCCTCTGTTAAGTGCCTTTGCTTTTCTGTATTTCTTTTCACCTCCCACACTGGAAGGACATCAGAGTGCAGGTGGTTTGCATTATTCTCGATAATACCCACTCATGACTTCACGGGGGAAATCACAAGGCGAGGCACGGCTCTTCACCCCAACCACAAGACTACACGCATTGACGTTTTTTTTTTTTTTTTTTTTTTAATGATGTTCTTTTAGGAGAATAAAGTCATGTTAGCAGATAAAAATTACCACTTTACAAGAATGTCATGATATGAGGAGAACAGTAAGCTTGACATCAATAGTGTCATAATATCCATCCATCCATCCATCCATCCATTTTGCGATCCACTTTTATCCTCACAAGGGTCGCGGGGTGTGCTGGAGCCTATCCCAGCCGCTTTTTGGGTAGTAGGGCAGGGGTACACCCTGGACCGCCAGCCAATCGTAGGGCACACATAGACGAACAACCATCCGCGCTTACACTCATACCCAGGGACAATTTTGAGTTCCCAAACTTCCTGCCATGCATGTTTTAGAATGTGGGAGGAAACAGGAGTACCCGGATAAAACCCAAGCAGGCACGGGGAGAACATGCAAACTCCACAAAAAGCCGAATAGTTAGGTGGATGACCTTCTCATAAACTGTACACAAAGTAAGGAAATTTGAGTGTGGTATATCATTTTTTTGATTGTAGCAATGCGTCCTGGCACTAAATCTTATGCTGTTGGAAAATGGGTTTACTCCGCTTTTACGTGGAGCCACATTTGGGAGGAGCAGCATGAGGTGAGTTAGCCAGATTTGTCTGGCTCCATGTTCCTAAAGCCCTGAATTGTCATTTTCCTGTCAAGACACCAAAAACACTTTGTTCCAGACGGCCCTCCGTCCCCCCCGACAATAAGCCTCTGCGGGCAGGGTGTGGTTCGGGGGCTCTCCCTTGGGGGGGGGGGGGGGGGGATCTTTTCACTGTAATCAGATGACAAGCATATTGTCTTGCGGCAAAGACCCGGATTGCTTTGCTAACCTTCCTCGTAGCCCGTGGGAACGTTTTGGAAAGATCTCCCCTTACACTGAAACGTACTGTGTGTGTCTCGGGTTCCTTCAGGCCAAAGTCTTGACTTAGGCCCACTGTGTGTATACTGGCTGACCGAAGAAAAAGGAATCACGTCGGCCTCAGTATGCAGAGGTGCAGGGTTCGATTCCGGGACACTGCGTGGGTTTTCTCCGGGTACTCCGGTTTCCTCACACATTCGAAAAATATGCGTGGCAGGTTAACGGGACACTCGATATTGTCTCTAGGTGTGATTGCGAGTGCAAATGGGTGTTCGTCTATGTGTGCCCCGCGATTGGCTGGCAACCATTTCAGAGTGTACCCGCCTACTCCCCGAAGACAGCTGGGATTGGCTCCAGCACACCCGTGACCCACATGAGGATAAGCGGATCAGAAAATGGATGGATGGATGAAGAAAATGGAACGTGAACGCCTCACAAGAAGGCAGATGAACTGCCTGCGTTCTCGGGAGAAGCCAGCAAAAAATGACCGGATGTAATTTAAAATGTAACAGAAAAAGTAATATGAATACATGTGTGGTCAATACAATGAGGTTATTATTTTTTCGCGATTGGCTGGCAACCATTTCAGAGTGTACCCGCCTACTCCCCGAAGACAGCTGGGATTGGCTCCAGCACACCCGTGACCCACCCGAAGACAGCTGGGATTGGCTCCAGCACACCCGTAACCCACATGAGGATAAGCGGATCAGGAAATGGATGGATGGATGAAGAAAATGGAACGTGAACGCCTCACAAGAAGGCAGATGAACTGCCTGCGTTCTCGGGAGAAGCCAGCAAAAGATGACCAGATGTCATTTAAAATGTAACAGAAAAAGTAAGATGAATACATGTGTGGTCAATACAATGAGGTTATTTTTGAGGTTAGATTATTTTTGATTAGATTTAGAAAAATTGTAAGGCACATCCGTTTTTTTTTCTTTCAGTTTGAAAGGGTCTCTATGATGTCCCATTCATTTGGAGATATTTGATGATTTTTGCCAAAACGGTGCCCCCGAGTTCCCTTTGGCTAATTTTAATGCAGGGCGCCACGGTAGGAACGGATATGACGTTATGTCAGTGACTGGCCCGTACCCAAATTATGCTGCCAGCTTTCCATGCTCACTTTGTGTTCTGGATTTTTAGGCACGCATAACTCCTGTTCGTCCGTATTTTTTCGCTTGTTCATGAGACATCCGTACGCTTTGCATTCCGCCATGCTCGCTTTTAATCAAAACCCAGAATCGAAATTGTTGAAGGAATTTTGACACTAAAGAACTAACTAAACTAATGAGCAAACTGCTTTATCTACTGCCTTGGGTGCAGCTAAACAGAGCCCGACTAAAAAAAAGAATAAAAAAAGGATGGACTATATGTTTTTTTATAACTCACAAAATACTTGATTTTTGCTGGACACCTGCAATATTTCGATTGTAGGAGGAAGTTAAATGCCAATAAACTGGAAAAAAAAGGGCAAACCCTGAGCGAGCGCCTGCTGCAGGTAATGAGAGCCCTCGATGCAATGCAACTTCTTTGATCAATCGGGCCTCTCGGCCTGAGTCGCTTTCAGCGTGAATTTTATCCTCGCTCGCCTCATCTACAAAGAACGAGTCACTTTCAAAGCGTCCTCTTACGAAGCGCCAGCGTCGTCCCGTAATCACGCTGGCTGGTAAACAGAGTGGGGAAATGTTGTGTTAGTTGATGCCGCCAATTAATTATATTGCAAGTCATTTAAAAATCTATAAAAGAAGTATAAACCGGTTGAGGCTGTTTGAGAAATTGTAAGTATGGTATTAAAAAATGCAATACGTGTATTTCAATGGCCTTGGGCGTTGTTATATTGGAGCCTTTTTTTTTTTTTTAAAAAAAAAGGAGCTCTGTCTTAAAAAGGAGTAAAGTGTAAATTATGCATATCATTCCTCCCCTGCACCAACCAACTAACTCCCCCCTTCTTCCTCCAGCCCTTTGCCGCGTTATTTTTTTTGCTTTTTTTTTTTTCGTAGGAAACATGGCCGCAGCGCAAGCGTGCTTTGTCCCAATCGTTCCGTTCTTCTTCCCTGGAGGTGGTGGAGCGAAGGAGGTGGGGAGAGAGGTGGAGGTGTCAGAGTGTTGCCTGGGAGAGGCTCTCTTTGGGTGCTGGAAGAGGCGAAAGGAGCCTTGCGTGTATGTGTATGTGTGTGTGTGTGTGTGTGTGTGTGTGTGTGTGTGTGTGTGTGTGTGTGTGTGTGTGTGTGTGTGTGTGTGTGTGTGTTGCGCGGAGCCCGTGGTGTGAGGCTGATATTTTGCTCTGCGGGCAACACAACTGGAAAACGACTCCCCCTGTCCCGCAAATATGCTACTGTGAGTACATGGAAATGGATTTCATGGACGACTGTGTGTGTGCCGGGCAAACTAGTGTTGTAATCTACGGATTTCGTTTGTGTGTAAATCCAAAGGTTTGTTTTAGTACAGTTAATACATGTGTGCGTAAACTTTGCACTGTAATTCCACTTTTGACCAGTAGATGGCAGCACGATGATTTGAGACCGTGTAAATTCGAAAGAAGAAGAACGAAACCAAAAGTATTTCAGCAGAGCTTAGTTTTTGTTGAAACTAACTGAACGTTATCCGCTGTAATCCTGTTTTTTAATCCCACAAATAGTGACGGCAGTACATTCCTTTTATAATGTACATCTTTGGTTGATTTATGATGTATATTATAAAATGATAAGTTAACTTGCTCTTGTGCTCTCTCTCAGTATATGTGTTGAAATGTGGTTGTGTTATTTTAAAAGTAGGTTTGGAGACCTTTGAATAGATTTTGTGGCGCAAATGCTATAAAAATATGTTTCCGTGTTCCCTCACTTTTTGCAGGTGATATGTTTCATGGATCCCTAAGGGAATTTCTGCAAAAGTGTATTAGCCCACCAGGATTGTACTTTAGGCTACAATGCGGTGCAGCATCCAGGTTAAGGTAAGCCATTTTAAACTAAAAAGACAAACTAAGGTAGTTATTAAATGGATGCTTAATCATCCTCGTGTGCTGCCGGAGGCAGAGCAAGCTCTGCTCACATTAACTTCTGAACGCAGCCTGCAATCAGCATCTCATGCTTGAGCTGATTCCATCTGTAATGCCTGACACACAGGGCTTCGGTACTTTTTTGGGGCACGCTAAATAACCGAACGGCATATTTGACGATCTGAGTGAAGCAGTGCGCTCAGAGTGGAACCACGATGAAGGAACGTTAAAATAATAATAATGAAAATTGACTATTTTTGACTGGTCCAATTTATAAGGAAGATAAAATAGCAAGAAACTGTGCGAAACAGCAAGGTAAACCAGCAATAGATGAGGTTATGGTTAACAAATGAAAATCCCTTGATAGACAGAAGCCGCAATAATCCAACTGCGAAGGAGCGAGGGAACTCTGTATAGAGTAATAGGATAGTTCTATGTTTTACTCACTTACTTTTACTGAAGCATAACCCCCTCGATGTCTAAATAGCAAACACTGAAATCCTGTAGCATAGTTGCGGACATTCTTGTACTTGGCAATGTGTCCACTGCATGTGCCACATGAACAGATTGCTAACACTAATTGACAAGGTGTGATTGAGTGGCTTGGTGATGAAGTGCTGCCTCCAGGGATGAAAACACAATGAATGCTTGTACTGTCTTACTTGCACTTGTTTTTTTTGTTGTTGTTGTTGTTTATTTTAGATTGTTGCTCAAGTTGCTCAACAAGTATCCACTGCCTTGCTCCCCACCAAGTCGTCATGATAGCGGAAGCTTTTCGTGAGCTTTCACGCCTCAAAGTAAATGCGGGTGAGGGTGAGCATTGGCTCATTTGCATGTGACAGAACTGCACCTTTAAAAAAAGGCAAGTAATCAGCAACCTTAGAAGAGGAAGAAACAGCAGCAAGCGAGCGTTATTTCGATTGGAAAGAACAAGAGCGAATGATGCTATAGCAGCAGTTTTATCAGAACCAATATTAAAGAACCAGAAACGGAACACTGTTGTAAAATGATCACCCGCTGTAGATCCATTTGAATGGTTATTGACCAAATGACAGCATTGAGACTTAAAACTCGGCTACCGATCGATTACAATAAGGGCCCTGCTTGAAGTACAACAACCACCCTCAAAAGTGAGAAAAATCTGTATGTCCACTCAGAAGTCAAAGATCAGTTGACAATTTCAACTGGCACAGTGATTCAAGAGAATAATACTGTAATCTGTCAAATCTGTTTCCACAAAAAAAAAAAACAACCCCCCCCCAAAAAACTACACACTGAAAAGTACACAAAATTCTAAGGCACCTGTCATCTATCCAATCAGCGAGGACAGTTAAGACTTTTAATGGGGCATGATACAAGAGCCGGAAAATTTTGAGAGTGATTGACCTTTTAAAGATTAGAATTAACTGGAATAAACAACGGTGACATACTGCAATTACAAAACAGTAAAACAGAGAGAGAGAGAGAGAGAGAGAGAGA
>NW_017805135.1:1579065-1579223 GCF_001891065.2 Hippocampus comes | reverse complement strand
CCTTTTTTTTTTTTTTAACACTGCACTTTTTCACCTTGCAGTCCTTGTAAGTGCACTTGATGAATCCTTACCCCTGATACACACACACACACACACACACACACACACACACACACACACACACACACACACTCTATATATAATGTGAGTGGGGAAAT
>NW_017805135.1:1533812-1577266 GCF_001891065.2 Hippocampus comes | reverse complement strand
GATGAAGTGCTGCCTCCAGGGATGAAAACACAATGAATGCTTGTACTGTCTTACTTGCACTTGTTTTTTTTTTTTTGTTGTTGTTGTTTATTTTAGATTGTTGCTCAAGTTGCTCAACAAGTATCCACTGCCTTGCTCCCCACCAAGTCGTCATGATAGCGGAAGCTTTTCGTGAGCTTTCACGCCTCAAAGTAAATGCGGGTGAGGGTGAGCATTGGCTCATTTGCATGTGACAGAACTGCACCTTTAAAAAAAGGCAAGTAATCAGCAACCTTAGAAGAGGAAGAAACAGCAGCAAGCGAGCGTTATTTCGATTGGAAAGAACAAGAGCGAATGATGCTATAGCAGCAGTTTTATCAGAACCAATATTAAAGAACCAGAAACGGAACACTGTTGTAAAATGATCACCCGCTGTAGATCCATTTGAATGGTTATTGACCAAATGACAGCATTGAGACTTAAAACTCGGCTACCGATCGATTACAATAAGGGCCCTGCTTGAAGTACAACAACCACCCTCAAAAGTGAGAAAAATCTGTATGTCCACTCAGAAGTCAAAGATCAGTTGACAATTTCAACTGGCACAGTGATTCAAGAGAATAATACTGTAATCTGTCAAATCTGTTTCCACAAAAAAAAAAAACAACCCCCCCCCAAAAAACTACACACTGAAAAGTACACAAAATTCTAAGGACCCTGTCATCTATCCAATCAGCGAGGACAGTTAAGACTTTTAATGGGGCATGATACAAGAGCCGGAAAATTTTGAGAGTGATTGACCTTTTAAAGATTAGAATTAACTGGAATAAACAACGGTGACATACTGCAATTACAAAACAGTAAAACAGAGAGAGAGAGAGAGAGAGAGAGAGAGAGAGAGAGAGAGAGAGAGAGAGAGAGAGAGAGAGAGAGAGAGAGAGAGAGAGAGGGCGCCTCGCGCTAACTCTGGATGTACGATAAATATCGGAACGATGACATCTTGTCAATAAATCGAATAACATCAGAAAAAAAGGACGGCCATGGGTACGGTGGCGTTCTGAAAGCCAACGAAAGACGGCTGCGCTGCCAAGAAAGGAAGAGTGCAAACCTTTGGCCAATTTCACCATTAACGTTGTGGGTGGCCTGGCGACCAACCTGTTAGCATCGTTGCCTTTTGTGGGCTACGAAACCACCCGCCGCAAACGGTTTGGACTTTGGAGCTGCCACTATCTTCGAAAACAGGAAGTGTCATGCTTCTGCATACCCCAACAGAAGGAAATAAGGAAACGAGCCTCACTTCTGATTTATGGCCGGGTGACGTTTGACTTTGAAAGCTCCCTTCAAGACATACACTGTGGTGCTCATTTGTACATTTACTCCTTTTTTTTTTTTTTAACACTGCACTTTTTCACCTTGCAGTCCTTGTATGTGCACTTGATGAATCCTTACCCCTGATACACACACGCACACACACACACACACACACACACACACACACACACACACACACACACACACACACACACACACACACACTCTGTATATAATATGACTGAAGGAAGCTTGTTACCTGCACAGAGTTGAGCCTGCAGTAGCCGTTGAGGGGGAAGCGGATGACGTGGGTGGGGTCCTGGTTCCACCCGGCGTTGACCGAGTTGCACATAACGTCCCCCGTCTCGGGGAAGATCTCCTCGATGAGGACCTTCTCGCCGCTCAGGGCGATTCTCTCGCCCAGGTCGGGCGTGACGCGCACCACGAGGCAGTCGCAGGGCTGCGCCATGCGCCGCTGCTCGCGCTCCTGCTTCCAGCGCTCCAGTTCTTTGATCATGGGCGTCAGCTGGTAGTAGCGCGCCTCCTCGTAAAGCAGCTGGAAGTCCTGCGGAGGCAGGAGGGCGAGGTGCCAGGCCACTTCATTAGGTACACACAGACAATCTTAGGAGCTTTGATACAATTACGTGCAATGCTCAGTTTTAACCGGCAGTGTTGCAGAGGAACAAAATATGTATCTCTACAGTTTATCTAAAGCATGAAAGAAAAACAGCTTTCAACCCAACCCTCCCCCACCAAAAAAAAAAAAAAAATTTAATTCGATTTTTATTTTTTTAAAAATGATTCGTTTTAGTTGATTAGTTTTAGTAGTATATATATATTTTTTGTTAGGGACACGCAGCAAAACAAACAAAAAAAATCATATAAAATGGACATTGAAAGCTCATGTTGACAAAGATGAAAACGAAGGACATTTCCGCAACATTTATAGTTAATTCTATCATTTATTTTCGTTTGCTCTTCTGATATGTTCACAAATACTGCTGCACATTCATCTGCAATTTCATCTGTATGTGTCACTGCTGTCAAGTAAGAATTTTGTGAATTTCCCCGCCTTTATCTAAAAAACACAAAGATGTATTTATTTTTTGTTATCTTTTGGGGGAGCCACGTATTGTCTTCCGCCAATATATCTGTTAGTCTCAAACAAACAAAATCGCTTCACACTCACTATTTTTAGTTGTCAGAGGCAACCATATATGCGAATTATATGATAGAAAATACAAGATTCAAACAAATACCGCATCACAGTTTCTGTTTATCATTTTAGGGAAACCATGTATTGTCGTCGTCCCACCAAGGCAAAACAAACAAACAAACAAACAAAAAATAAACATGTCCAAAACAAACAAGAAATAAGCAGGTGGCAGCTCTCATGCGTAGCATCACCATGTTAGCCTTTAGCATGTTTCAAACTCCATCAAGGCCATGGCGGCGCATCACGCACGCAGACAACTTTTGCAGCAGAT
The DNA here is from genome assembly GCF_001891065.2 of Hippocampus comes. NCBI lineage: Eukaryota > Metazoa > Chordata > Actinopteri > Syngnathiformes > Syngnathidae > Hippocampus > Hippocampus comes. The sequence continues at coordinate 1,574,489 of NW_017805135.1, read as the reverse complement.
TGCCTCCCTCTATTCCCCCCCGGCGGGTAGCGCTCGCTGGGGGCGCTTTGCCCCATCGCATTTGCCTCTAATTTCCCACAAGAGCAGATGGCGCCATCATTCAGCGAGAAGAGAAGGGATGCGTAAGGTTTTTTTTTTTTTTTTTTTTTTTTTTTTTGCGTCGAAAGCAGATGGAAGGTGTGGAGGCGGCAATGTGTGCGCAAGCGAACGTGAGGGCAATCATCAGACGGGGGGGCTGTTTTAATATATGCCCGATGTATGGTAATGAGGTTAAGATCCTATTACGAGCCGATTTTAATCAGGTTAAACCTAAATCCTGCTGCTAAACAATTAGCAATTAATACATACGTGTTTGGATTAGCGGCGACAAAGACTGACAGCTTCATTCACTGCTTTGAAAGTCAACTGTTAACGGACGTTCCTTAGCGGCTAGCGAGCTACATTGCTCGACAATTAAAGAACAACCACAAATCATGTCTCATTTATGGATGAGTCATTGTGAATTTTGGTCAGTTTGTTGTTCATGTAATTTGTTCATTTGTTTCCTCCCACATTCTGAAAACATGCATGGCAGGTTAGTGGAACACTCAAGATTGTCCTGAGGTGTGACTGTGACAGCAAATGGTTGTTCGCCTATGACTTGATGTGGGAGAGGTTCCAGCACGCCCGCCACCCTCGTGAGGATAATGGATTAGAAAACAACTTTTTCTGGTCTTGGATCGAATCTTGAATAAAATGCGATTTAATTTACATGACAGAATGCTTTTTTTTTTTTAAGAAAAAAAATAGAATTTTTGTTTTACAAGCTTTTTTCCGAAACAACTAATATTATACTTTTTCTTCAAAAAAAGGTTTTATTTGAAGGGAAAAAAGCGTATTTCTCTACGTTTTAATTTTTTTGTGGGGGTGGGGGAGAAACTTGTTCTCAAATTGAATTTTTTTTTTCCTTTGGAAAAAAAACGACATTCTCGTGTGATTAGAACTTTTTTCATAACAAAAATAGCTTTCTCACGGGGCTCTCGACTAACTTTTTGCAATGATAATGTTTTTTTATGCTGCTCATACAGTATTATGAGAGAACATCTTAAATCGAGTAAATACATTTTTTTTAACACCAAATAACTTTTTATCCTCGAGAGCATTGAACATTGGCATTGAAATGTAGAACAATAAATACAATATCTTGAACAGATTAAAAATCTAAGTCAAACAGGCTCAGGCTCTGTTCACAAAAATTGCAAACATTGGGTGCAGACGTATTGAGCCTCAAGAGGCTAGTTGCACTCGTGCCACCTCTTTTATTTTTTATTTTTTGGAGGTATATCATTAGGGAATTGTGTGCCCAAATTTGTCTCAGTCAAGAGCCTTGTCTCATGGAATATATATTTTTTGGTTCAATGTGGCCCTAATATTCCTTTATAGTACTTTCATAAGTAAATGGCACAGAAAATCCCAAACTAATCAAAACCTCCAAAAATGGTTTCAATACCGGTTGGCTTCTTGCAACTGACAAAAACCCGCACAAAGACGCTGACCCTTTGGGCAGCTTTCTGTTTCAAAGTGCCTCATCTGTCCCAGCTCTGAAGCCAGTGGATGGATGTGTTTTTTTTAACGGGGGTTCTGTCTGCGAGGCACTTTAGTCATCCCCTTCCCCAGCACAAAACAACAGAGTCATCTGCAGCGCCAACGTGAGGATGAGGAGAAAAAGACGGCGCCCGGCAGCGGCTACGTCCCGGCTGCCGCCAGCTCTACCAGACAACTTCATTCCCGAAAAAAAAAAAAAAAAAGAAAAGCTGGGTCCTAGACAGACAGCCCTTTTTGAGCTTCAGAATAATGGCCGACCCGATTGGCCACCGGCAAGGCGACATCTCAGAGGGAGGATGATGATAAAAATAGTCTCTCGCAGGAGGACGGATTGAGCGGCCATGTGTTTTCGGACGAATTATGAGACACGCAAGTGGATTTGAACATCGGAAATTGTTGGTGTCATTTTGAAGTGTGAAACCTTTTTTTTCTTCCTCCCACCTTTTGTGAATTGTGTGGTGACGGCTGGAAATTACATGCGGTCGCTCTTAGTTGAAACCATTTTTTTTGCAGGAGCAATATGTGAAGGGATAAAATATTTCATAAAAAGACTCTCCAAACGACTGTATTAGTTTCACGGCACCCCCACCAATTTGACTGAGCAAAACAGTAAATAGTAGGACATCGGACACTTAAAAAAAAAAAAAAAAAATAGAATTTAATTTTAGTGAGCTTCCGGATAAAGTTATGAAGGGGTAAAAGAATTGTTTCTGTTTGTTCATCATTCGCCACAAAAAAAGAAGACACAAAAAGAAGAGCCTGATTGATTGTCCAGTGGTGTGTGCTTTGCTAACAGTGGTTTTTACTCCCCGATCTGAACAAAAAAACTGTTGGGAGAAAAATAAAAGACTTAAAAAACCCGTTGAAGGTGTTCAATATTTACAATCTTTGTGTGTGTGTGTGTGTGTGTGTGTGTGTGTGTGTGTGTGTGTGTGTGTGTGTGTGTAGTCAACAATGAGTTCAGCTGAGCCACATGGTTGTGGCTAGGGCCTGACCAATGGGGAGATTTTTTTTTTTAAACATGTGCAGGGCTCCCACTAATTACAACGACAATCAGCGTACTAATGAGTTATATCATTTGTTTTTATTTGATTCCATGCCTGTCTAGCAAAATATGTCATTACGTGGAACTGGTCGGTAGCGCAAAAAAAAAAAAGGTTGGGGACCGCTTGACCGTGAGGGAACAAAAAATATGAATGATGTCATCGATTAATCGATTTCAGCTTGACTTTCATCACCTTATAGTCAACATTCAAAAATGTTTCGTAGATCAACCCCTTGCACATCCTCGAAGAGCAATAAGAAACATTTGCAGATTTTTTTTCTTTGTCATGTGTGAGGGCTCAATCATTTAAAAAAAAAGAAATTGCTAAAGATGTGAAAAATAAATGTGTACCTCTTTTGACTTTCGCACAGTAAAAGTACGAATAATAGACGTGAGTCTCAGAATTGATTCATGGCACAAACTTAACGGTTCATAAGCACACCTTCAGCGCGACTGAATGTTGCTTACTCTTGTGTGATTAATTGTGCGTTGAGTAACGAGGGTGGTTATAAATAGTGAATATTTTTTTTGTTCCAGCGATGTCGGCCGAAATCTTTCTTTCCGCTCAGACTTTCACATTGATTTAACAAAACACACAAGGCTGCGGCTGCCAGCAGCAGAACAGACCCAGCCCTCGGGCGACGGCAAGCCTGATTGTGTTCAGATAAGGACATGCTCAATTTTGCCTTGCACTATTTGCATTTTTTCCCCTTCCTCCTCCTCCTCCACCACCCTTTGCTCGGGCTTCACGCAAATTGAAAGGTATGCAGATCAACACAGGCTTATGCGAGGGGATTGTAATGAGTCGAAACAATGAAGTCGGACACATTCTCCTTCAACGCGGCTGCCTGATTGGACGGTCAACATTTCACAGACTGTGAGGCAAAGCATGAATAAAAGAAGGTGGAAAACAAATCGGTACTGAGTCAGATCGTCATTTGCCAAAATATGTGAAGCTTTCATGTCATGTTTTGTTCTTGGAGGCTTGGATCTGGTTCAGACGCTCTATGGGGGTCCCCCCTAAGAACTGGCTCCAGGCTCCGAGTGGCTCGGTCTCGCCATGTTCTCTTCGAGAAGAATGGTGAATGAGGAGCCCGCATGGAAAGGTCATTTAAGTTAAAGTGGTTTACAGTGATGAGGAGAATAAACAATATCGCAAAATAATCCTTCAACAGGAAGCAGCCTTGGATGAATTAAACATTGCAACAGAGCCTTGAATGGCAATGTTGATTCATACATATTTTGGCTAAGTGGCTAAAGTTGCCATTCATTTAATTTAAATCAGATCTGTTTTACCAGTGGACTAAGCTTTATTTATGTATTATTTGTCTTTTCAAGTGCACAACCTCATTAGTAAGCAAATAATTTTGCTTGACAGCCAGCTAGCATCATGGAAAAAGTAGCTCTGAGAAGCAATCAATAATAAACTGTGTTATTGTTCAAAACGAACCAGTGTTACATCTACAACTGCAGTCAAAAATATTTTTGTTCGACATGGGTGTCAAACTCATGGCCACTTTGGAGTTATGTCTTCCCTCGGAGGGCCGTTATGACAGTGAAATCACAAAAATGTTTAATTGTCTCATCGCATTATTAGCTGTACAAAAACAAACGAATGGATTACGAGTTTTTAAATCAGTCCAGTCAACTAAGATGTTTCATTCAATTGTCGTTCAAGTGAGTGTAAACGGGGTTAAAAAAAAAAAAAAAGTTTATTAAACTCACAATGTGCTTATGGAACTTGTGAAAAAAAATGCTATGGTGATGATGAGTAACGGAAAAAGCTCTGAGAAGCCACTAGCTTGTTACTAAAACGGCAACAAATAGCTGACAACGGCTAAAATCAATAATATTCTGAATTAGTGTTTAAAACTATCCCGTCTTTCAACTTGCTGGCTAACTGCAATCAAATACTACAATATGTTTGTAGACATCTAGCATCTAATGTCATCTAGCATCTAATGTCATCGAGCTAGCCTCACTATAAGCAGTGTGAATTTCCATTTTACAGATTTGATTGAAATGACTTTTCATATTTGTGGGACACGAGATACAATACAGAAGCTTAACTTTGATTGAATACATTCCCAACAAGCTCTTGAAACTAGCAAAACAGGTAGCTAGTTTCATGGAACAAAACATGAAAAAACTCGAATAAAGTAAGTCAAATACAGACCATATATTTCAATCTAATCAAAGGTAGAGAACAACTGTTTTAACTTGACAGTTTACCGGTGAACTCAAAATGTATATCTTAACAAGTTGGGTACATGTCATTAAACAAACCATCCGAAATAAATCACACAGTAATTTGTTGCACTGTCATGCTAGCTGCTACTGTACTGATGGTACCATTGTAGGACATATCCCAATATTTCAAAAAGCTTTTTTCGTATTGTCATTATGGGTGTGTAGTATCGTATTTTGAGGTGGGAAAAGACAATTCATTCCATTTTGGAATAAGGGTGTAACATTAAAGTAAAGTGCTGGGAATATTTCCCAGATGCACTTCACATGTTGTTGTCATTGTGTATTATTTGAATAGAAATGAAGTTGTCTTTACAATTCATACCAAATATGCATTTCATGTTCTGGGTAAGGCGACTCTCACCTTGAAGTCTTCGGGAAGCAGCAACTTGCAAGTCCTGAGGAAGCTGAGGATGTAGCGGAATATCTCGCCGTCGCGATCTATGAAGTAGTGCTGCTTCAAGCTGTCCAGCACGATGGGCTCGGTGCCGTTGAACAGGCGACTAATTCTGCAAAGTGACACAAGCGGCGTGCGCGCGCACACACACACACACACACACACACACACACACACACACACACACACACACACACACACACATAAAAACACACACTTAATGAAATGAGTCTAACTCCAGTCAAATGCATGACACAATTACCCTCCATTTATTTTTCAATTTTACTAGCTGCTAGCCCGAAATGCTTTTTTTTCCTTCGCCTGGCCGTTTGAAACAAGGAGCTTAAGGCAGCGTTCCTCCGCTGTAGACTCGTTTGAAGTGTCCCAGTGTGGACAGATTGCATCCTCGGCGCATGTACTTACAAAAATTAATGGCGTGAATGCGGTATTTCACCTGTTACCCAGCTGCAAATGAAACAGACGCGGGAAATGGACAAGAGTCGCATACTAATATATTCCATATACTACACTTTATTTTTTTAAACATTTATACCAGCTTGAAACCTATAAAACTCATCACTTGCTATCAAAGTCAAGACAGACTGTTAGGTTCAGTGAACACTCAAAATTAACCGTAGGTATGAATGTGAGCGCAAATGGTCGTCTGTCTACGTGTGCACTGCCACTGACCTATTCATGGATTCTTTTTGGAACGCTTATTTACAGTTTTTGACCCAAATAAAACAATATATATTTTTAATGCCAATTATAATCAGGGTCCATTATTTGTTGGGCGTTTTTAGCTATTCGGGACAGCAGGTCCGCTGTGCATGGGGTCCTAACCTAAATTTGTAGTTGAACGCCAATCTAGATTCACATAGTATTGAAGGCATAATTATTTTCCATAAATCTTTGTATAAAAACATTTGTAGGCTGCAATTGTAAAACAATTAAACAACAAACTGTTAGCCTATTACTAAATGGGCTAACTTCGTTGTTAACTTGTAACTACGAAACCTTTTATGTTGGGACTGCCGAGGAACCCTCGACACATGTGATAACGTTTTTAGAATGGGGACAGTTTCACCCGGGGAAAGACTACCGTATATTCCGCACTTCAATGAATGTCCTATTTTAAAACTGTCTTCATATATTGGGTGCACCACATTTAAGGCGCTTAGAATAAAAGGTACAATAGTGGCTGCAATTATGTTATGCATCCACTAGATGGAGCTATGCTAAAGGGAATACAACACAATACAGCTTTATTTATATCGAGCTTTCACAACCGCTGCAGCTGTAACAAAGCGCTTTACAGAACATTTAAAATACTACGCCCAAGAAATCCGAATATCGATCCATATATAAGGTAGGTTGGATTAGATAAGATAAGATAAGAAAACCTTTATTAGTCTCGAAGGCGCACTGTTGGCTTTTGAGGAAAATTTAATGCTTTTATGTGCACCTTATAGCGCATAAAATATGGTACTTAGGATTTCTACATTTTGACCTGACAGGGTTCACTATAGTCTGTTTGTGCAGGGTGGAAAATATGCTTTTTTTTTTTTTAAATAACTTCCTCCACCATGGGGGTGATAAATCTATGAAAAATGTCATTTTTTTTCAATGTTGACATAATGTGATGTAATGGCATTTTTTTGTATTCATCGTAACAGCACAATTCATCCATACAGTACAAAGGTGTTCCCTACTGAGTGCCACTCCATTTAATTTTTTGGAGTATTTAACATGCTTTTCCTCCTAATAATTAAAACTCCTCCTCATGTTGGGCTTGGGGCTGCTGTTTTTCCTAATGCTTCATCTTGTTATTGCCTCACTAAATGTGCTTTATTTTAGCACAATGGAGGGATGGTTGTGCACACTGGCAAGACAATTGGCAGTTTCCATCATTTTAGGTGCAAAACAACTGTTAGTGAGGCATTGTCTTTTTGTTTTGTTTTGTTTTTTTCTACACAATCGGCGCTTTCATCGCCGCTTCGCTTCCTGCGTCGAGTGACAAAAGATAATTGTGCAATAAGTTGACCCTCACACCAGCGTGAAAGCAGCCAGTTGTATTACGAGGAGTGGGAACAGACTCTTGATTTCAACGACAACTTTTTAAAAAGCGTTTGTATCAAGTGTCAGCTGACCCCAACAATTCCTCTTCTCCTCTTTGACTGTTTGAGGAAGCAAAGACGACTTTTTCCTCCCTCGCTCCTTTCTTTCTCTCCTCCTTTCACTCTTTCTGTCTTCTCTCTCCATCCTCCCGTCTCCCTCGCTTGCTTTTTCTCTCTGGAAATCGATGCAAAATGCTTTATAAAAAACCAATACTCATCTCCCTGTTTGGCCCCGGGTGTTCCTTTCTCATATGGTCTTGCAATTCTTCCAGCTAGAATTTCACCATACGCCTGCGGGCTAACTCTGTTTTTCATCTCCACTTTTTTAAAAAGCAATTAAAATGCTGCCTGTTTTTCTTTTTCTTTGCCCCCCACCACCACCCGCCTCCTCCTCCTCCTCCTCCTCAGCCTCCTCCTCCACTCACTTCACTCACTCGCTCTGCGGGCCTTCTCATGTTTGCCCTTTTCTGTTCAATTGGATGAGAGGTTTAACAGGTAGTTTGCTACACGTACGCTGTATGCACAAAAAAGTATTTGAACTCAAAGAATATACACAGCTGGATGCCTTCCACTCCTCTGGGAGTTATAGTTGCCACGTTCTTTTCCGCCAAACTCGTCTAAGCGCCTTTATGGGCTTTGATTTGTGCACAGTGAGCATAAAAGCGCCTTCCCAAAACTGTTCCCACAAAGTCAAAAGCACACAATGGTCGGGAATGTACTTTAGTGCCCATGTGGAGTACAAGCATAATGATAACTGGGCGGAATTTGAACATGCCCCCATAAACCCTCCCACACACCAAAGTCAGCAAAGGCTTGATTGTCAAATTCCTACCTGATCTGCTCATAAAATGTTTGGGGCCCAACAATAGCAAATCTTCAGTGGGGCTACACACAGACCGCAGATCAGACCCAAATTTGTGCATTTTCTCTCGCTTGCGATCGAAGTCAGCAAAGTCATACATCCTCGGATGCATCTACAGGATAATCGTGAACGATGATGTCATGAATGGGGTGTGTCATGAATGAGCCAACGGCAACAATGACGATTAATTTTCACAATTACAAATCCTTATGTGCGTAGTCAACAGCGACTTCAGACGAAGCGCGCACTCTGCGAATGTGACGTCAGACAGAATGTTAGTCAATCAGGAAACCACCTGAACCTTGCTCGAGGAGCAAATGGTGGTGTTGCGTCACCGTGTTTGAATAACGCGTCTCCCACGTTATTCACAACAAAAATGACAAGGAGAAAAGTTTGCCACGGCCATACCTCCTCTCAGTCTTGGTAGCACAACAGACATCATGACGTGTACGGTGTGCTTTGTTGCTCACCTGGAGTACACCACACACGATAAGACAAGCACGAACACATGGCCCGATTTTTTTTTCACATGTGAGGTTGCTAGCATTTTAAAAATGTGCTAAAAAGTGGTGTGTTGGAACCAGCGGATGAAGAGTGTGCCAAAAAGCGCTCAATTGATTGCTGACGGCAGTTGAACAGAATAATACACGGAATAGTTGCACATTAGCTTCGAAAATCTTGAAAATAGTCACTTTATCATTGCCACCCTTTACTGTCACTGTCTATACTAATACTGATAGACCAGCCAAGACACCTCCTTTGCTGAGTTAGTGCTAGCAAGGATGCTCACATTTAGAGTTGTGTGTGCAGTGCTTGTACTATAATGCTAACATGAGAGAACGTTAGCGTTGAGATTTTTTTTTTTTTTGTTTCAACACAGGCAAGTTTTGGCCACATAAACTACAAAGACATATTTCAGTGTCCGATTATGCTTTAAGTTTATCACTATTCTATTCATATGCTTCACGGTAGCTTAAAAGTCAAACACACCTCCCCACTGGAGATTGATCCCCGGAGGGAGAAGAAAAGCCCAATTATTTCTTACTGATACTTTGAGGGCAACCATTTTAACATATTCACATTGTTATTTAGATCAGATTTGGGCCAAGAGTCTTGCAGCCTGGAGTCTGGCAATGAGCAGGGGGGAATCCTGCAGCAATTTTTTTTTTTTTTGGATGAATAAAATACTGTATACTAGCACTAATGCACTACACTTTCACATTACTGCAACGCAGAATATATATTAAAAAAAAAAAAAAACAGTGTGGTGAAAACAATTACATTCCCGTTATTTATCACCACATATAATTTTGGGGGGCAAACAACTAAAAAGTATTTGATTAGTATGTAAGTAAGTAAACACAGCCTATTCTCAGTTAATGACATCTTGACATGGGCCCAATTTTCACAGAAAGGCAAAAGTTGATTTGGCGTGAAAACTATGAAATCTTTATTTTTCTGCCGGGGCAAGTCTGGTATACAATATTTGGGAATTTTGCACACTGTGTTATACCTCGTGAGGTGTTCTGGCAGAATGAAAGCCGTTTTCAATTATAAGCCCACGGCGCACCTGAAAATTTGGTGACAGAAAGGAGAATAAACGCAAAGAGACCAGGTGAAAGCAGGTCTAAGTTGTGGCGCAGGTGCTGTGATGCGATTTTGGTGGATTTGACCCATGTGCAGGCAGACGGATACAGCGCTCCACTGATATGTGTGTTGGATATCATCATATTTCATTCCTAAAAATGACATCAGCATGCATTGAAGGGGGTGGGCTGTGTTGTGACACAAGGACCCACAATGGGGGTGGAAGGCTGTCTACAAGTGCGGCGGCCAATTTTACCTAGTCTTAAAGTGAAGATCTTCATACTTATAAACATACTTTGTGTGTGCCAGTGTCTTACACGGACTGCAGCGAGTCTGTTATGCTTCCATCATGTAGACCGCTTTGATTGGCCTGGGAATCAGGGGAGCTGTGTTCACTCCCACATCGGAACAAACGCGCATTTATACTGTAATTTCGGCCTTTGACAAAAATGCCAAAGAAAATTCCAGCCATGTGCAGAGTTAGACTGCACTTTGCACTAGATGTACGCTTGGCATGAAAATAGTCCCCCATAAATGGCGGGCAATTAAATAATTTGAGCATCAGTGTAGGAAAAACGTGATGATGTGGGACAAGAAAGTTCGCTCAGCTACCGCCCAACTGACTATTTTTTCATTGGTGCTTTATATTAATGCCAAGACGGTTTTTCTGAATACTGTAATTATGACTTTGCTACTGCTTGAGCAGAGGAAAGTAATAGGCTACAAGTTTAGGTTAAGCATTTGCCACATAGCTACGATTTATTGGGAAAGAAACCAACTTGCTACAGTACAGCTTCGTAAAAAGGTCCTTAAATCTACAAAGACTACATCAACACAATGAAAAATAATAAGCCAATCAAATAAAAAGAGTGATTTCCTGAAGCCTCATGTTCGGTGTCGTGACAGTGGGCCATTTGCGTGCATTTAAAGCAACAGAATGCATGATGCCACTGCAGATCGATCACACGTGGAAGAGAACACAGAACCGAGGAAAAAAAAAAAACAGTGCTTCTATCCAAATAGCTTCCTTGTCTGTGTGGAGCATTCGCCCCTAATTTCCTCAGCTTCTGTTCAAGCGAGAGCTCCACAGAGTGTGCCATCAATGTTTCATGGCCACTGTCCCTTAATATGGCCTGGCGCTGAGGAAGACGGATAGCCGCACATTCGTTACTAGACTAACTTTCTCTTGGCACACTGCATTATTCAGCGAACGATCTATTAAAAGTCACCATCAACTTGAAACTCCTTAACCATGCTCTTTTAGGTACCACTCCCCAACCGCCTCCTTTTTCTGGACCCTGGACCACGACCGGACGTGCGTGGCGTTCTCGGGATCCCGCCACAGTGTAATTGTTTTGCTTTATGCTGTCAGCCATTATCCTAATTCACACAAAGGGGGAGGCAAGAGAGGGCGGAGGAGACAGGGCGGGGAGGAGGCTGGGGGGTGGGGGGGGGTCTCCTTCCACTGGCTTCGGCGGAAAGTAGGGCCCCGAGGCCAAGTGTGCTCTGAGGAGGCTGGGAAAAGCGAGAGACAACAGTGAGCGTATGTGTGTGTGCGTGATCCCGGGTGAGAAAGAAACAGAAAGAGACGGGCCGAGCAAGCAGAGGAGCGTGTGTGAAGAGAGAGAGAGAGAGAGAGAGAGAGAGAGAGAGAGAGAGAGAGAGAGAGAGAGAGAGAGAGAAGGAACTCAAAGCCACACTCGCGCTCGCATCTTCACCCTCGCTCGTGTAACCATCACAATGTTCTAACATGACTGTCTATGTGTGTTTTCTGTTTGCCTGATTGCCCGTCAAAAACGTCTTTGGAACATCTTACACTGACGACTAAGGCAACTGTCATATTCAAACACTGTATAACGCTTCGGAGTTTGTTTACACAAGGATGACCTAGAAAATTTCGGAAAAGTTTCATGCAAAAAAATGTCAAAAGTTGTTGAAATGACCAGAACAAAAGTGAAGAATAAAATAAATCTGAAAACAGTGCAGTGTGCATGCCAGGCCAGTGGTGGGCAGTGTCATGTAGAAACACTGTGTACACAAGGCATTCTTTGCATACCTGTCGGCGGCATTTGAAAGGAGTATGGAAAAAGTACTTTGAAGGACATGGTACTACCGTATATTTGGTAACCCGAAGACCCCATTTTAGTATTTTGATACCGGTGATTGCAGTAGCAGTGTCGTAAATGTATATTTTGTATATCTTGCTCGAAAATGCACAAACACAACGCATCTTTGCAGTCGAATTTGTTTTTGTAATGTGTATGAGTACAAAAAAAGATCAGATTTATAACCAAAAATTCAAACTGGGCAAAACATCCTGCAGGGTGAACGTTTTTGTTTTTTTTTTTTGTAATGTTTTGCTTTATAACGCTGACCTGCAAATGCTTTTTATCGAAACATTTTCTGTAATATTGACTTTATTCCTGTGTTAGTTGCGGCCATAGGAACATATTTGTGTATTTTTTCCCTTTTTTTTTTCATATTTAAAACATATAGAACCCCCTGTCTTTCGTGGAAAACATATATTGAATTTTTAACCAGCATTCTGGGGATTTGAAAAAAATACATATTTAATTTTTTTTTTTTTTTACTCCAAATGCTTTTCAGTGGGGCGTGAATTACACGCGGATTTTCACTTTTCGCAAGCTGGCTTGGTCCTTATCCCTACAAATAGCAGGGGTCAACTACACAAGTATGGAGTGCAGTTCATGAAGGTGGCAAGTTGGTATGTCTTTATCCCCCCCCCCTCCAAAAAGCCGCAGGTCAAGCTTGACAATTTACTATCTATATCTTCATCTATATAGATATAGATATACAAACAATAACTCGTAGGCCTTTGTCTGTGCGCTTTGAAGGAATTGAGCTCTCAACCTTTCTTCTTTTCCAGACACCATATCATTTAGCAACACTTTCATGACCATGTTTTGCCATCTACAAAAAATTATATAAAAGATCCGAAAGCTCCTAAAACCTATGATGTTAACAGCGTAAATGGCAACAACAATTGTCAATCTGTGTCGGAGATGAGCTTTTATTTTGCGCCTATAACATAAAAATGAGGAGCTGTCTGGGGATTTCCTGTCAGCTGACTGTACTCATATCAAGCCTTTTATTATCAGGGGATTAGGAGGATTGTTTCCTGTAGCCAATTTGGCAGATTTTCTAACAACCCGCCTGGTGTGTGTTTACCTTGGCCCACATGGGACTTTGACGGCTGACATTGAAGTCTGTATGAAGAAAACCTCCGTGAGAGGTGAGTTCTTAAAGTAGCGTTTGGTATTCTAGTGTCGTTCCAGTATAGGTGTAAGTTTTGTGACTTATGTGTGGAATCCGAATTCCGATTTTCAGCGTTTTACCTTTAAAATCAAGCATGCAAGCAGATTCTTGGGTCACTTTAGATGGCCTGAGCACTTGAGAGTACATTCATTGGACACATGGTTCGGGTACACGGAATACAATCCAAGAGCTGTACTAAAAACCCAACCTTAACAAATATGATGGAACTGAATTTCATCACACTGAAAGGTTTTCCGAATTTTGTGGTTATTTTATTTAGCGAAGGCTGAAAAGATTAAAAGTAGCTCACTGTGTGACGCAGTGCAGTTCTAGAACACTACAAACTACCTTTAATGATATGAAAAAGGTATGGCACTGCTCCACGCATACTTGACACTGCGTGCGCTCATTCACTCTTTTTGTAGTTGTACAGTCAGTCACGCTACAGTCGTTACAAAACGATCTGCGTTTCCGTTGAGGGAAATGTGACACATTCTGATCCAAGACAATGCAGTTCACTTATTACCTCTCTAAATTAACCATTGTGTTAGTAAAGGCGGAATTGGCTACATTACTGGTTCTTTTACAAACTGCGAAAGTCGTGTCATTCTTTTTCCACCCCCTATAATACACACAACATCTTTTTTAACAGATAAAACGCTGATTTAGAAACTACTAAACTGTGTCGTAACCACTACAGTAGAGGCAGCAGGAGCTTAGGAATGAACGTTTTTCACTGTTTTCCCTTTTTAAAAGGATGCCTTAGATCATGCTCACAAAATTGAAGTTATGATACAGTCGGCCAACGCCTGCCATCCGACGTCAATGTACAACAGTCACGATGTGGGGAAAGAACAAATGGTCTCCAACGAGAAGTTGCACTGCTCTCAAAAGTTGACGGGTTCGAGCCACAAGACATTTGGATAATGACGGAGTTTCTCTGATTTGTTTGCCTTTGTGCGCCAACCACAGTGGATTTGAAATAAAACCATTGAGGTGTAGCCCCTCAGAGGTCTCAGAAGAACAGGTTCGAGCATCGCACGGGTGTAGACAGACCACAAAATGACACAAGACCTCCTTTACCTTGAGTCCGGGTACTTGGTGAGCGTGGCCAGGCTGCTGGTGTACATGTGCCCGCCCACGTCGATGTGCACGGGCGCGTTGGCTTTGGTGAGCTGCGCCGGCAGAGGGATACCCTGGGCGGCCAGGGGGGAAACCGGGGACCGGGTCAGAGAGAGCCGCGACATGCTTCGCCCCTCCTGGAAGCAAGTGTACAAAAAAGCCATTGAAGGAGAAGGAAGAGGAAGGGGGAGGAAGACAGAGGAATGGTGGAGAGAGAAGGATCCTACAGTGGCAAAAAACAAAAAACCCTGAGACGATATCCTTCCTGATCAGATCACTTCCATGACTGCCTGGTCGCGTCCCCCTCGCTTGCGTATTACTACACCGCGGCGCCTCTAATTAAGTATGTTTGCATCTTTTGGCTTGGCACCGCGGGCGGGGAGAGGAGGAGGATGCTTATTAGAGAGACAGACAGACAGATAGACAAGAGAGAGTGTGAGAGAGAGAGAAAAAGGGAGAGGGGAGGATGCTAGGTGTCAGCCTCTAGGGGAATAAAACAAACTGCTGCTGCAATATTCTAATTAAAGGTCGCATTATGGGAGAGATGTGATGCACCCAGACACACCAGTGTGGGAGTGAAAGGGGAGGGTGGTCTCCACTTGCACACCTACACACACACACACACACACACACACACACACACACACACACACAAATTGAGTGATCACATCCCTGTTGAAGAGCAATTTCGGAAGGGGAACAAATGAACTGCTAGAGTTGGTGCAGTGACGCTTGCCTAAAAGGAGGTGTTGAAGTAGCAAGTTGATGCCACCAGCAAGCCACCGACACGCCACACAGACAACGGTAGAGCATGCGTGCTTTTGGCCAAATTAACCCAAATTCCTTTCAAAAATGTCCTTATGTTCTAGAATCATAATACAGAAGCCGCATGTTTGGTGAAGGAAACCTATATTAACATAATTATATGGCACCCACCAAAATGCGTGGGAATTCGATTTGTTGCGTGCGTGTAATTATTGCCGTATGTTACGTTGGTTTTTTTTTTTTTTTTTAAGAAGTTGGGCAACTTTTCTGCACCGTATTTCAAAAACTACTGAACAGACTATCAATTTATATCTTCTTTCTTTGTTGATTGGCCGCAACACAAGTTTCAACAGAGACATGTGGTGTCCAGGTTACCAAAATGGTTCCTTATGGGTTTAGAAATTGTTTGTGAACCCCCATAATGCTTGCTAAATTGTGCTCCGTCAAAAAATACTTTGGTTTCTGGAATGTTTGTGATCATTAAAAAAAAAAAAAAAAAAGATTAAGGACTCAGTATTGAAACATCCACATGACTTCTTTACATGACTTGACCACATGAGCATAATAGAATAGTCGATCAAGTGTGTCAAGAGTTTGACCTTAAACCAAACAGTTGAAAACTGTCCTTCATTGCTATTTAACGGTACAAGGACAGTACAATAAGGATATTTACAAACGATTAAAAACATAAGTGGTCCTTTCATAAACTGGTATAGCTCAGTTTTTACTTGAATTAGGAGTTTGTTCTGCCAAAGTCAACTCTTAATGCGAGGGATAACGTAGTAAGAAGGTCACGTGGTTTGGGGGCGTTTTATAATAGCTGACACGTTTCTTCCCTACAGGTTTAAAGCCACATTTAAAAGAAAAAAAGCACAGGCTGAAATGATTGGATTTCACCCATCATTAAATCGACACAATTGATCAGCTTGTTGCACAATGTTTTTTTTTTCTTTTTTGGGGGGGCGGGGAGAGGGGGTGTATCTGAATAGTCTTTAGCCTTTAGTGATTCTTTTTTAAATTCCCAGGGTGGTGCCCGCCTCACTTGGAGTATCATGTTGCTCTAATACGATTACATGAGCATGGGATTACGTTCCAAATCCCGGCAAAAGGAGATTTGAGAAATTGGGGGTGTGGGGGGGGGGGGCAATACCCACCTCTCTTTCTAAAGTACAACAAACTACTGTGGCAACCTTTACATCAAAATGCAAACAAATCAATTTTAAACCTTGATTCAGTTTCCCTGATCTGTTCCCTGACATCAAAGGCTCGCGACAAAAAAAAATGTGCCAATTTTGTGGGGCGTCATGATAGAAATATTGCAGATGATGTTAGTACTAATTATAAGAGTAAAGCAGTCACATAATTTATGGGCAAAGGGCAACGTAGGGGCAATATATGACGTAGTAAGTTGGAGTCCCCAACTTTGGGGGGGGGGGGAAACCCTGTCTTGAAAGGAGCTATAATGAAAGCACATATCACCACACTCTCTCCGCGCATCATGCACACATGCAGAAAAAGAGAAATGTTCAATATGGCGTCTTATTATTATTATTACTACCATTACTCGTATTCCCCGTCTGACGTTACACGCCGGTTTGAAAAAAAAAAACCGATCCTAATGTTGCACAAAACAAACCGTCGTTCGCATTTACCGTTTCGAACATGGTAGACGGCGAATCCAGATGGGAGTCCCGTGGGTGAAGAGACACCAAAAAAATAAATAAAAATGCTCAGATATTTGCTTGTCGGTCCGGTTGGGAGCGAAGGGAGGCAAAACGCACAGATCTTGCGGAGAAACGGCGCACGTAAGAATGCAAGAGTGTGATGCGTTCACGGCTGCCTCGACCCTCGCTTGTCAAGCGAGCGTCCGAAGCCAGACAGAAAGAAAAGAAGCGCACACAGGAGGCGTCCTTGCTTACCTTGAACATCGATAGATGAGCTTGCTTCCTGGCGTCCTTCCTTACCCCCCTCGTCTTAGTCCTCCTCCGCCTCCTTCTTGAAATTAAAGTCTTCCTGTCGTTTATTGGGAGTGGAAGAAAAAGAATCCCGAAGAGGGAGAAAGGGATGATGATGATGATGATGAAGATGATGAAGAAGAATGTGGCTCCGGGCTGCCCGAGCGCCTCTGGGCCAGGGATTAGGCTACAATTAGCTCAACTCCTCTCTCTCGCCAAGGCAATTTTCTCCGGGAAAGAAAAGCGTGATATAACCCCCCCCTCTCCTCACTCTTTCTCTTCACCTCCTCCCCTCTTGGACTCGAAAAATTACGCCCGCACAGATAGGAACTTATATGTTTGTGTGCGCGTGCACGTGTCTGTGTTTTCCCGGGCTACTGAGGGGGGGGGGGGATAATAAAAACAACAACAAAGAGGGAACATACGTTCGCGTTCACTCAAAGTTTAAACAACAAAAAGAGGGAAAACGGGGGTTTTAAATATGTACTAATAGTCCCAGAGGCGACTTAAAGCTAAAGGCGTTCAGCTCCATCTCCAAAGTTCAAAGTCGGCCAGTCAGCCATTTCTCGCCGTGCTCTCATAAAAAAGCCGATAAGAACTTGTTGATAAAAGTCAACAATCAGCATCCGAGAATTCCTCTTCTTCCTCTCCAGCTCTTCGCCTCAATGTCTGGAGTGGATGATGGTGATGATGAGGATGATGATGTGGTTGTTGTTGCAAAGAGGCACACACACACACACACACACACACACACACACACACACACACACACACTCACTCACTCACTCACCGCCCTCAGGCCATTCAAATCAAATGACGTCCACGGACGTGCATGCACGCCGCAGCAGAAAGCAGCCCTCACAGGCCGCCCGCAGCCAAATGCGCCATTTCAATTATAGCGCAGGGGCTTAGATGGAGATATCTGGCCACAACACACACACGTACACACGCAGGCACTTGCACACACACACTCCTCACTCATGCTCAAAATGAAAGCAGACAGCCTCCAGACTTTTTGCAAAATGGGATTCGCAAGCTGATTATTGTTATTTTTGCATATGTGTGTGACACAATGGAAGTGAATCATGCGTGAAGCGTTTTGTTTGTCCAAAAAAAAAAGTTTGGAGTCAGTCAAGGTGCTCCATTATTTATTTATTCGTGTGTTTGTTTATTTGCGGGTAAATAAGTGTGAATAATTGATGCAGCATTGAGCCCAGTAATTACTCGCGACTACCAGCAGCCAAAGAGAGAGGAAAGAGGGCACGTTTCTTGATATTTGGCTCCAACCAGTGCAAGAAGCGGGTACTACATCACATGATTGATCATAGCGATCAATTCGTTTAATTGAGGGAGAATATAAAACCACGCACATTTCTTGGTGTGTTTTTTTCCTGTATCACTGTCATTCCAATAACAACACCACCACTACAGTGGGGGGAATACTTATTTGATCCCTGAATAAGTTTGTCAGTTTACTCACTTTTTACAGTCTCTAGTGTAATGGGCAGAATATCCACCCCAAATGCATCGAAACACAATATAAAAGTGATCAAGGTTAAATTTCTTCTCCCGTGTATAGCCAACATTTGCACCCAATGAAGTGTCGCGATACTTTTGAAAAAATATGATTCAAGTAAATAGTCGTCCTCCAAACAAAGAGCGATTACATAATTAGTTAAAAATCAGTGTAGTTTTCACATGCAGGTTAAACCCAAATCCCAAGCTGAACGTAGAAATTCACTGCAATTTATCGTTTGAATAATTATTTATCTTCAACAATTATGCATCTTCAACAATGACTTGATTTTCACCTATTGGCAGATCTCTGATTTTACATCGGTTACATGTATAGAGGTAGTCTTCACAGGCATATAAAAAAAAACAAGTTGACTTGTTGACCTCCGGTCTCATCGTCACCTTTTGTGATTTCGGTTTACCGCAAAAATAAAGGACTCAGCCTCTCTGTTCCAATACTTTTGGAAGGGAGCGTACGGAGGAGGTTGGTCATATGGCAAGTGTGCGATTTCCATCCATCTTAATGGACTGACACTTTCTAGCACAAGTTTTCCAAGAGGTAATAGAGTGATAACATTGGCAATATTTGACAGCGGGACTGGTGGCAGTTTGGGAATGCGTCTCTCCCTGAAGCGGGCCAAGTCTTGGTAATTAGACCCCAGTGCGCCCCAGAAATCCCCCTCATCCAAACCCCCCTGGCACAGATTTGTTGTTTCCAGAGGTACAAACTGTAGGGATGTTAGAGGGGGGGAAGGAGAGACCTGGATTTTTTTTCTCATTAAAAGGAAACAAGCCTGGAGTTAGTTCAATTACATGTGGCGGGCCTATGCAGGGATGTTGTAAATTTAAAGATTTAAATAGCTTACAAAGTGGCTCGGGGACGCATCAGTTAATTTCCTTAATTTATGGATTTTAGCTGCGCCGTGTCAATGTGAAGTAGGTCACGTGGAGGACTTGTGTGCGCCTCGCAACAGCAGGTGCATGGATGACACGCAGGTTCCAAACAAGTGCCCAATCAGATTATTGATCACAAATAAGCTTTGAAGCTAACATTCCGCATCGTTTCAAATGCGCGCAAATCACGAGTTTTCTCCCATGCACCGTCACCCGTTTGCATGAATGAAGTCAATGAATTAATGCATGGCCCTATATGAAAAATCATCACATCACCTCCAGGCCTGATAAGCAGGTGCTGTTAATGTCCCGCTAAGGAGGACATGAATGTGCCTCCAGAGCTTCTCCCCCTCCGCTATACCTCCCCAAACACGTTTTTAATGACGTGATGATGTCATAGATCTTCACAAAGCTTTACAATGATTTAAGATTTACTACACTGAAAAAAAGTTTGCTCGATATCTTTGCAATATCAGGACGCACACAAAAAACAAAAACAAAAATCTCAAAGTCAGCCATTTCGGTTTAAAGCAACCATCGCTGTTGATCCTCTGCAAAAATGATTTTTAGTTTGAGCATTTGTTGATTTATTTTGATGCTGATGAATAAGATCAGCCATACCATATAGAAACAAAACAATACGTACCCATCAAGCCTTCAGTAAGAGCAGCATCATCCGGAATGTCTTCCAAGCATTTGCCATCAGACAAGCGCTCCCCTCTGGCCATGTGGAGAAAGTTGAAGACGAACATTGGGAACTTGCATTTATTATTATTTTCTTTGGGGAGTTTTAAGTGAACGTGCGCGATTGGTGGAGCCAGGCTGCTTCAGCTCTTGCAGCCATTTGACATTCTGCTTGATGTCAGGATGTGTGTGTGTGTGCGCAACCGACTCTTATTATGCATCACCTCCGAGAAGTAGCGGGGGTAAAAAAGTGTCACTTTATTAATAGGCCAGGTGTGTGTGTGTGTGTGTGTGTGTGAGTGTGTGTGTGTGTGTGTGTTCGGGGGGCATTCACTTACATTGCACATAAAGAGAATGGCCCTGGTGCTGTCAACTTTATGTGTCTCAGGTCTACTCTGAATGTGATGGGTTTGATTGAGATGCTTGTTTAAAGTGTGTGTGAATGTATTTGTGTGTCTGTGTGTGGAGAGCTGGGAGGAGTGTGCTGAGTAGGCAGGCGCAAGCTGCAACAGTGTCTCTGTTTGCGTGATCAAAATACTGTATAAGTGATGTTGCTCTGTCATTAGTGTTTATTGACTTTAACCTTTTACTTCACAAAATATAATCGTTTAATATTTCAAAATATGCCAAACATTTTCAAAATATGCATGACTGCATTTTGGGGTATAAACTTTCTTTGTGTATATTGACATATATTTTTGAAAAGATATACGAAATAAAAATAATCCAATTGTACCGCATTCTTGCTTTAACGAAGGTGCTATAACAATCCTTTCAAGTTTAAATGTATCTCACATCACAAATTAAGTCAGCATAAAGTCAAAATGCACTTACCAGTCTGACTTTTGTGCTGAGTCGTCCATCTCGAATCAGATCTATTTCCACTCCGTAGACGTGCTACTTCCGCATTGAACGGCGGCCCCTGTTAAAACGAAGATAGCGTGTCAAATCATGCAAAAGTAACACAGATTTAAGCCTGTAAGAAGGGATAAACAGGCTCCTGCACCCAAAAGATAAATCCTACAAATCATCACCAAACTTTAACGCCACAATAGATGGTGAAGGAAATATAGCGTCCTAATTTCTGCCAAGGACAGCAGTTTCCGTTTGCGGCTCTTTTGAAATTTGCCCATAAGCGTTGCTTCAAATCAAAACCGCTTCTTGTTCAATTTCTGGCATCGGTCATTGATTGAAACGTATTCACACGTCCTGTTATGATCGACACGGTCACCCAATTTCGCATTGATTGGTAAAACTGGTGTCGGGGCTAATTTTCTCTGACCCTCTAGGGGGTGCTACTTAGTGTTTTTTTCTGGTTCTTTTCTTTCTTTTTTTAGGGGGTAGGTTATATTGGGGGTCCATAAAATACTTTTTTTTTCCAGATACACGCATTGTGCATAAATGGAGGCGTCTTCCGAGCACGTTGAGATTTAAAAATGATTAATTTGTTGGGAGTATATTCATACGAGTGCTACTACTACGACCACTACTATTGCTAATAAATCATCATCATCATCAATCTGTTGACAATCTGTCCGGCCCCTGTAGTTAGAGTTTACTGGACTAAAGTGGAACCTTGGTATCTTTAAAGACAGTTGATCAATGTTGATCAATACGTCCATCCAAGTGACCTCGGGGCAATGGCAAAATCTTTAACCGAAGATGTACGAAACAAAATGAAAGACTCTCCGGGTTATTTGTGACATTCGTAATGGTTTTAAACTTGATCATAATATTTTAAAATTTTAAATACAATTTGAGAGGGGCTTATTTGGGGCTGCACAAATTTCTGACATGGCTATAGCATCCTCTTGCCTCGGTGTAGCACTTTGCAAGCGAGGTACCAGGAATAAACCCACTCAACTACGGGAAGAATGAGCCAATAGATTCCAATGCAAATGTCCTCGCTTTCAAACCGAACCTCAGAACTGCGAGGCAGTCGTACTAACCACTCACGCATCAGTATGTTCATTGTAAACCGGGTTTTCCCTCAGAAAATGTCAAGAAAGTAGCCATTTTGTCTGCACGTAACAACGACACGCCTGGAAAAAAAAGTCAGTTCGCTGCTAATATTTGGTTTGCAGTCACGATGTGAACGGCGCCATGTCGTCAATCACATCTGCTATGCATCACATAGCATCCTCTCATCCACCCTGCCCCCTCCCTCCGCTCTGCATGCCTGAAGGGCAGCACCCACAGTCCTCATTAGAGTGCATGTGTCATGATGACATCCAGTGGCAACCTTGACTTATGCTTTATATTTGCACTTATCCATCACAGCGCTGTCATGGCGACGGTCGCAGTCGCACACACACACACACACACACACACACACACACACACACACACACACACACACACACACTGTGCAAAGGTTTGAGGGGGTCCCGCCTGGAATGGGGACCCCCTCTAGTGCCCTTTTCTGGTGTGAGGGAGAAACTGGAGACCGCCATGCTTTTGTTGTGCGCTGACTGAGCTCTGATGTGTCTTCTGCTTTGTCAACACCAAGGCCGCTGCACTGACACCATGGAAGCCCACGCAGCGCCTCGAGGGGACCAGGGAGGAGGGTGAAACGAAGGCATGGTTTGGGTGGGTCACTGTGTAAAAAAATGAATAAATAAAAAGGGTGGCAGGCGGGGGTGGAGAAAGAGGAGGGGCTGGCGGAGGGTGCCAGCTTATAATGTGGCCAGGGCCTCGGGCTGAATGTAGAGTGCTCTGTGCAGGACATAGCGACCGGGCTGCCGGCTGATGACATTTTATGGTCATAACGTGAAATCCCAGCAATTTTTTTTTTTTTTGGGGGGGGGTTACAGTTTTTTACTGTAGTGGGACTTTTGCATGTTGTGTTTTTTTGAGTGCCGTTTTGATTCTAACAAAATGGTAGTCATCAAGAAAACTACAGTACCACCATTCGCAAGCTCACAACGATTTTTGTTGCGCATAAGTAAAACTAGTGTCCGAAAAATGCACCTATCAGCATATTTCTGTGGTCTTTTAGTCATAAGATTCTGCCCAACTGCCCTTCTCCTTCTAAGGTGACATGTTGGCAGAGGATTAGCTAGCGTTGACCAACATGACAGCGAACAGTAACCTCCTTGAAGATCCCAGGAAAGGTCCAACAGCCAGGCTCACAATGGATTAATATCAGAGCGACGTTCCAGATTCTAGATGTTTCCCTCATCCAACAGACATAATTCACATGATCAACTCATCAGAAAACTCTGGAGGATTCTGACAATTATTCTGGCTCAGGTGTGTTGGAGTAGGGACACATTTAAAACATGCACGATAGGTGCTCTTGTTAAGAGTGACCCTTAATGAGGACTTGCACTAGATGACAGTAACATGGATGGAGGGATATATTGGAAAGAAACAGCGTCATCTGCTGGTGGCGTAGGGGAGTGTTCATTTCACTTTGTGCATTATCGCCTTATCAATGATACCACTTTAAACTCAAGTGTTGCAGCAATATTGCGACAATTTAAGAACTTTAAGTAATTTACAATGCATACCTACAAATGCACAACAAACACGAACTTTATTCTGAATATACCGAGTCAAAAGAAACGTTGGGCTATTTTGATATTAAGCGTTTTGACATCATAGTTTTTATTAGCATAGCATTAAAAATGTGGAGTCTTAGCTGGTCCACCAAAACATACATGACAAATTATTTAAGTTCAGACGACATGACAACTGCTTACAATTTGCTGAATACAATCCAGTGTGGAATAACTCGATTCCGAAAACAAAATAACATTTTTACAGTTTTAATTTTTTTTTCATCACATCTACATATTTTTCCCATGGCTAAGCCCAACTGTTGTGGAGCACAGTTTAAGCATTTACGATTTTCCTGAATTGTCTTTTAGCAACGTTCGAAAATCAGACTTTTGCCGAATTTCATCAGAGGATGGGAAATATGCAAAAATGTGCCCCGATGGTTGTTGGTGCTAATTGCTCTACAAAAACAGTTTCTTCATAAGATCCTACTGAGGGATTCCGCAGGGGTCGGCAGTGAAATACTGCAAGTTGGCGAGCAACACCTGCCGCCTGCCAGGCGGCCTTTGGGCTCGTCAGATAAATCCTGTCTGATTATCACCTCGGGAGCTCCCAAAGCAATCCCAGCATTAATGTAGTCCGCGGAAGGAAGGCCATCGGTCCTGGCTCGGACGAGGGCCCGGCTACTGGTTCAACCTGTGGCCAGCTAATGGCCTGGTATCACCTCTCTGCTGTCACTTTCCAAGAAGCAAAAATTGGTTGCAGAATTCTCTGGAAAATAAGACCACACTCGCCTCGCCCCCCACGACTGCAAGGCCAAAGCCTCTGTTACCATGATGACTGGGAGCGGAGCTAGGGGGTTGCGATGATGCGAGCGTGGAGCACTTAGGAGGCAGCAGCCTGCAGTGTGTTGAGGCGCTCTCTTCGAGTATGTGTCGAAAGAAGAAAAGATGATTCATCAGTGTTGCTGGGCAGGTGGTGCCAGTCGTGATAAGAAGCAATTACTGAATGTCAACATGGAGGACACAGAGCCAATTAACAGATTTACATTTAAAATACATTGGTGCTATGTTATCATTTGCATGCTGGCAGGAGAATCTCATCTTAAATGGGATATCAACGAAAATGAAAATGGGAGAATTGCTCTGCCAAGCTGAAAGCTTCACAAAATATGGAGATATTAGCTCAAGGTGAAACCAGCACTTAGCCCGTGGCCGCTTGTGAGACTTCATTATACGTTTTTTTTTTTTGTTTATACATTCAGCTTCATTAAAGCTGCTGCATAAATCATGTCACGAGGAGATTGCATTCTCATTAGAACAAAGAACTTGTCAACATAAACTGGTTGAAATGTGTGTGTTTGTAATATAACAATGCAACATTAGAATATGCTATACAGAGTGTGGAATGTTGTGATCAAACCCCAAAAACAGGTTAGTGTGAACAGTAGACCAGTTTTCGACCCTCAGCAGGATCCTCGACGGAATCTGAGGGATCGCCCAACCAGTCTTCACATGCACGATGACCTTTTGTGGTTTGATGACTTCAGCATTGCATCTCTTCTTTCACTAGCTGTGGGTTGTGACCAAAAGAACAGGATCATGGATACAAGCGGCCGAAATTAGTTTCCTCCACAGAGAGGGTGAGAAGATCTGTCATCTGGGAGGGCGTAGAGTAGAGTAGAGTAGAGTAGAGTAGAGTAGAGTAGAGTAGAGTAGAGCTGCTGCTCACTCCATATTTCGAGGCGGGGGGGGGGGGGGGAACAGATGAAGTGGCTCGGGCCTGTTGTGCCCTCTGAATGCTTCCCTCGTGAGGTGTTTAGGGCACCTCACAAGGAATGGGACCCTGGACCCAGGACACACTGGAGAGATTATGTCTCCTGAATGGCCTGGGTATGAATCCCCCCATTGGAACAGCTGGATGAAGTGGCTGGGGAGAGGGAAGTCTGGGCCTACCTACTAAAACTGCTGCCCCATGTGCCCCAACCCTCGATAAGCAGAAGAAGTTAGATGGATGGATGGATGGATGGATGGATGGATAGATAGATAGATAGATAGATAGATAGATAGATAGATAGATAGATAGATAGATAGATAGATAGATAGATAGATAGATAGATAGATAGATAGATAGATAGATAGATAGATAGATAGATAGATAGATAGATAGATAGATAGATAGATAGATAGATAGATAGATAGATAGATAGATAGATAGATAGATAGATAGATAGATAGATAGATAGATAGATAATCGTTTGGCATGGTCATTTTCGGGATGCTGAAAATAACTACAAATAATTTTAAAAATACTATAATTATACTGCTCAGAAAAAAAAATAAAAGGAACACCTGGAGTTACATTTGATTGTTTAAGTATTCCCTTTATTTTTTTTTCTGAGCAGTCGATAAACATTCACAATTCATTTGTTTCAAAAGATTACAAGAGACAGCTTTAAAATGCTCAGGACAAATTTATTAGTACACACACTCATCAGCCGGAAAAAAGAGCCACCTGAAAAAATGTCTTCCTGAAAAGTCACTATTTGATTGGCAGTGTAAAATAAGACAGAGAGCTCAAAATCTTTTTTTTGTCCTTTTACAATTTTTTTCCCCTACACAATTGCACCAATGATCAACAGTTATACATTCACTTGTTACTTCCATCACTGAATGCTTTCAGTCCACACGCGACACACACGCACACACAGATAAATCATGTTTCGTGGAGGGGCAATTAAAAGCAATATTTATGATGCAGTATTATTTCTTTGAGCAAGGAGTGGGGCTTATAATCAACATGGAATCAGACCAAGACCTAATCAAAGATTAGATTTTGGAACTTTGCAAAAGCCATCACAGTATAGCAAATAAATAAATATATAAATACCGAGTCGGCATCATGGGTCGCAGCACCACATTTGATTACAGGGTGTAGACCATAGGTGTCAATAATGTAGATTTCCACTCAATCACAAAAAAGAAGGAAAAAAACCCCCAAACAAACAACAACAACAAAAAAAAAAACGAACATCGTTACAGAGCATTTTGTCACGCAAAGCACAAAAGCGCGTAGCCAACCCAAAGAAAGTACCTCATATATCGTGACGTACCTTGCTTTAAAATGTGTGCCTTGGCTCGAGACTTACTAATAGTGCGCATTATAAGGCGAATAAAGAAGTTTAGTGGCATTTGTGTTGGACTTTGTTAACCACCGGAGACCTGCAATGTAAGCATCATATACTGAATTTATTAGAAAAGTACACACATTGTTTTTCTTTGTGTTTTTTTTTTTTTTTTTTGGGTGGCGATGGGCATATTTTCGTATTCTGGGGCTGGAATTTTCCTTTGTTTGGGACCTCATTTTAGCACTATCCTCAGCCAAAAAGTCCACATGGATGTTGAGGGACACAAAGACAAAGATAGAAAGACAAGAATGCTTCGAATTTCTAAAATGAAGACCAAAAAGGAACATAAATGCTATTTCTGTTGGACTGTACCAAGCGATAACAGTAGCGATATGCATTGTATGTACCATACAGTTGCGACCGTATGTCGCTGGCATTGGGCAGGAACCTACTATGTCACAATTTGATAAATTTCATATTTTTTTCCACAGATCTATTCTATTACCACACATGTTGGTGTTATTTCTAGAAATTATTTATCATTGTAATACCGGTATGTTGAAAATGGCTTGTACTCTTTGACAATGCAATGTAAATCACTGAACAAATGTGACATTTTTTTAAGAGTCTCCTGAAAAATGATGATTTTGGAGGTATGAGGATTCCGCCCATCACCAGCGATATGGTATAAGGTCAAAATAAAGCCTGTTCACACTGCACTTGGTTTTCTTGGTGTTCAATGCGGGGGCACCTCCTAGGGATGACATCACCTTTGTCCATTTTTGAAAGGTGCCCCACTGCCCTGGGATTAAAGAAATGAAATATTGTGACATGGTTAAGAAGGCAGAGTGACACATGAGAGATCTCCAAATCCAAATCCACAATTTTGTAGTGCGGTCTCCTTCACGTCCAAATCAGCGGAAAAAGTCTCCAGGCAACTTCTGGGTAGGTTGCAAACCAGCCACTTCCAAATATGGGCAAGCTTGCAAGAGGGAGCCGTAGTCCTCATAAAATAGGGTCTAAATGTGTTAATATATGTGTGTGTGCCCACATTGAAGTGGGAAGCTGATGGCAGGCTCGTGGAGGAATTCAAAGGGTCACCGCCATATTGGATGTGTCACTTGAAACATACAGTACATGGAAATGAACATCGGATTATAGCCATTCAATTGAATTGGGCACTCGGATCTGCAGCGTCTAACAGGGTGGAAGGAGCTTGTCTTTGCATTTTTCATGATGTGCACCAGCATTGTTCACACAAAGAAAGCTGGGGTGGGGGGGCGGGATGTTGAGAGTTGGACTCTCACGAAGACAAAAAGACGAGGACAATTATTTGGTGGTTTGGTCACTTGGTGGGCAATGTCCATTCTCACGATGAAACAATTGTATCGTGATTGACAAGTGCGTTAGAAAGCTGTGCAACCAAGCACACCAAACACAAAACACATTGGGAGTCCAACATTGTCTGAAGCTTTTCACTTATGACGATTATTATTATTAATTTTTTTTTAAATGGCTGGTGGCAACACACTGGCATCACAATCAATGACATCAAACAAAAGAAATTTAACTACACATAAAGAAGTACTGATTATGTATCGAGTAGATATATGTGCGTGTGTGTGTGTATATATAGAGAGATATATTAGAAATAGATAGAAAAATATAGAGTCATCTGAATGCCCATTTTACAATTGTACACGACAAAGAGTGGAAAAAACCTTATACAAGGCTGCAGACTGGGTGTGATAAGTAGTGTGTAGTGTGCGCGTGTCTGTGTGTAGTGTTGGGTACTGTGTTACTGACTAGCCAGTTTGCAGGGAGTCAAAGGGGAAAATGTTGTTGCAAGAATTTGGTTGGAAATTGGAAAAAAATTAATTGAAACAATTAGTGGCAAACCGAAACATTTTCAAATGGTACGTGATTCCCAGTGGCAACAGACTGCTGGTTCCATTTAAAACATATATTTAAAATTCAATAAGAATCAATAAACGTCGCTCATAATCTGTATCGCTGACTCTGTATCAGAGGCAATGTTTCACCAGATCCAGAAGATAGTGCTGTCTCGCCTGTTCGACCCCAACCAACGAATTTCCATTTTATAATTAATACAGTCCAGTAATGCACACTTAAAACATTGGCGTGTTGAATTTACTCAATTACATTTCATCAAGTGGGGGCAAAAAAAAAAAAAAAAAAAAAAAAAAAAAAAAAAATCTGGATCCAGAGATATTTTTGAAGTAGTTGTAATGTATACTTAAAAAAAGTCTCTCGATCCAGATGATTTTATTTCATACAACCAATTGGCGAAATAAAAATACGTGAAATGTATTTTATCATTCATACAGAACAGGGGTTCAGTTTCAAAATTCACACGCATCCATAAACGTATATCGTGGACCATATCAGTGGCTTCTGCAATTAGGAGAGAGGATGGCAGGGGCCACTCAGAGTACCCATATTTCCGTTGCGGTATGTTGTATGATATTGAATACAGAATATTGATTTTGATGTAAAAATGAAGGTTCAGGAATAAACTTGTTGAAATATTTCGAACTGATACAGTCAGAGAAGGGTTTAGCTGCGTCGCAGACAAAATGAAAGGCGATATATTGAAAACTATCAAGTTGAACGGTTTTAGTCCATTTTAGCTTTTCTTAAGCTGACAAAAACATTCCCCAAAAGGCCACCCCCCCAGACACACAAAAAAACTCAGTTTCTCATTATCCAATTTTCAAAATATTTTGTGTGTTGAACTTAGCATTTGACAGTCTGCCATTTTTTAAACTGATTAACTTTCCTAATGCTGTCAGATCTGTTTTTTTTTTCTTTCCAAAAGGGCAATTGTTCGCGATGAATTCTGCCTATACCAACAGGTCACCTCCCCCCTTCAAGAAAAAACTTGCTTGGCTTGAAAAATAAACCAAAACATAATGAATGGTAATTAACAACACAATAAATTCAATGATAAAGTGTCCGTTTGAATAAAGTTAAAATATAATGATTGGAAAATCAATTTATCATGAAGTGCAGAACGTTTTGCACAAAATTCTACAAAATTCCCCATATCTTTACCGTTTCAACATACTCACTATTTATTTTTAGATTGTCAAAGAACCAAATCTGCTTTGTTTTGTGAAATGCAAAATTTTGTACATCACTGCTATCAATACCCTTTGGAAAGTGTGTACCACAAACAGTCAGCAACACGGTGTACCCTGTAAATACCTGGATGCCCAAGTAAATACCTCCAAGTGACGAATAGTATTTCAAAGCACAAACCTAACACAGCATAAAAGTACAAAAATGCTACCATAAGTGCATACAGCTCCAGAGTGGACAGCACTGGACACATTTGAAAGGGGTCTCGGTGGGGTAAGGGGCTTTACCTAGTCAATTTTAGGACTTTACATTGAGCAAAACCATATACATCAAATGTGTATTAGTATACACTGATATATAGAGGTATACGGATGCCATAGTTGCTTAAAGTCAAGTAGACAATCCATCTGGTGGAAAGGCATTTGTTTTTTTTCTATTTGACTGACAGCAAGACATAATTTAAAGTCTGTTGAATACTATGAAACAACGATTTTGTTTTGCCCCGAAAAGAAGCATGAACATTTCTCATTTGAAAAGTCTACTTTGCCAAGTACTAGTCAATAATATATAGTTTGCATTCAAGGATAGTCAATAGTACTTTTAACAACATCACACAAACAGGCACCATTTTACAATAAGGGGCTACCCATTTACAAGGCCTGTGAATGATTAGACTATAATTTCTTTGTCAATCATAAGCGGTTAAAATCTACACTAAAAAAAACACTGTGTTGAATTCACTTGATTTGATTTGCGCAGTGTTTGCACAAAATAAAATAATTTAGATGTAGACGATTTTATTTTGCGCAGCCACTTGATGAAATAAAATTGAATAAATTCAATAAAAACTTATTTCGGTTTACTTCCTACAGTTGCTGTTCTCTAAGCGCGACTTATCTTGATGTCGAAGTTGCATGTCAGTCATGACAGTGGGCAGCTTTTCCAAAGTAGTTTTCTTATACATGTGTGAGTCTTCATATCAAAGTGTGGAAGATAATGTTCAGTGTTTTCACTCTATGGGTGTGAGATCACTGGCTTTGATTAATATTTATATTAATAAGAAGATGTTTTTATTAATATAAATATTATAACTGATATTTCGTCCAATAATTAATCCCAGACGATACAGCACAAATAAAATGCTCAACATACTCAAATTAATTTGCACACATGGGAAAGGGAAGTTTATATTGCCAATATTTGTTCCTATTGTAAATAGGATAAATAAGACAAAGTACTTTTTTATGTATTGAAGTATAACTGATTATTTGTCAACAAATAATAGTGATAGATTAAGTATAGTTTGTAATTGGTCTAACAAAAGATATACAGTATCTATCAAGCTAGCCAGCTAGCTAGCTGGCTAGCTCGATAGATAGGCTCACTTAGCAATCTACAAAGAAAATGGTTGAATTAGTCGCTTTCTCTTTATGTCTTTGTCTTGTGGCACTGCTATTGTAACGCATGGTAGGACTCAGTAACAGTAATAATAAACATATAATGAGTCATTCTTTAATATTAATACGTTTCCACCTCAATGTAATAGATTGCTTTAACAGGTTACTTTTGGAACGCGCTACACCAAACATTGCTGCCCACTGTAGTGACAAGATCCGTAGTGACTGATGTGCACTGCATGAAAGCAGCATTTGAACCCAAGTCTATCCACTGTTGTAGGTTTTTCAATACGTATATCGAACTGCATTAGAATTTGTTTGAATATGCCAATGCAGCAGTTAATACATTTAAACTCAATTAATTTGCTGTGTATTGCGACACTTATGACTTTACAGCATGATTTACAAAGCATTAACAAACTTGCTCCTAAGCAATTTGAAAAATCATTTATAAACCCTTTACAAGGGGTACGCTTATTGTCAAGTGGTGGCCGTCAACCTAATGCAGCATTATGCACATTTTTGCATCTTGTAATCTGGTACAAAGTTTTTTTTTTTTTTTTAACAAACCAACAAACAAACAAACACAAATCCTTCATTAGATGATTGATGTGGAATAGCTGCAGAGTGGCGGCAAGAAGTTTTACGAGAGTCTGTCAGTTAAGTACTTGAAAAGGTTTGGAATAATTAAACATGAGATAGTCCATGTAGTAAAAATCATACACCCGCTGCCTCTCCAATGGGCCGAGCTGGGCAAAATACTTCTGCGTGATCTTCAATGAGGTCCTCTCGTCGGCCAAGTTCCGGTCCTTGAAGTTGGGCAGCGTGAGGTTGCGCGGCGCTCTGGCCAAGCGCAACAGCAGGTCGGACTCCTCCTCCATGTTCTCGAACTTGCCGATGAAGTCGTAGTCAATGAGGCACGGGTTGCACAGCTGGTTGGCCGCCTCCCAGTGGATATCAATGCCCACGGGCCGGTGCACGTCAAGCAGGTACTGCACAAACTCCTGGAAGGTGACGCCGTTGCCCGACTCCAAGGCCGACCTGGAGGCGTTGGGCCTGTACTTGGAGATGATGGGCTTCCCAAAGAGCGTGTGGTAGTACTCGTTGGGGTTCTCGAACTTGTCCCTGTAGGCCGACACTATCCTCTCGAGTGGCTCTCGTACGAACAACACTTTGGTGTAGCTGCCCAGGCGCCGCATGATGCCCTGTCGGTCAAAGTTGTTCAGGGTCTTCAGAGGGTTGCCTATGTGGGCGGTATCGTGATTGATGGTCTGAGGGTCCGACGCTATGCCCGCCAGCACCATCAAAGTCCGCTTCCAGTTGGAGCAGCCCGCCTTGGGCACCTGTTTTGGGAAAAAATGTATCTGTTATTGTTTGTCCTGTAACATAACAAAGTACATGTGCAGTCGTATGCTGTCTTGCAAGTGGGGTCCATCTGTAATCAGCTAGCCAATACTGCATTAGAAATTTTCAAAATGCTCATAACCAACCAGAGATTTGCTTTTCAGTTATGGGCAGAGGTCGTAAAGGGTAGTACTCTGTGTGAACTGCAGCTTTCTGATCCTCTCATATTTATGTTTGAAGAGACAAGAGGTCAGTATATACACTGTATGTCGATTAGATAGAGTGCATTGTTTAGTGCGACACTTCCAAAATGTATACATTTATTTGCTCACTAAATTTGTTTGGGTGTTATGATGACTGTCTGCATGGCTGACAGAATGTTATGTGTAAGTCACTATGTCTTGAAGGATATATGTATATTCCGATGATTCATATTCACGCTCTTTCTCAAATGGCCACAATATGGCACTAAAGTACCATCAGAAAGCAAATAATATAGGGGTACCTTGAGTTTACAAGTTCATTCTCTGAACAAGCTTCGTAACTCAATTAACTTCATTTTCAAATCAATCTGACCCATTGAAATGAATTGAAATGCCATTCATCCGTTTCAGTACTAACCAAATATTTTCCCCATTTTGTGTTAAAAACAAGCAAACAAAAAACAAAACAAAACAATAGCCTAGTGAGTGACATGAGCCCTCCTCTATATTGGAACAAATCATTTTTTCCACAACACCTGGCAGTAGAGGAGCTTGTGCTTGTCCTCCACAAAGATGTTCTTCACGTGGTGCTGCGTGATGGTCTTGGAGACGTTGCTCTTGTACTTAGCACACATCTCCTTGGTGAGCTGCCGACGTTGCTCCAGGATGCTGGAGAGCTTCCTCCAGCGCTGGAGGGAAAATAATCCTGACAATGAAGAAGAGGAGGAGGAGGAGGGAGACTTGTTGATGCGCTGGATGGGAGGACTTGTTTTCAAGAGCTTGCGGTGCTTCTTGGAGATGCGCTGCGAGCCCAAGTCCTGTTCTTGGGATCCACCTGTGACCAGCTGTTCTCTCTTCCAGAACTGCGGAAACTGCATGGGGGAGATCGGACTTGGCACCACGACCTCAGCCACTTGGTGCTCCTGATGTCCGTTAGATTTTCCTTGGTCTTTGTCCTGAGGAGAAACAGTCTGGGGAGGGGAGATGTTAAATATGTACATGCTTATTTGTGCAATCTTTCAATTTTGTTCCTCTTAGTTCCTCATTTTACACAGCTCTTAACTTATCATGGTAATGCTCACATGCTAGCTTGCCATTGCCTGTGAATGAGATGAAGCTAAATTAAAGGCCTTATCTTAATTTAGATCATTGTGTCTTAATTTAGCATGTGCTTTAGCCTTGTGGTCTTTGTGTTTGGTATGATGAATTGCTCTGCTATTTTATGTTTTTTGCCGTTATTTAATGGAGGATTGGAAACTTAGTGTTAGGATTGCCTGAGTTTGTTTTATGTAGCAATGGTAACCGCAGACACATGTTTAAAAAAAAAAATCAAGTAGACTAAAAGTATAAAAAGCAAGTTCTGGCAAAAAGAGAGGTAATACTTCAAGTAACTCGGATGAAAGATTTTGAATTTACACATATTGAGAAGAGTGGTCTTTGTGGACTTTGATATAAAATACCAAGAAAATTTTGTTCCAAAAGTGTTTTGGAAAAAACAGGACATCGCTGTTATTCGTAGTCCAGACAGTAATTGATTTTCTTTTAAGATTTTTATTAGGATTGCCTGAGTTTGTTTTATGTAGCAATGGTTAACAGCAGACACATGTTTAAAAAAAATCTGACCAACTCAAGTAGACTAAAAGTATAAAAAGCAAGTTCTGGCAAAAAGAGAAGTAATACTCGGATGAAAGATATAATTTTGAATTTACACATGTTGAGAAGAGGATATAGTGGACTTTGATATAAAATACCAAGAAAATTGTGTTCCAAAAGTGTTTTGGAAAAAACAGGATATCGCTGTTATTCATAGTCCAGATATTAATTGATTTTCTTTTAAGATTTTTTACGTCATGGTTACTTTCAACCATGTACCCCTCAAAAGGGCTACAGTATATTGCCTAATAAATAATCTGTATTGTTGAAATAAATCACTACAAATAAGGAATACAAATTATAATTCAATGAAAAACCCCCCCCCCCCCCAAAAAAAAACATTCATAAAAGAAATCAATAATAGCAAATACTGCATGTTGACAAGTGGATTACAAAACATCACGAAAATGTCCTGCCAAGCCAATCAATGGCTGGCAACTTGAGCGCCGTCGCTCAGGAAGACGCGTGGAGCAACATTGCACAGAACACAATCAATACACAATCCCCGACCTGATCAACTCCACTCCAAGGAGGCCAGTACTATTTCGTGAGGCAATCGAAAGACACCCGTTGTGACCAGGTTCAACGAATTCAAATAAAACGGTGAAACAAAAACAAGCAATGAATGTTTTTGTGAGCTGCTAACCACACAGTGCAACACTTAGTTCTGAAGTACACCGCTAGATGGCAGTGTTGCACTATGTTGAAGTTACACAGCGGCCAAATCCATCTTGGACCAATGATTAGGTGCTGCCATTATAGAGATGGACCATAAACACTTAATGGCATGTTTCAATTAGAATATTCTAATGGCCATGATGCTCAAGGCCACCGTGCATACTGAGGTTTGATTTCAATTAAACGTTTTGATGGTTTCATCAGATCACTGGACTCATTTTACCAGTACAATGCGACAGTGATGCCATCCTGGATCTGGGATCATCCCTGCGGGCTGAATAAAAGGTGAACAAGCTCTGCGAGGTGCGACGGCCAGTCCATGAGTCGGGATAAAGATCCTGCTGTAAATCTACTTCACAATCGAGTTGTCTTCGTTGAAGTTTTTAAAAAGGACTTTTGGTCAATTCAAGTTTTTTCAACATTTTGCTGTTCCAATCCTTTTGTTATACATTATAAGTCCCTCTAAAGGGAAAACAAAAATGTCTTATGAAGCTGACACACCAAAAAGTATGGCCAAATAAATAATGAATCATAATGAAATAAATAAATAAAATGCCATGTATATGAAACCTGGCTTCAAGTACTGAAAAGCAGACATTATTTCAGTTCTGTCAGCTTTAGCGCTGCTAAACTTTCAACTGTCAATCAAATGCGTTCGTATGTCTAGCATATGCTTACGCATTCCGATATGTTTGAGCTGCCAAAATATATCCGCTTTAAGCATCTGGTGGCTGGAATACATCCGACTGAGTCATCATGGGGCTTTTCCATTCCACGATGAGAGATGCTAGCCAACATCTAGCTCGCGGGCGAAGAGGCGTCCGGATGCCACAGACTGACGGCTGGATCATCTATAACTGTGTGCAAATTCATACGGCCTTTGAACCTGGAGTTCAAATTTGGCATTTTTTTTCCATGTAGATTGGCACCTGAGCGATGTGTGCTTCGGACCACACGTTCGTAGCCGACATTATTCCGCTCTTCTTCTATGCTAGGCTTGCCATTTTTAGACGGACAAGTGAAGCATACAACTCTTTTGATTCTTTCATGCAACTACACAATTTATGTGAGGTTTGAGTGGCGAAGTGGTGATGCTAACCCTTTGTGACAGTGTGGGTGTGTGTCTGTGTGGGGGGGGGGGGTCTACAACAAACATGCTGCCCATGCATAAGCTTTTGACAAACATGCCAGATGTGTTGTTTATTTCTAAATGCTAAAAATGTCCTTTCCGCCCAGAATGATGGCCCTAAAATAAATAACATTTGACAAGGATTGTGAGCAAAGAATATCAGAACATAATTATAATATCAGTGTTAATTCTGAACAAATGACCGGATATCAATTTCTAGGCATCGTGACCTGTACAGCTCATAAATTGCTCTTGCTGCCTTCCATTTCGCGTTTGGCATATTAACTAATTGAAGAAATACCATACATGAATAAAATGTTATGAATAATATATATATATATATATATATATATATATATATATATTAGAAAAATTTCATTTAAAAATATTGGCACTTATTTGTTTGTTTGGGGAAAAAAAATCCCAGAGAATAATCTTTGACAACATAAGTCTCTTGGCGGGGACACAATTCAAAACAAGGGGAGTTGTGCTCCAACTCGGAAAGTAGTCTGATCCGACTAAGACGCGGTGCTGGATACTGCACGAGGTCAGCTCCTCTTACACTGATGCCGTCAGACACGCTGAGAGATACAAGGCCGACAATCACTCCTTTTGCTGTAGAGAAGAGCTATTGTGTGTGTGTGTGTGTGTGTGTGTGTGTGTGTGTGTGTGTGTGTGTGTGTGTTGTAAACATACCTCCCTGGATTGCAGCACAGTTCCACGGAGCTTCATACCTGTGGGGAAAGAAGAATAAAATAAGTAAAGAGGAGTTAAAGGTGTCCATTCAAGACTATGGAGTCATCTGACATGAGTTTTTATGGTCACCATAGTGACGGGTGGAAGCTTTATTGGCAGATTTGAGGAAGCGGAACTGATGATGTTTATTACTCTGGATGTTCCCCCATCCCCACCCCACCCCCGGATATAACCAGCAACATGTCCTAAAACCAGCTGTCATTTAATCAGGCTGACAGTTGTAAATGGCCCTACATGGCTGCTGATGGGTGGTAGTCGAAGGAAAGCGGGGGAAAGCGGAGTGGGGTATGCTAGGCGTAGACACCTTCGCCTAAGTGGCTTGTCACTTCCAATTTGGAGGATGGACGTGATGGATAACGGATGGAGGGGGGGGGGGGCGGGGGTGGGGTTTTTGGGATGACAACCGAAACCTTCTTGAAGTGATGCGTTGGATTAGGGCAAGGGCGACCGTTCTCCAGTAGATGGTGCTGTTTTCTCTTTCTAATAACCATAATTATGCCTCGGTAAACTTGAGTAGTTTCCGAGTCTTGGTATTTGTTGAACCCTTGCGCGTATTCAAGACAAATTGTGTGCCGGATGCAGCATAGCAGAACATAACCAAGCCAACAGTGTAAATTCCTTTGTGAGCTTTATTTTTGCCCTCTATGAACATAAAGCGGATGTGACTTACCCCCCCAAAAATTG
Source organism: Hippocampus comes (assembly GCF_001891065.2). NCBI lineage: Eukaryota > Metazoa > Chordata > Actinopteri > Syngnathiformes > Syngnathidae > Hippocampus > Hippocampus comes. The sequence continues at coordinate 1,536,865 of NW_017805135.1, read as the reverse complement.
CCAAAATTGCTTGCTAGTCTTGATATTTTCTTGTACCCTGCACAGATTTAAGATACTACATGCCAACTGAAGCAAATCAAGCCCCTGATCAAACCCGAGCTCCAGATTTCCCTGATAATCCATCTATCCATCCATCAATTTTCTGATCCACTTTATCCTCACAAGGAGCCTATTCCAGATGTCTTCGGGCAGTAGGCGGAGGACACCCTGAACCGGTCGCCAGCCAATCGCAGGGCACACAGAGACGAACAACCATCCACGCTCATACTCAGACCTACTAACAATTCAGTGTTCAATCAGCCTGCCATGCATGTTTTTAGAATGTGGGAGGAAACCGGAATACCCGGAGAAAACCCACGCAGACTCCACACAGGGAGGCTGGAGCTGGGATTGAACCCACGACTTCTGCACTGTGAGGTCGAAGAGCTTCCCTGATAATCTTGAGATTTTATTGTACTCTGCACAAAGTCAATGAAAATGAAAAATAGCTGCGCCTGCTCGGGCTATTTTATTTTGGGTCATTAAATATAAACTAATATGCCTTGCCCAAAAGCTACTGAACTCCATAACAGTAGAGATTTCCTTGTGGGTGAGGGTAAAGCCTCCTCCTTGTATTCCGTTACTTTTCTATCAGCTTAATTGTGGTTGTCTGTTTTTAATACATTGTAAATTGAAGGAAAATATTTATAAACAAAACGTGAGACGGTAAGAATATATTGCAGTCTGCAGCTTACCATCATTTTGTTTGTTACAATAAAAGGTGTTGCTCCCATGCACTATTGTTACAGATTAGCATGCCTGTTGCCTTTATTGATGCAAAAGAAGAAAAGGAGGAGGAAGAGGAGGCGCAGCGGAGGAGGAGGAGAAGGAGAAGCAGGTGTGGCGGGGTGGGGGGGGACAGCCATGCGATATTTTCCAATCTTGTTTTGGTTCAGCTGTACTATTTGATCTCCTCACCCCTAATGGTCGCTCATGTAGGCTTGTGTGGATCCATCGCATGGTGTTGCCGTTTATAAAACGCATGAATATTTAGCAACGCAAACACACACACACACACACACACACACACACACACACACACACACACACACACACACACACGCACACACGCACACACGCACACACTCCAAGAAGCGGAGGAGGAGGAGGAGGTGGATGCATTTTACAAAAGCATTTGCTAACGTGATGAGCCCCTCGGACGACCATCACGTCGACGTACAAGGCCGCTTATTGATCTTGAAAGGCCCATCGCGGTGGTAATTGAAATCTCCCAAGGTCTAATTGCTTCCCTCTGGAGAAGTTCCCCCCTCCCCCCCACTTTGCCTCCTTGCACCGTGTTTTTACACGTTTCGTCTCAGCTGTTGCTTTTGCCGACGCTACGCTTCACGTCTCACGTCTTTCAGCGTGTTTAATGCCGGAACGACAACTCCAGATGACGCCGCGTTTGTTTTGTCGAGCGGCGGCAATTCAAATGTATGGTGATTTCATTGCACCCAGCACGGGTTCAAGATAACCCGTGGTGGATTTAGCAAAGCTTATAGACTGTTGTTTGCCTCACCGTATGTTCATTTTTTTTCCTTTCTAGACAATGGCGCAGGCAAAATTGTTGCATACCTTTTAGCAAACAATGAAAACCCCACAATTGTCACTGCAATATTCTCTCAGAAGCATCGTGGCTCGTAAATAAGCATTTCAGCAAATTCCAAACTCATTCCTTTGATCTTACTCCAGCGATGGTTTTTCATTTGTGAACAAAAGGCAAAATCAATTTTGCCTATCAAATACGAATTTCAAGTTATAGATTTTTTTTTCAAACTTTAGGCCACATTCATGATTTAAAAAAAAAAAAAAAAAGTAAATGTTTTGTACAACAAAAAAAATCCGATTTTCATTGGCTAACTCTCACGACATGTTTTGTTCATTGTTAAAAAGCATTTTTTTGTGATAAGTAGCCATCCTTTTTCGATAGCACTTATCTATCATCATCATGTCGGGTTGCAGGTGCAACCGGTGCAAAAAAAGGAAAGAAAACTGCGAGGTTGTTCTCTTTCACAGGAAAGCTTGATAGGTTGTTGACAAATCAGTTCTGTTCTCTTTCACAGGAAAGCTTGATAGGTTGTTGACTCTTCCGCAAATCAGCGGCAAAACAGTTTAAGTAGTGGTAGATATGACAGTTCTTGCTGAAGGTGTGCTCCGTTTGCTTCCACAAACTGACAGCGTACCCAGAGTATGCCTCTTTGCCGACGATGGCTTAGCCACAAATGAGCATTTTGTGCGGAGGTTATGCATGTATACTGTGTCCACAATTGAATCTTTTTCCAGTGGCATGTCTGGGGATCCGTAAATACCGGTACGCACAAAAAAAGTTTGGCTGAAAGTGAATCCTGGAGAGTCGCTGATTACATTATACAAATTTGTTGCAAAAGAGCCTTGAAATCCTTTGCAAATGGAATATTCTTTCAAGTCAGGATGCCCAAGAGAAGCTTTATTCCGTCCTCCTTTAATGTAATATATGGAACACATGTGATATAATTGCAAGCAAATCTCAAGGGGGGAGGGATTTGCAAACATCATTTATCTTTGTAGTGTCTCGTTGGTTATGGGTAATAGCGCCTGTTTGATTGCAATTTCACAGGCGGTCAATTTCACTCTGCGTAAGTACGCCATTGATTTTCGCTGTGGCGCGTGGCAAAAACAGCAATAAATTGTGAAAACTAACATGGAGCAGAAGCGGGCGATTCAAGTCACATGATTTGACTCGGCTCAGACTTAAGTCGCCAAATTTAGTCTTTCGACTTGGATTTGGCTCAAACTTTTGAAAGGCTTGACTTAAATTTGACTTGACTTTGACTTGAACTGCAACGGTTGACAAGAGGTTAAAATTGGAAGTGCAAGATAGGGTATAATTTTTTTTTTTTTGAAAGAAATGATTTGTGATGGTGCACACAAACATTGAGATCCGTTAGCATGCTACGTTGCGGAGTGCAGACCGGAAGAAAGTACGTCTCTCTCTCTCTCTCTCTCTCTCTCTCTCTCTCTCTCTCGACAGACAC
>NW_017805135.1:1529919-1533779 GCF_001891065.2 Hippocampus comes | reverse complement strand
ACACACACACACACACACACACACACACACACACACACACACACACACACACACCTACAACCATTCGCGCTCACAATCACACCTAAGGAACAATCTAGAGCGTTCCAACGTACCACGCAAGTTTTTGGAATGTGGGAGGAAACCGGAATACCCGGAGAAAACCCACGCAGGCCCAAGGAGAACATGCAAACTCCACACAGGGAGGCGGGAGCCGGAATCGAACCCTGGCCCACTGTACTGCGAGGCGCATGTGCTAACCAGTCAACCATTGTGCCACCATTAAATATAAACAAACACACACGCACACACATACACACAACTACTAATACTAATACTTAAGCGCATGAACTCCAATATTTTGCTGACAGAATCTTGTGAGACAATGCTAATCACCTCCTGAAGCTTTGTCCTTTATTGCCCTCTACATGAAACCTTGAGAGTCTCGCCTCTCTGCCGGGCCCTGGAAAAACTCCTTTGAATATTCATGCAAGCGACACAACACGCGAGTGAGGGCCACATCATTAGTGTTATCATCCTTCCCCTCACTTGAAGCCCTCTGACAGAGTAGCACAACATCCAGCATCTATTTCGAGGAGGGGTGGACAAAAAGGACAAAAAAAACAACAACAAAAAATGCGGAAATCATGAGCTTGTTGTGCTGAATGGGGCAGAGAGTTTTAACGAGCGACGGCGCAGACGGTGAGTATTCTCCTTCAGCTGGCAGAGCGTCCTACTGTACAACCGTCCATCTTTTGGCGAATGGTAGTGCTGTAATACTGAAATAAAGACATTTAAAATAACCCGCAAAGGCCCCGATCTTACATGAATTGACAAATATGAAAAAAATTTCACTAGGATGTAGTTATGGTTGGTTTTGTAAAGATAAAATGTACTTTCACTTAGTTTTCTTTTTCTACATTTCTTCAAAGCATTTTTTGCTTTGAAAAAGTTTTTTTCAGTTTTAGTTTTGGTGCAACGTACAGTAAAATACAGTCTGACTTCATTTTGCCTTCATGCACTTCCTCCTTTCAAGCCTTGAAATTTCAAGCACCTGCCAGAATCCATTTTTTCTTCAACACACTCGGTGTTCTCGACGAGAACAGAGCGACACCATCCCCAACCGTTCTGCATTATTTTCACCATTCTGTTCACAACTTCTCAAGCCTGGAAAATTTTCACCACCTCCTGGCGCGAGCTGCGGTATGAAATGACATCTCCCATCAAAGAGGACGGAGGAAAAAAAAAACTCCTTTCTTACAGGAAAATGATTAACTGAATAAAACGGCGTCTCTTCATTTCCAAATGAAATAATGAGCTCGGGTCAATTTGCAACGGTCACACACACAACATTTCTTTAATTTAGCGACCATGTTGAAGTCTCACTCGATTAAACGAGGACACGAAAGATGAGTGTAATACTTGCAAAAATGACCTGTTCAGTCGAAGCTATTTGAGGTCCTGATGACGCAATGCATCCGGCCTGACCTTCCTCAGACCTCCACTGTGCAATCTCTTTTTTTCTTTTTATAACAGGATCTCAGAGGACGTGGTAAATAGAGAAATCCATAAAACGCTCGATGCTTCTGAGCGTCACGCATGCTCTAAACCTTTGAACTCCGATCCAAGTTCATGGCGGTGGGCATAAATCACGCACACACACACACACACACACACACACGCACACACACACCGTTGAAATGAGTCCCTTCCTTCATTATTCCTCTTTCAATGCCATACTTCATGGTCATTTCAGTACTAAGAGGAGGTAATATGTTCTGCTTTTTACACTATGGGGAACATGCTCCCATTTAATTTTAATGTGTCATTTGGAATTTAAAGCAATAGCATCAAAAATCAAGCACAAGCGCAGAGTCATGTTGATGTTAAGAGGAAGTACTAATTTCACATATGGCGCTAAACCAGTGGTTGTTAACCTTGTGAGAGGTATCGAACCCAACCAGTTCATATGCGCATCCACCGAACCCTGAGTGAAAAATAAAAATATGATTCGAGAAGTGTTCCTTCAGTTTTGCCGGTGCGAGACGAGAGTTGCTCAACTTGGCTTGACTAATCATGCAGATAGGACGCCGAGTCCCATCATGTTCCGTGATGCATGTGAATCCATGTTGTACATCTTCATCTGACTGCTTTTTTTTTGCTAGACATCGCATGTATTAAACTATTTTTTTTTTCATCACACAACGTACGATCACGACAGTCACATGGAGACTACTGAGTGAACTAAATTTCCCGCAGCACTGATTGGACAAGCAATGCCATGTGATCATCTGCAGCCAATGATGGCCAAGCGGGTGTATCGTAACGAAATGACATGTTGAGTCGGCTGTGTCTGAACCTCCATGGCAGAGGCTCCGTCGAACCCCTGCGACTGATTCACCGAACCCCTGGGGTTCGATGAATCCAGGTTAAGAATCACTGCACTAAACCCTGCGGCTTGAGGTCATTTTAGCCACTAAGAAGCTTGAAGAAAGTCATTTCCTGCGGGAAAAAGGCACAACAACCACGATGTAATGTACAGCAAATAAGAGTCAAGGAGGAAGTCGTGCAGCCCCACAGAAAGTAACCCAACAATTGCGGCCTCACAGGAAGTCATGCAAATCCAAGCGGAAATGAAGTCAACACGGTTTCGAAGGAAGTAACTCAGCCACACGGGAAGTCAAAACGTTTTCCAGGAAATAACGCAAGAAGTAGCGCAACCCGATTGGCTCTTTTGATTGGCACACAGCGCAAACAGTTTGAAGTAAGTGGGCTCATATCTGATCTATTTCAGAAGGATGCGACTCGGAGGAGATAACGCGCGACGGTTGAAGACTGCTCCTGTGAAGAAATAAGATCCCAAGCACACTTTCCATTAATATAAATCCAAAGCGGGTTATCCTTTGTTATTATTATTTATTTATTTATTTATTTTTGTCAGTGCGCTATTTATTTCTTCAAACATGAGCACAGCAGGAGTAGAAACAACAAAACGACACGGATGGGAAGTGACTGGAAACGCATCAGTGATGCGCCGATTCATTTCGACGGATCCTTCTCTGGGTGCATTCGAGGATATCGAGGACGCAAACAGTCATAGGGCATGTTGCCATGGCAACTAAAAGTCTTCTGGGATGGGGCGGGGACATGTAAACAAATGCCGACTGTGTGAATTAGCTGAGGAAAGGCGAGACACACTGGGCTCTTAATTGGCAGTAATCTTATTTGGACACTGCACGGCTCGTGACCTTGGACGAGCGCACGCACGCATGCACGCACGCACGCACGCAGAAAGTAAGGCGGTCGCACAGAAAGTAACCACAAGGATTAAGACAATCACACAGGAAGAAACGTGGGTGTACTGGAATTAATGTGACACAGCAACAAAGGAAATTATAATCACAAAGGAAGCACCGCAGTTGCAGTTACACAGTCCCGCAAGAAGTCAGAAGCCACACGGTATTACATATTCAGTCAATATTTAGTGCAACAACTATAATCAACAACTCATACCTGTCAACTTGCACGTTCTCCCCATATGTTATACGTTTTTTTATCATTTCAAATCATGTACGGCATATTACAACTTTTATACGGGCGAGAAAAAAAAACAAAAAACAATTGTGAGCCGATCTCACAAAGATCATTTTGGCTCAAATCCAGATTGTCTCACCTGCTGGTAGCCAACGATAATGCCGTCGTTGATCGCGACTATTGTCATGGCAAACCGGCAAAAGTAATCCTCAATCATATTTTTTTTCATCGCTGCATACGGTCGGATTGATAAAGCATGATGTGGGCGTGTGCGGTAAACCGTTGTACGGGTTTTTGTTGCTTTGTAAGGGGAATCGTAATCATTTATA
>NW_017805135.1:1517419-1524919 GCF_001891065.2 Hippocampus comes | reverse complement strand
GAAAGTTGGAGTTCCTGACAAAGGGAAGTGCGGAGAATACCAATGAAAGTCAAGTTTTTTGGCTGGAAAATGTGACCCAGAAAACCAGATTTTTTTTTTTGTTTTTTTGGATAAGGAAAAATGCTTTGGAATACCAATGGAAGGTTGCCGATGAGGAAAAAGTGCAACAAAATACAGCCGGAATTTCTGACCGGGAAACATGCAACGGAATATTTATGAAAGACGGTGTTTATGACTATGAGAAGGGCAAAGCAATAGCGATAAAAGTTGGAGCTCCTGACTAGGAAAAGTGCAATGCAATATTAATGAACGTTGGACTTTCTGACTCGGAGAACTGGAATGGAATGCCAACAAAATGTGGAGTTGCTGTCTAGGGAATGTGCAATGGAATACAGTGCCAATGAGAATTTTCTTTCTGACTCAGAAACATGCGAACACATAACCGTAAGAGTCGGAGCTTCGGACTGGAAAGAGTTTACGAATGAAAATTGGGAGTTTCTTACCATGAAGAGTGCAATCAAATATCAGTGAAAGAGTTCTCTGACTTGGACCACTCTAGTTGGTTTCTAAAAGTGCATTGTATGGAGTGTAGCCATTTTTATTCCTTGATTAAAAGCTATGTCAGGAGAGTTATTCGCTTGGGTTTAAAAGGGCAAATTCAGAATGAAATTGCTCGCCCCCGCTCAAAACGGTCATTGGTTGAGAGGTGATAAAATCAAAAGTGTACGCATTAAACCAAATTTACTACATGCTGGTTGCACTCGGAATCAACTAGGATAGTGGTGACACTGGAAATTTTCACCTACCTTTCCCCTTTCCACCTTAAAAAAAACAAAAAACAAAAAAAACACGCCTATAAATGCCACAAGATGACAAAAAAACGGCCACAAAAAAACACTGCCTTTCGATTGGACAATCTGTGAAGCTCCTCCCCCCAGTTCAACATATTGCCTTGGCATCAAGGTGCCACAGGATGGCACCAAAGCAATAATTTTATATTTCGACAGTGCTTTGACATGAGCACACACACACACACACACACACACACACACACACACACACACACACACACACACACACACACACACACACACACACACACACACACACAAAAAAAGAATAGCTGAGTGTTTCGGCAAGCAGTGTGGTGAACATGTGAATTGTAAGACTTCGGGCACATTCGATTCAGAGGTTCCACTGCAGATGACGGCATCAAGTCACTTTTGAGAGCTTCCTCGTTGAAGGGAGCCATCAACGTCAGCGGTGTTGTGTCTTCCAGATGGTCAGTGAAGATTTGGCCCGCGGTTGTTGACAGAAGGCTTCAAACTCTTTTCGAAGCTCTTTGACAGGATCTCGTTTGCACACTTTTCTTTTTCTCTCTTCTCCCTCATATCCATCGGGCCAACCTGCTTCTCCTCTATCCTGTCCTCCGACCAGCCGCTCCCGCATCAGATTTCTCCTTTTCTCTTCCCTGGCTGACAGGATATGCATTCTCATCCTCCCACCACCTTATCTGGAACTCTGGACGTCGCTTTCTGCCCTATCGTCTGTCCTCCTCCTGAAAAAAAGCGATGCTAGCAGAGCCTTTTAGGATGAAAAGATCTTTGACTAAATTAACAATAGACAGATGTCGATTGAACTGTCAGGAAACGTCAGTGATAACAAAGGCAGGGCTGAATTTTGTTTTCCTAACAGGAAGCTCTCGCACTCACTGGCCAATTGTCAAACTGATCATCAAACTTTGACGCCATGCTCAACTCACACTGGATGGCAGAGGCAAAAATGCTTTTGGAGCTCATTTGCAGAAGTAAAAAGACTGGCAAGCATCCCACAGCACACGAGTGGGCCACGACACCCTGCTTGTGAATCACCAGTCTTGGCTAACTGTTTCTGATTGCAAGAAAAATAATTGGCTCGAAACAAAACCGCCCACTTCCTGTTCGATCCCCGACATGTGTCCTTGAAACATTTTTAACATCACATTCTGACAGGCCTACTTCTAAAAACGAGACACAGTCTGGACAGTTTTCAAAATTCTGAACAGTAGAGCAGCTTTGAAAGTAGAGCCTAGAGAGAGGGGGAAAAAAAAACAAACAATAAAAGCTTTCTAACCCAAGGAAGCGGCAGTTCTTACTTAACAAGTGGGCAGGACCCCACTATTTGTACACACGCCATTAAGAAAAAATATATTCTTTCATCATTTGTCGGATTCAAATAACATGCCCGAAACGCATTTAGTAACGACGAGGGGGCCATACGCATCCGATCAATCATAAAAGCAAGAGGTTTAGTAGTAGAAGCGCAGAGTTACTCATGGAAAATGACAGACTCTGACAGCGGGAGAGTGAGCTGAGTCACTGTGGGCGGGCGAGCGATGAATAAAAGAATAGGCCAGCTGTCTGGATAGCTGGCGCCGTCTTGCCACTCCTTTGATACCGACACCATTTGCGCCGCTCTCCCTTGGTAATCCTGCTCATTACACGGCGTCGTCCCTCTCTTCCTCGGCCATGGCCAAGAAAATGGAGGGGAAAAGGAAGGGAAGGAATGTGCTTGCTCTCTTAACCTACCTGTTTTATGCAGTTTTTTTTTTTTTTATAAAGTTTTCAAAGCTCGAAGCTATTCTATATCAGCATTTTATTTACATACAGTATATACACATTCACTTCACAAATTGAAAAAAAATGTCAATCTTATAGCTCAAAAAACCATGACAGATAAGTACAGTGGCACCTCTACGTACGAAATTAATTGGTTCCGGAAGAAATTTCTTCATTGGAAAATTTAGTAAGTAGAGACGCGTTTTCCATGTAAATGCCCTAATTCGTTCCAAGACCCCCCAAAATTCAGACATAAATGTTTCCTAAAACATAAAAATGCATCAAAATATGTAACAAATATATGTAACAATTAGAGTATTGCACAATAAATGAGAGTTGTGCATAATGTGATGAACCAGGAATGGAGTAAAGAATAAAAACGATGGTCATTTAACTTTGAACTGCGTCCTCATCGTTTTTTTTTGCCCTCTTTAGTCCATGTTCTCTCTCAGAAGTGGTTTTTGCTTGGCGTTTTGTAAATAACTTATCCAAGGACGTTTGCTTTCATCAGGCTTTGAACAATCCTTCGAAAATGTCCAAGGCAAACATCAGCATAGTACATATAATACACTTTTTCTGAGTGATTCACATTTACGTAAAACTATGTAAAGGAAGACCTCATGGCCCGAGGGGTGAATGACAAGGACGCTGCATAGATACATATCCGTCTATCCACACACATAGACACAATCCGTAGAAGTCCCTCTTAGCCAATGGGAAGCCAGGATGATGCTCGGTAGTAGTCAATGACAGAGAAGCTATGAGTATGTTGCATTCAGGAAACTCAGAGCTGCGAGCAGCAGACAGTACAGTATTTTTACCTTTCGTTTCTTGAATTTTTTTTTCGTAACAAGAGGCAATATTATCCTGTTGAAATATTTCGTAACTTGAAAATTGCATGTGAAGAAATGCTCGTAAGTAGACGTACCTCTGTCGATAGATAGAGTGATTCACATTTACAAAAACTGACATCAGTTTTGGATCCCGCACTCCTAAAATACTTAAAAGCAGTGTCAGACCTTACTCAAAAATTGCCTTCCCTTAGTGTTCCTTATAGTAAATAAATAACATTTTTGTGACCAATGAAGTGATATTGGATAATGCATGCTTTTTTTTATTTTAATTTATTCAGTAGAAGCTGTTATCGTCGTAACAGCAGGACTCTGACCTCAGTTGTCATGGTAACAAAAGCCAGATCTAACACTGGCCCAGAAGTATGATGCAAATGTAAACAAACAATATGGCTGGAAATTGGAAGCATTAGTGGCACAAAGGGGAGCCGGGAGGACATTTATTTACTCAGCTGCTCAAGGATCCGGGAGGCATCTATTGGATGGAACTCAATTGTGAATATTGGTAATAATAGCACAAATTATGACCAACACATGAGAAATTCGATCAAGTGAAAGTTGATTTACAAACAAATGGGTGGGAAAATTACACTGTTGCAGTTCAAAGTACAAGAACTGGAATTTGGTTAAAATGTCAGATTCAAACCAAAATGGCCGACTTGCAAACGTGTTTCCTCATGCAAAAAAATGATGAGTTATAGGTCATGGAAAATCATCTGATTGCCATTTTCCTACAAATTGCCATTGCGATTTGATTTGCCATTTTTGTTTCAAAGTCCTTTTCTAATGTCTTTTTCTCCAATTAATATTTCTTACAACAAATGTCAGATTTGAATACTGAGGTAGAGGCAAATGACGCATGAATTAATATGAAAGTCAGTTTATCTACTGCCTTTGTAATTTACAGGGATAAACTTACATCGTTCTTTATTCTTGTCATTTTTTTTCCACATTTCATTCTGGTCCTCATAATTCTTTATAGAAAGCCAAGTTGTGCCCCATTGAACTTTATGAAATTGAAGATCTTGTCCTATTCATTGACACTACTTTCAGACAAATGCTGCACATTTTTACTCAGTCTGGCTGCTTTTTATCAGAATAAAAAAAATGTTGTTTGCCTTTACACCCGATAAAACTGTTTTCCCGCCCCCACGATTAGAGCGTGATAAAAATAGAAGTTGACTTAAATCAGTTGATGTGGAGGTGAATGGCGGCACAGTCCAAGCTCATTCTTGAGTCTTTGTACGTTTCAACTCCGCAGTCAGTCGTTTCAGGTAAAAGATACGGATTCTCCAACAGTGTTTGTTATTAATATGCAGCCGCTGTTGCCGACCGTTTGATGCCGCTGACCTAAAACTTTAAGCTTATTTTATCAGTGTTCTCAGCACAGCCACTTTGGACAATTTCACAAGTGAGCTTTCCCTGCCTTGTCGGAATGGATCGCTTTTGTGTGTGTGTGTGTTTGTGGGTGGGTGTTTTTTTTTTTTTTTGTAGCGCTTAGTTGGAGCAAAAGTTCCAAAAGAAAGGCAAGTTTGAGAACTAGACTATTCAAAATTTCCATTTTTAACAGTGTGATGTGCAAACTCCACTTTCTGTGACCTATAAAATGCTCCCTGCTGGTACTGTATGTTTTCAACCTACAACAAATGTCATACGCTATAAATGACAAATTACAGACATTAGTATAGCGGCATATACTACTATGACGTTCAAAAGACAGTCATTAGTTCCATGGAACACATTACATGCATTTTGGAAGAAACGTGCCCATGATTGGCAACTGCTGCGGCACTTTTTCCAAGTTGCACAGCTTTGACAGCGTGATGAGATGCACAAAAAAAAAAAAAAACCAGACAAGAAAAAATGAAGTGCAGACAGTGATGACATGACACGGAGAGACAGAGCTGGAGCAACGCGGATCAAAAAAAGGCGAAAAGAAAGTTATTCCAAAATAAAACTAATAGTGTGTGTGTGTGGGTGGCATACGCGTAAGATAGCAGCCGAGTGTAACAATACGTGACCTAAATATGACAAGAGAGTCAAAGAGAAGGAGAAGATGTGCGTATGACAACGTGGTCTCCGCTGCCTCTCACTCTATCATCATCCCTCCATTCAGGTCACTCATTCACATTCTGTCACTCCAAAAGCCTGTTTCTTCTCTGCTTGACTTATGATTGCAAAGGTCTTCTTTTTCCCCTCGTGCATGCATACTGCCAGACCCAATTAAAAAAAAAAGAAGAAAAAAAAACTTTTGACATGAGCATTGATTTATATAGTATGAATAAAAATGTTGCAATGCTGTCTTTTTTTTTTTTTTGTAATTTGATCTTTTCATTCTCAAAGTGCAGTTTTGCTAGAATTGGTGCAGATAGAATTGGGTGTCAGGGGCCGTTTGCGCTGTTGTGTGCCGTTGTGGGATGGAACATCGTTGGCGGCATCACACAATTGCATTAAAAGCAGGGCGGTTGGAGCGCACACCGAGTTTGCGGAAACAAAAAGACTCGCAAGATCTCATCTTGCAGATGATGTAGTTGGCCACGCATGATTTTAAAAAATAATAAACTGTGCATTTGAGACATTAACAGACCCATATTACTGTATGTCCCGATCGTCACTCAAATAGAGACGAGGCATTTTTGATTGACAGTCAGGTGATTGCTATCCTGGGAGAAGATTTCAAAGCCAAACAGTCAAAGAGGAGGAGACGGGCTTTCTGACTGCAGCGCCTGCTAATGACGGCGGCCCACAAACCCACATAGCATGATGGATCAGCGTCGTGCATCATGTCAGCAGCAGCAGCAGCGTATGAGGCATTATTAATGACAAACACTTTAAAGGTTATTAAAGCTTCAGCTCCAGGCCAGGGGCTGACAGCCAGGAGCTGTGGCCAGCTGGGGATTGGTCTGGTAATGAATAAATTAATGACCTGCTTAGCCCAAAATAATATGGCGTGATGTTAAAAGAGTGGGGAAGTAAAGCAGAATGGTTTACAAAAGTAGACATGGCTGGTGGGAATGGTAAGAAGACACATTTTAGTCACAAGGAGACAGAGGGCTTATGTTAGCATGAGTGTTTATTTTTGCAACTTTTAGCAATATCAATCTACTTATCTATCTATCTTTACGGTATATATAAATCTCTGAAAGACACACCCCATTTAGAGTACTGACACATTTATTCATATTGTAAAATGACAGCAAGTATGTCACTGCATCATACCCTGTCAAATTGAACTGCAGCCTACTGTGTCGAATTGTAATCTCGCTGAATCCAAATCGTTTCACTTTGGTCTGGACCGTCCTTGAATCGTATCGCATCACATGTATCAAGAAACATATTGAATTGTCTTTCGTTGGAAGGATGTGATTATTTTTGTCACGTCCCAGCAAAGCATCTGAAAGAGAATTGTGGATGGCAATTAAAATGGAATGCTGCGACAAAAAGAGACCTGCTCTATCTCATGAGCATTCATGAGCACTTTGAAACAGTAATTCATGCCTTCATCACACCCCGGCTGGATTACTGTTACTTTGGAGTCAGACAGTCCTCCATTAAGCATCTCCAGTTGGTCCAGAATGCTGCTGCTCGCCTCTTGACTGGTATTCATTCGTAAGAGGGAGCCTGTAACTGCTACTCTGGCATCCTTTCACTGGCTCCATATACATTTTAGAGTTCTTTTTAAGATCCTATTATTTGTTTTCAAACCTTTAAATGGCCTCTCTCCGCCTTACCTCTCTGAGCAGCTCCGCCCCTACATACCTGTCCGGTGCCTCAGGTTTACGGATCAGACATTATGCGGAGGCTCAGAGGGGATCGAGACTTTTCCGTTGCGGGTCCCCCTCTTTGGAATGACCTCCCACTGAACATTCGGCAAGCCCCCTCGCTCTTTAAAACTCATCTCAAAACTCATTTATATTCTTTGGCTTTTGACTCAGCATGACTCAGACTTGATCTTAGTTGTACTGTTTTTGTGCTTTCTACTATCTTTGTTATTCATTTATTGTTTTATTGTTGTACACATGATATTTGCTCCATGTACAGCACTTTGTATA
>NW_017805135.1:1509919-1512419 GCF_001891065.2 Hippocampus comes | reverse complement strand
AAATAAAAAGAGGATAGTCACTCATAAAAAGACACATGGGAAAGACCACTGAACACTTTCCGCACATGTGACTATTGTCGTCAAGGTTACGATAACAAACGGTTATGTAACACAGTGAGTAAAATGCTCCACAAAGCGGCTGTCACTCAAACAGGCAATGCCACAAGCGTCCTGCCGCCTTTTCATGTCCATGCAAGTCAAACAAGAGGAACGAACAACCTCGAACTGAGCTAATCCCGCATTGGGGTGTCTCATTATGACTTTTTTGGGGGGGAGGGGGAATGCTGGAACTCACCAAAGGTGGGCTTGACGGAGAAAAGGCGGGAATCCCTCATTATCATCACGTCAGCCACGCAGATACTAAGGGCCCATTAAGGTGCCAAGTCGGGCAAAGCCATTCAAGTCTCGTTCTTCACAGCGTCAGTCAATTAAGAGATAGACAGCAGTCTGTAATGTTGAGTGACAGCTTGCGCGGGGGCGTGCGGATGGCGAGTAGGCACACAGCCGCGGTCTGTGGTGCATCTATGACAAAATGTACCGCTAGTAGTCAATGGTGAAACATGCTCATGCATAAGACAGACAATCATCGAATGACTAAAGTATTTCACGGAGCGCAGACCTCTGCCAAGGCCAGAAGAATGTTGGGGAAGCTGAATTGTTCTTCCTCGTTTGGCTGCAAGGCAAGTCAATAGTTCATTTTTATTTGCCTTGGAACCCTAAAAAAACGTAACCCAGGCTTTAACTCCTAAGTTGAAACCATAATTGGAAACTCTTATTCTTTTTTCGAAAAATCATTATATGGGTCTGAAATATTCATTGCCCAGACTGGGGGTTCAAATCTTAATGACAAACCGAACACAGGCTTGGAACACCATTTTGTTGAAAAAAAAAAAACACAAAAAAAAACCAGACATGCTTAAAATCCCATCCCGATCTTCACCCACTAATTTAAACCCTTCGACAGGCTTGAAAATCCAATTTGAAACCCTAACCCAGACTTGAAACTGCAAATTTAGAAACCCGAATCCAGTCTTGAAGCCCCAATTTCAAACCCCTGACTTCATAGCTTGACACAGGCTCCAAACCAAGTCTTCATTTCCTAACTTGAAACCACCCTGATTTGAAATCCGAATTGGAGACCCCAACCCTATCGTAGTACTCTTCTTCGGAACTCTAACCCAGGTTTCAAACATTAATATGAAACCCTAACCCTTATTGGAAGCTCAACACAATCTTGAAACCCTATTTTGAAAAATCTTAACCATGTTCTGAAACCTTGATTTGAAACCCTAACCCATGTGTGATATAATTATTGAAAAAATTCAAATCACGCCCCCCAGCTTGAACCATTATTTTGACACCCTAACCCAGGTTTGAATCATTAATTTGAACCACTAACCTTCGTTTGAAAAATCTATCTCAGTTTATAATCCTAATTTGAAAAAAAAAATTGAAATCCTGACCCCGTTTAAAAAACCCTAACCCGGTGGGTGTGATATCCTCACGTAAAATGCGCATCGCTGGCTCCCGACACTACTTGAAAACCCAAACCCAGGTTTGATATCCTCCACTGACATTAAAACTTCTTATATCTAAATTGTTCTCCTCTTAACACGGATGTTCTGCTTGAGCGGAAAGCAACTTGACAAGTGCGTAGGCCGAGTCCAAATAGAAAGATAATTATGGCTGTAATGTAATTCCCCCTACTGGCCTTTTCTTTGAGCCAATTATCATCCCTGCCAACAAGCATGAAGACGACCTCCCCCGCCTGTCATTGCAATGTACTCTATTATGTTGCTTTATTTTATATTATCAAAGACGAAGCCTTAACCCTGACACAAAGCTCTGACATGCAAAATATAGTCGCGCAGATGAACCGGGCCTCACATGAGCAGCCTAACATTATTTTACAGATCGTACAAGTACATTGCTTACATCAGATAAAACAATTTAAAAAAAAATAAAAATCCATCCCCTCATTGTCTCTCCATCCAACCCACCATCAATCGATTCAATCCATCCATAAAACCATCCAATCTAATGGACGGCCTGACCATTCATCTATCCAATCGATCATCCATTCAACAATCCCTCCGTCCCCATTCCATTAAATCAATCATCCAACCAGCCTTCCATATACCATCCAGCTATCATGAATGTATTCAATCATTTGATCCATCCATCCAATTATCCATGAAATTGATCATTTCGCCAATCTATCTTCCAACTATCAATTCAACCTCTCATCTGACCAGGCACTCATTCCATCCATCCGCCGATTCAATCTGTCATACTTCTTTTCAACACACCCATCCATTCAATCTATCAATCCGTTACATTATCATTAAACCCAGGAGTGCCCAAACAGGCACTACAACCTACGCTTTTATCAGTCTCAAACACCCTCCCACCCAAAAATAAAATAAATAAACATATATATATATATATATATATATATATATATATATATATATAAAAAATCGTTTGAACACAAATGCAG
>NW_017805135.1:1501357-1507774 GCF_001891065.2 Hippocampus comes | reverse complement strand
CCCGTTTGTATGCGTTTCCGCCGATAGAAACACGTGCAAACATCAGATAACAGCAGATGTCCACGGCCAGGGTTTTTGTGTGTTCACCGCCGTAGATCTGATATTCTCGGTCCGATGCCGTCCAGCCCTTGGAGCCCTCTGCCTTTCCGAGGTCGTGCCTTCTGTTCGCTGCTTCTGTTAGCCTCACACTCCAGGGCTCAACTGCCAACTGCTCACCCATCCCTATAACCCCGAGTCCTCTCCTCCTCGTCCAACAGTAGCTTCCTGATCTTAAATAATGCACATTTCTGCCTGGCATCCTTGCTTCCTGAAAGCGGGCTCGGGAGCCGTTAGAGGCCTCCATCTGCTGTTTTATTCCTGCCTGTCTGAATTATTCACCACGATTTAGTTGCACTTCAGTCATGCGCGGACGAGCTATACGATAAGCCCGGATGCCCTCACAAAGCGCAATGAATTATACAGCATAAGAGGGATTCAACTGCTTACGTAAACACTCGTGAGATTCATTTGCCGGACGCTGCAATGTTTGGACACCCCAGATTGTGGAATGTTTGGAGCGCCTCGACTAATTTTGGCTCAGTTCATGCAAACTAATATGGCCCCTACTCAGAAGGCTTTGACCATTCATTCACATTTAAAAAAAAAAAAATGAAGGCAACAAAGTGACAATTAATATAATTCAGTAGATTTTAGTGACTTTGAATTTGATTAATAACCATTGATTTAGTTACCAGTAAGTAGATTCAAACAAAACTATTAGTTACGAAATGAAAAAAACGTAATGGATGCCAGCATAGGAAAATGGACTGTGGATTGTAATTTGCGGTGAATCCTCAAATGTTACAATCAAGCAGGAAGGTTGTGAATAGCATGGTGTCATCCTGCCCATTTTTGCCATTCACATGAGTTTTCCGCATCCTCAAAGAGCTTAAAAAAAAAACAAAAAAAAAAAACAATGTATGAAACATTTCAATTTTCCGTCCGGGATGGAAGATGCCGAAGAGGCGGCGCTTCCCGTCTGTCAGGAGGCAGCACTTATAAATATGTCATCAGACGTCCATCCCCAGCTCGCCTGACATTCGATTGACTCGCCTTGTAATTTATTGCCTACCCTTCCGCACCACGTGAGTTACAAATGTGACCATCTAGTGAAACCCGTGTTCATTTTCAATCAACCGTGACCAGAAAAAGTGGGAGCCAATGCCATTTCCTCACATTTGGTCTTTGCAGAAGCATCCATCGCTACAGTGTGGCGTACGCTGGGTTACGGTTGTTTGACGCTTTTGGACCACTGGAGAGCAATGCAGAAGAGAGCCAAACATGGCTTTGTATTTCCATTATTTCCCATGGTGATTCAAACGCAATACAGATCATTCCCATTTACATTGTTTCCGATGATGAGTGTTTGACAGTGGTACGGATTATTGGTATTATTGGTATGGCTAACCATTTTGAAATCATACTCTGATTCTCCGACTGCAATATAGGCAGAACCGACGAGGCAACAAAGATTGGCCAAGACAGTAAATTGTTTACATTTCACTTTCCAGTTTGGTCTGTGACATGTGAGAAAATATGTGGATCATCGTTTTACAAAGTAAAAAAGAAATAAACAAAGTGGACTTTGGTGCTGCAGATAACTCAGTCCAGGCAGCCCATCCGCCTCCTAACATGCTTGAGCTGGTATCAGTAATGCAAACACCCCCAACCCCATCTAACCAGCCAACTACTCACAGACACATGCTGCATACACACGCATATAAATGCAGGCAGGCTATAAATATAGCTCTTGTTATTCCCGGTGCTTTGTGAATCAATGAACACCACTACTGAGTTCTGAGAATTACGAGTAATAACAATTACAACTACTACGTTACAAAAAAAAAAAAAGAAGAGAAAAAACATCCTCGGTAGACGATAGTCCCTGCCTGCTGACCTTAAACTGAAAGCACAAAAATGGAACAACAGTGTCATATTTCATGATTTGAAAGCCTCCTTTTGGATTGATTTATTCTGCACTAAAAGCATATTCTCCCACCGGCGCTTGCCTCCGGCGAATGCCCGCGAGAGATGACAGTGAACGACGTCGGGTGAGACAAAATAAAGGCACAGGGTGGAGAGTTAACTTGACCTTGACAATATCACCGTGAATAACCGTACTGAAAAAGTGATATAAAGTGCTGAGCCGGTGAGAAACGCAGAACATCGGATGCGTCTGGATCGGTTGGACCGCATCTATCAACGTAATCAGAGTGTGCGGGGAAGTACGAGTGATGCAATCCATCTGCAGTTCGGGAGAATTGCTCAGAAATAGGAGGACGAATAGGGGGTGGGGGGAGGGGCCCTAGTGCCCCACACTGCCTCAAACGCATCACTCGCATTGACAAAAACAACAACAGTGCAGGAGAGTGGTGGGCTTCTTTGTTTACTCGGAGGCCACTTTAAACAACAAGGCACACACAACTGGGCAGGACAAAGCTGTTTGCACGTTTTTGTAATGTGGCAGGAACCCGGAACACCCAGAGAAAACCCACACAGAACATGCAAATTCCACACAGGAAGGCTGCACCGTGAGGGGCGAACGTGCTAACCAGTCATTCACCATGCCGCCCATTATAAATATATACATATATTATATGGAAGCTCACCTAGATACATATCAACTCCTTTGTGTCACTGCTGACCTCTGCTGTCACAGTATCAAACAAAAGACGTTTGGCGACTTGAATGCCGGATGGGAGACAAGATTATCTTAGCGCTAGCTAGCTGGTATGACGCATTGCAGATGTATTTACTGGACTAGGTGCGGGTCGATCGTGATCGACCGGTAGCTCGCGGATTGGTCCCAAGTCAATCACGACGGGTGTAGAGGGGAAAAAAATATAACCCAAAACATTTGTGCGTCTGTGTGCGTGTTATTAATATAGTTTTGCGTCAATGCACACTGCACCCTTAGCATCCCATCAGTCTCACTTACACAAAACGTATTTAAAAAATTAAATTAAAAAGCATGGGATTTTGCCAAGGGACGTTCACTTCTACATCTTTCTGTGACTGTTCCAGTCTCTTGGTATGTCTGTTGCAACCTGCCGATGACACTCTGTGACACTCTAAGCTCAGTGGCCACTTCTGTCTGAGAAGGTCCTATTGGAAGCAGTACAAAGGCAAGGTAGTGTTGATCCATTCTTATGATGTCCAAATGTGAACAGCTTGATGAGGTTTGAACGCCAGATCTAATTGAAGCAGGACATGTATTCGTCTCTTCAAGGATCCAACGCCTGTTGTGAATCACGCCGTTAAGCTCCTCATTAGAGAACCGCAACTTGTGCAAAAAGCACTGAAACGTTTAACAGTTGGACATTTGCATTCAAAGGCTTCGAGAAAGTCACAATAAGTTCACCTGTAAAGGTTTGAATACATTTTAGGCTCATCCTGAAATTTCCCCGAAAAGCCAAATAGCCCTAACTACATAAGTACTTGCCTTGTCAAATCTATGCAGTGGCTAATCACTATTCTGGAAAGCTTGAGCTTATTTTCACTGACCATACCCAAACCTTATTACTTCTGGTCCTGTTCAGCCAAGAAATAATTTAAAAGGAACCTGTTTGATGGATTTATTTCTATTAGCAGTATTTCCCATGGGGGGAAAACGGCTTTAAAATTGTCACAGAGTGGGGATTGAACGGCATTCCCTTGATAAAAATCTCAAAAAGCCTCAAGGAGATTGGTTGAAAATTGTTCCCAAAAAACACGTCCCGCTTTGACCTTGGATATCACATTTTTGATAACTTTAAAAATGAGCAGGACTGAGATGGCCGCATATCCTTGAGGAACATAACCGGGTTTCTGTCCAGAAGGAAATACCTTTTTTTTTTCTTTCACAATTACATCATATCGTGACATGGTTGGATGTGTCGATTGCAAAACACAAATAAAGAGCCGGCAGAATCCCCCAGCATTGGCGTCTGCCGTGACTCTTGGCAACAACACAATTGCATCGCGGGGGCCATTGTTCCCTAATGAGGGATTATTAGCCGTAATGGCAGCTCAGCATTTGCTGGCTCTCGGGCTGTTTGGGTTAAGCGGCGAGGCGGAGATGCTGATGGAAAACAGAGAAGGGGTGGCTGATGACGATGAAGAGTAATGCTCTCCACTTGTTCACACTTCACCTTCGTGGGAGAAAATTCGAGCCTAAAGCGCGACACTGGCTGCACTATCAATGCGATCGCAACAGCGGTCAAGAAGGTGCGTTTTCTTCTCGATATTTGATGATGATGATCATGACGACAACGTCAATATTATGAATAATAATCATTTTTGAAAAAGATTTGTAGTGGAAAAAAAAAATCCCTCGCAATTGTCTTTTGTTTACTTCCACTCTGTGATACCAGCGGAGTGACTCCAACTCGTATGTACTGTAAGTAGTGCAGATATTGTTTATTTTAGGCGCAATAGATGCCGTACCCGCCGATGTCTCGCGCAAGCATTCTGCTGAAAGAGCAGGAACAACAGTTCCCCGACAGGGCCTTTGGATGCCGAATGGAAATGAGCCTTCCGAGAAAGAGCGCTGCAACACGAGGGAAATCGGGAGGAGATTATTGAGGGCCACTCGCCTTATCATTTTATGTTTACAAGGAGTCATTTTCCATGCCGTTGTTGAAGGGCACAGCGAGCGACAGGGCCGAGATAGACAACACGGCAACGAGATGACTGATTTGCTAGAAAAGCTTTTCTGCTGCAGTCACTTGAATGTTAAAGCCCGAGAAACTCGCATCTGGAAGTTTGTCATGAAAGTATAGCAATGGAAAAATAATCAGAGAAAATGTCCCTTGACAGTCATGGGGTCAATAGAGGTGCATTGCAGGGAAATACTGTATTGTGCTTTTCCTTAACATACCAGTATAAGGGCACTGATACCACCCCCCCCCCCCCAAATGGCCTATGATGCTATCACAATAATTCCATGTTAGGTGGATGCAAGTGGTGGAGCATGCCATGCGTTTATTGGGGTGAGGGGGGTGGGGGGGTTTGGTCATCTGCCAATTACTTTTTGGTTGTTCTGTTTATTTCATTTGTGCAACAAGTTGCTTAACTGTCAAGAACCGATCGCAGTTAAATGTTTTAACATTGCACACATTCCCATGTAGGCGGTTTTATTGTGCAGAGCGACTATCACGAAGATTTGGCAAGTTGGATTGGATTAATGATAGAATACATACAGAGTGAATTTGCATGTGTGGGTTTTCTGCGGGTACTCTGGTTTCCTCCCACATTCCAAAAACATGCATGGCAGGCTGATTGAACACTCCAAATTGTCCCTAGGTGTGAGTGTGAGCGTGGAGGGTCTCTATGTGCCCTACAACTGGCTGGCAACCCGTTCAGGGTGTCCCCTGCTTACTGCCCGAAGACAGCTGGGATAGGCTCCAGCATGCCCCGTGACCCTTGTGAAGATAAAGCGGAGAAGAAAATGGGTGGATGGATGGATGAATTATTTCTAGTCGTTCTTTTTTCTTGCTGTTGTGCAAGGCAGTGGTTAAAACTGGCAAGTGCAGCTGCGGTATTAGTTGTATGACACGTACGTTGTGGTTTTATGACAGTGTCAGTCAAATGTGCCACATGGTCATTTTAGCTCTTACAAGTTTTGGCTTCAGAGATCGCCATGTGTTTGACATGAACAAGGAGGCGTCAAGTGAAAAGGGCGGTTAGTGTTTAAGTCCACATTGGCCTCAAAACAGCCTCATTAGATGCGTTTCTCAGAGCAGGAAGAGGTACACAATTATGCTCAACGGGCATTCTTGAAGATTCCCAGAAGACGGGAATAACCACAGAGGGGTGTTCAATATTTTAGCTCAGCTCCCCTTGGAGTTTGAAAGGAAAATTTGATTGCTGATTATTCTTCATTTTCATAATAATTAACAGCAAAGTACATGCACACGCACGCGACCTGTGCCCATTGTGTTATTTGCGTTCCTGTGTTCAATAAATGGTTGACAAGTGCATCAGTGGCTGTGGCTTTCTTTTCACGGGTGTAGGACATGACAGAAAATAAGCACATTAACTGTAAAAACATGATTACCACACATCTCACATTTCCACAATCTAGTGGGGATGTATGTACAGACACATAGATACGGTCCAGAAAAAAAATAAAATAAAATTCTGCGATGTACAATAGATGGCAATTAACACTCATAATAAGGTCCCCCTTCCTGCTTTATTACTACCTCTTTAAAGGTTGCCATGGCGATACATCTGGATGCTCTGACCTCCCTTTTGCCACGTGCGGCGTCTCCGATGCATTTTTGACTCGGGGGTCTAGATTTTCATCTCCTTCCTCTTCAATAATTCGTTAGCGTCTCATCTTCGGCGGGGGTGGCGAGGGCGGCCATATTGTGAAGTCCGCTTCGGCGACCCGTG
>NW_017805135.1:1496065-1501041 GCF_001891065.2 Hippocampus comes | reverse complement strand
GTGCATCATGAAGCGGCCTAATTAGGAATATATACAACTCGTGGGCTTCCGGAAGGTTCCAACCGCTGCCCCAAGGCCTTTGCAGTCCATCCCCTCATTTGCTGCCGGGGCCAGAACGCAGCAAGGAAAAGTTCCCAGGTGTCTTAATAAAAGGTCTCAGAAATGCATCTTTCCGTACATTATTATTACTATGTAGAAGTTATCCTCAGAGTGAGCCTATCCCAAGTGACTTACACAAGCCAATCGAAGGACACACAGAGACAAATAAGCATTCCCACATACATTCACAACTATGGACAACCAACCTGCAAAGAATGTGGAAGATGGGAGGACAGAATTTACACAGGAAGGCTGGAACCTGGATTCGAACCATTAACTTTGGAAGTGTGAGGAGGATATGTCAAACACTTGGACAAAATGGCTACAAAATTCTTTGGTTGAAAAACCCAAAGAAAATGAATGTGTGCAAAACATTCTCAACTTTGTCTGGAGAGCATCACCAGGGATAGACTGGCCAATTGGCGTCCAGAGCAGATGCCCGGTGGGCTGGTGTCTTTTGGGGCCGATGCGGTGCTATTCAATGATTGTTTTTTCTCCATTTTACCCCAAGAGACCTGCCCACAATTTAGGCGGAGTAGCCCATTAATCCATTTAGAATATAGACAGCAAACTGAACCAATCGTCATCAGTGGCAGAGCGACGTGGTTGCCAGGAGTCATGTCTGAAAACAAATTTTACGAGGATCCGTCTTTCTACAACACAATACTGTACCATACATCTTTATTTATATAGTTCTCTCGCAACAGCTGCAGCTGGAACAAACCGCTTCACAGAACATCCAACGTAAAATGAATGATACAACAGAACACCAAGAACAAAATATTTGATTCT
Source organism: Hippocampus comes (assembly GCF_001891065.2). Classification (NCBI taxonomy): domain Eukaryota; kingdom Metazoa; phylum Chordata; class Actinopteri; order Syngnathiformes; family Syngnathidae; genus Hippocampus; species Hippocampus comes. Next base: position 1,500,150 of record NW_017805135.1, on the reverse strand, counting down.
TGCAGACGATGTCATTTATATCGATTATTTTCACACCGTAGCAAAGCAAACAGGAAGGCTGATTCAAACGCCTGTTGTGCAATGTGTTGTGCAGTCTCGAGAACAGTGAGGTGTGCAAGGAATGCTGAAACACTGAAAATGTTCAAAGGGTACAGGAAGGTCAAATTAATTACATTATTTAAGTGCATTTTAGGTTGATCCTGAAACTGTACCCGTAAAGCCCAATAACTTTTTTGCGAGTAGTTGAGGTTTGTAAATAGCCTTCATCCCCTTTGGCACTTTTATTCCAAAATCCAAGCAGGATGCTGGTAGTGCCTCTTTGTGATATTTACTCTCTTTCGTGTTGATGCCAAGTCTGGTTTCTCAATTTCTATGATAAAAGCGTCTGTCAAGGGAATGACTGCAAATGGGCGAGTCATCCATGGTATAGAATGGAAGGCAGTGCCCATTTGCTCTTTATTGCACCATGTCGCTTCCATCAGCGAGCACTCCAATGTGACAAGGGTTCAATCTGGGCTGATTTTCAATGAGCATTTTGTGGGTAAAATCAAATCATTTTTTCCCCCCACATTTATTTGACTGCTTCATTCAGTTGAAGATCTTTAAAAAATGAAATAGTCTCTTGAGGCTACAGGGGCAATGCGTTCAATATGAATTATAATGAACCTGGAAAAAATTATTCCAGAATATTTCATCCAACAATTAAATATTTCAGAATCTTCAGTGAGGATTCAAAAGAGAAAAGAGTGCCATTTCCACTTAGAGAAAAACAAAACCCCCTTTAATGCAGGTACGAAAAATAATTTAATAAAATGGCAAAAGGAAAAAAAACTGTTAAAATATTAGGAGAATATCGTTAAATTATTCAGAATGTAAAGTCGTAATTCCCACTTCCAAAAAATCTTGTGAAACTTTCTAATAGTGAACGAAAGAAATGTACAATAATTTGATTAAAAAAAAATGTCACTGAACACGAAAGAATATTCTGACAATATAATTGTGAGATTAATCGAAAAAAAATATTTCGTTATATTCTATGCAATTATTTTTTTTTATGATTTGACACAACCACAACATTTAAGATACCACTATATTTTTTATTGACATATGAATAGGAACGATCAATAGCACTTGTCTCAGTCTGATTCCAATGCTGTGATGGAGGTGTTCGTGTGTCCCAATGATCCTAGGAGCTAAATTGTCTGGGAATTTAAACCCATGGAAGGGTCACCCATGGCAAACAAGTTTGTGTGTGCGCATGCGTGTGTGTGTGTGTGTGTGTGTGTGTGTGTGTGTGTGTGTGTGTGTGTGTGCGTGCGCTTCTGAGATGCATCTCCATTAATACAGAAAAGTGCCCCTGTCTGTTGCAATATTGATATATAATTTTTTTCTTTTTGCCTTTGAGAGTTGACAACTCACTGCACTAACTTCTGCATCACACTTGGCCAGAGAACATAGAGTCAATATCGGGCTCTTTTTTTCCCCCTTCTATTTCTATTCGGGGGAATGAAGTACACTCTGTGGGAGGTCGACCAGTCAAGCACATCGTCGCAGTAAACAGGCGTGTGCTTCGCTCAAGCGTGACGCTCTTAAACAGCAAGTCGCAATGAGCCTCACAGCAACAGCAGCACAACAATAACGTTGAAATCTTCAGAAAAAACAGTTGGACTCTCTAAACAAAACTTATTTCCCCTACAACAATGCTGGAATATTACAACAGTAAGGTCTTGGCATTAAAAGATGATATGTTACATGAAAATTGAAAAAAACCCACACAGGAAGGCCGGAGCCGGAATCGAACGCCGCACCTCTGCACAGTGTGGCCGACGTGGTAACCAGTTGACCACCGTGCTGCCCAAACAATAAAGTATTGTGTATTATGTAAAAATGACGATTAAAAATATCCATAAAGCAAATAAAGTGGAAAAAGAACACATCTCTGAGGAATGCCATGATTGGATACAACAACGCAAGTCATGAACACTGTTGCATTATACGTTGTTTTTATTTTATTTATTTATTTTTCATGCAACATGCATAACTGCCATCAAAGCGACAGGTGGGACAAGCGTGTAAGTTTCTTTCAGGTGGGGGCCATTCTGCCAAGAATTGTTGTATGAACTTGTATCATTGCATCAACTCACTCTCTCGCTTTAGCTCCCCATCATCAATTATGAAATACACCTTGAAATCTTAACTGCGGCGTTTGCACACTTTTTAGATGTCAGCCAACGCTTGTTATTTCAGTATGAAGTAGAAGAACAGAAGGTTTGATGAAACAGAAAGGAGACCTCCAGGGATGTTTCCTTGCATTATTAATGTTGTTGTGGGCCTGGCTAAATGGGCAGGTGTGCAGGTGTTCATTGGTTGTTGAAAAAAAAAATTGTGTTTAAATTATTCAATTCTTTTAAGTTGTTATTAGGGATGCACTGTACATATTTACAACATCAGGCAATGTGACCGAGCAGCAGTGTATATGGCACCTGTACATGAATGATACAAAATGATTGAACAGCAGCAAAAAAAAAACAAACAAAAAAAAAATCAAAAACAATAAAATAAAGAAAAAACTAGCTTCTAAAATTCTCATCGTAATGTGGAAAAACAAATATGGTATTTTTTTCAGTTGTTATTAACTAATTTAGCATCTTTTATTGGCCATAAGTCAATTCAAAACATTAAAACAAATGTGCTAACACTGGGCGTAAGACAATCAAAAAGAAATAAGAGAACTTGGGCAGCTGAGGAGTCTGAAGCCGCGCAAAATTAACGATGTTTCTGATTGACAGCTAAGTTTGTTGCCTTTTTGATTTTCCAATTGATTGTACATTCCAAACATTAAATTTTAAACCATTTAGTGTTGTCGTAACACTCTATTGTGAGTGATATGAAAGCATGCTGCCAACAGCCCTGGCTAACATCAATGAGTTCACATTGCTAATGCTAGCTTAGTTTCGCTAGCTGGACAGCGTTCTCTGTGACCATTAATATACTGTAAAGGTCCCCATCGGTGACAAAATCTTGCTTACATACAAGTTTTTGTACTTCTAAGTAACAGAAAGTGAGTACTTCTGCCATCTCTGAAATCGACGACAGTACATTATTGAGCAGTGGATTGTCACTTCACATGAGAGTCGGTATCGAGGATGTAATGTGACAGTACAGCGATCCAGCAGCAGCAGCCGAGGATGTTGTGACGCTGATGTGTTTATTTATAATGCACAAGGAGCCTAATTGGCAAATGGGTGTTGTGATTGATCCGCCATCGAGTGGCGTCTAGACGCCGGCTACACTGAGCGATGCCGAACAGCAGTGGAGGCGACAGTGGAGGGGAAGTCGATCCCTCCAGTGCAACCCTTCTCACATTAGCAGAAAGCAATTAAGACGTATTGAGGCCGAAGGAAGCTCTGCGAGGAGGATGTCTTCCTCTTTCAACACAGAGAGGAACTATTCGGTCATCGATTTAACGTGGAAGATTCGAGTTCTTCGTAGTATGTTGGAATTTAAACTTGTTTCCCTTGAAAAAATGAGAAACTCAAAATTCGGGCTTCTTTGAACTGGGCCAAGGTTATTTTAGTAGACAACGGCTAAAATTATAATTAAAACTAGTATACAAAAAAAAACAATTGTTAGGAAAGAACAGGTGTGTTCTTAAAAAAGGTAACTCACTGAAATTACATTGTACAGACAAGAAACTATCAATGCCCTTCATTTACCGTATTTTAGGGCGCATTAGGTGCATCGTATTATCAGGCACAATATAAACGAATGGGTCTACTTAAAATATATATATTTTTAAATCATCCATAAGACGCATATATTGGTTATGTACTCAAATTGCAGAATGGAGTCATGAATGTAGCGAGCCACTGCTAGCATGTGGCAGTGACCCAAATGATCAGGATCGTGATCAGGATCCTGCAGAACTAGCTGATGAGCTGATCATTTGAATCAGGTGTGTTGGAGGAGGGAAACTGCGAAAACATGCAGGAAAGGCTCGTCACAAACTTCACCGCACGTCGCTGGACAGCGTTCGAGCTAACATACGGACAGACGACTGGGCCGAAGTGGTGAGGACGCGCCTC
>NW_017805135.1:1485894-1491740 GCF_001891065.2 Hippocampus comes | reverse complement strand
TACATTCACAACTATGGACAACCAACCTGCAAAGAATGTGGAAGATGGGAGGACAGAATTTACACAGGAAGGCAGGAGCCTGGATTCGAACCATTAACTTTGAAAGTGTGAGGAGGATGTGCCAAACACTTGGACACAATGGCTACAAAATTCTTTGGTTCAAAAACACAAAGAAAAAGAATTACAGCCCGTTTGCAAAACATTCTCAACTTTGTCTGGAGAACATCACCAGGGATAGACTGGCCAATTGGCGTCCAGAGCAGATTTGCCCGGTGGGCTGGTGTCTTTTGGGGCCGATGCGGTGCTATTCAATGATTGTTTTTTCTCCATTTTACCCCAAGAGACCTGCCCACAATTTAGGCGGAGTAGCCCATTAATCCATTTAGAATATAGACAGCAAACTGAACCAATCGTCATCAGTGGCAGAGCGACGTGGTTGCCAGGAGTCATGTCTGAAAACAAATTTTACGAGGATCCGTCTTTCTACAACACAATACTGTACCATACATCTTTATTTATATAGTTCTCTCGCAACAGCTGCAGCTGGAACAAACCGCTTCACAGAACATCCAACGTAAAATGAATGATACAACAGAACACCAAGAACAAAATATTTGATTCTTGCAGACGATGTCATTTATATCGATTATTTTCACACCGTAGCAAAGCAAACAGGAAGGCTGATTCAAACGCCTGTTGTGCAATGTGTTGTGCAGTCTCGAGAACAGTGAGGTGTGCAAGGAATGCTGAAACACTGAAAATGTTCAAAGGGTACAGGAAGGTCAAATTAATTACATTATTTAAGTGCATTTTAGGTTGATCCTGAACCTGTACCCGTAAAGCCCAATAACTTTTTTGCGAGTAGTTGAGGTTTGTAAATAGCCTTCATCCCCTTTGGCACTTTTATTCCAAAATCCAAGCAGGATGCTGGTAGTGCCTCTTTGTGATATTTACTCTCTTTCGTGTTGATGCCAAGTCTGGTTTCTCAATTTCTATGATAAAAGCGTCTGTCAAGGGAATGACTGCAAATGGGCGAGTCATCCATGGTATAGAATGGAAGGCAGTGCCCATTTGCTCTTTATTGCACCATGTCGATTCCATCAGCGAGCACTCCAATGTGACAAGGGTTCAATCTGGGCTGATATTCAATGAGCATTTTTGTGGGTAAAATCAAATCATTTTTTCCCCCACATTTATTTGACTGCTTCATTCAGTTGAAGATCTTTAAAAAATGAAATAGTCTCTTGAGGCTACAGGGGCAATGCGTTCAATATGAATTATAATGAACCTGGAAAAAATTATTCCAGAATATTTCATCCAACAATTAAATATTTCAGAATCTTCAGTGAGGATTCAAAAGAGAAAATAATGCCATTTCCACTGAGAGAAAAACAAAACCCCCTTTAATGCAGGTACGAAAAATATTAACAATAATTTAATGAAATGGCAAAAGGAAAAAAAACTGTTAAAATATTAGGAGAATATCGTTAAATTATTCAGAATGTAAAGTCGTAATTCCCACTTCCAAAAAATCTTGTGAAACTTTCTAATAGTGAACGAAAGAAATGTACAATAATTTGATTAAAAAAAAATGTCACTGAACACGAAAGAATATTCTGACAATATAATTGTGAGATTAATCGAAAAAAAATATTTCGTTAAAAATGGCAAAAGGAAAAAAAACTGTTAAAATATTAGGAGAATATCGTTAAATTATTCAGAATGTAAAGTCGTAATTCCCACTTCCAAAAAATCTTGTGAAACTTTCTAATAGTGAACGAAAGAAATGTACAATAATTTGATTAAAAAAAAATGTCACTGAACACGAAAGAATATTCTGACAATATAATTGTGAGATTAATCGAAAAAAAATATTTCGTTATATTCTATGCAATTATTTTTTTTTATGATTTGACACAACCACAACATTTAAGATACCACTATATTTTTTATTGACATATGAATAGGAACGATCAATAGCACTTGTCTCAGTCTGATTCCAATGCTGTGATGGAGGTGTTCGTGTGTCCCAATGATCCTAGGAGCTAAATTGTCTGGGAATTTAAACCCATGGAAGGGTCACCCATGGCAAACAAGTTTGTGTGTGCGCATGCGTGTGTGTGTGTGTGTGTGTGTGTGTGTGTGTGTGTGTCACTGAACACGAAAGAATATTCTGACAATATAATGTGAGATTAATCGAAAAAAAATATTTCGTTATATTTTATGCAATTTTTTTTTTTTTATGATTTGACACAAGCACAACATTTAAGATACCACTATATTTTTTATTGACATATGAATAGGAACGATCAATAGCACTTGTCTCAGTCTGATTCCAATGCTGTGATGGAGGTGTTCGTGTGTCCCAATGATCCTAGGAGCTAAATTGTCTGGGAATTTAAACCCATGGAAGGGTCACCCATGGCAAACAAGTTTGTGTGTGCGCATGCGTGTGTGTGTGTGTGTGTGTGTGTGTGCGTGCGCTTCTGAGATGCATCTCCATTAATACAGAAAAGTGCCCCTGTCTGTTGCAATATTGATATATAATTTTTTTCTTTTTGCCTTTGAGAGTTGACAACTCACTGCACTAACTTCTGCATCACACTTGGCCAGAGAACATAGAGTCAATATCGGGCTCTTTTTTTCCCCCTTCTATTTCTATTCGGGGGAATGAAGTACACTCTGTGGGAGGTCGACCAGTCAAGCACATCGTCGCAGTAAACAGGCGTGTGCTTCGCTCAAGCGTGACGCTCTTAAACAGCAAGTCGCAATGAGCCTCACAGCAACAGCAGCACAACAATAACGTTGAAATCTTCAGAAAAAACAGTTGGACTCTCTAAACAAAACTTATTTCCCCTACAACAATGCTGGAATATTACAACAGTAAGGTCTTGGCATTAAAAGATGATATGTTACATGAAAATTGAAAAAAACCCACACAGGAAGGCCGGAGCCGGAATCGAACGCCGCACCTCTGCACAGTGTGGCCGACGTGGTAACCAGTTGACCACCGTGCTGCCCAAACAATAAAGTATTGTGTATTATGTAAAAATGACGATTAAAAATATCCATAAAGCAAATAAAGTGGAAAAAGAACACATCTCTGAGGAATGCCATGATTGGATACAACAACGCAAGTCATGAACACTGTTGCATTATACGTTGTTTTTATTTTATTTATTTATTTTTCATGCAACATGCATAACTGCCATCAAAGCGACAGGTGGGACAAGCGTGTAAGTTTCTTTCAGGTGGGGGCCATTCTGCCAAGAATTGTTGTATGAACTTGTATCATTGCATCAACTCACTCTCTCGCTTTAGCTCCCCATCATCAATTATGAAATACACCTTGAAATCTTAACTGCGGCGTTTGCACACTTTTTAGATGTCAGCCAACGCTTGTTATTTCAGTATGAAGTAGAAGAACAGAAGGTTTGATGAAACAGAAAGGAGACCTCCAGGGATGTTTCCTTGCATTATTAATGTTGTTGTGGGCCTGGCTAAATGGGCAGGTGTGCAGGTGTTCATTGGTTGTTGAAAAAAAAAATTGTGTTTAAATTATTCAATTCTTTTAAGTTGTTATTAGGGATGCACTGTACATATTTACAACATCAGGCAATGTGACCGAGCAGCAGTGTATATGGCACCTGTACATGAATGATACAAAATGATTGAACAGCAGCAAAAAAAAAACAAACAAAAAAAAAATCAAAAACAATAAAATAAAGAAAAAACTAGCTTCTAAAATTCTCATCGTAATGTGGAAAAACAAATATGGTATTTTTTTCAGTTGTTATTAACTAATTTAGCATCTTTTATTGGCCATAAGTCAATTCAAAACATTAAAACAAATGTGCTAACACTGGGCGTAAGACAATCAAAAAGAAATAAGAGAACTTGGGCAGCTGAGGAGTCTGAAGCCGCGCAAAATTAACGATGTTTCTGATTGACAGCTAAGTTTGTTGCCTTTTTGATTTTCCAATTGATTGTACATTCCAAACATTAAATTTTAAACCATTTAGTGTTGTCGTAACACTCTATTGTGAGTGATATGAAAGCATGCTGCCAACAGCCCTGGCTAACATCAATGAGTTCACATTGCTAATGCTAGCTTAGTTTCGCTAGCTGGACAGCGTTCTCTGTGACCATTAATATACTGTAAAGGTCCCCATCGGTGACAAAATCTTGCTTACATACAAGTTTTTGTACTTCTAAGTAACAGAAAGTGAGTACTTCTGCCATCTCTGAAATCGACGACAGTACATTATTGAGCAGTGGATTGTCACTTCACATGAGAGTCGGTATCGAGGATGTAATGTGACAGTACAGCGATCCAGCAGCAGCAGCCGAGGATGTTGTGACGCTGATGTGTTTATTTATAATGCACAAGGAGCCTAATTGGCAAATGGGTGTTGTGATTGATCCGCCATCGAGTGGCGTCTAGACGCCGGCTACACTGAGCGATGCCGAACAGCAGTGGAGGCGACAGTGGAGGGGAAGTCGATCCCTCCAGTGCAACCCTTCTCACATTAGCAGAAAGCAATTAAGACGTATTGAGGCCGAAGGAAGCTCTGCGAGGAGGATGTCTTCCTCTTTCAACACAGAGAGGAACTATTCGGTCATCGATTTAACGTGGAAGATTCGAGTTCTTCGTAGTATGTTGGAATTTAAACTTGTTTCCCTTGAAAAAATGAGAAACTCAAAATTCGGGCTTCTTTGAACTGGGCCAAGGTTATTTTAGTAGACAACGGCTAAAATTATAATTAAAACTAGTATACAAAAAAAAACAATTGTTAGGAAAGAACAGGTGTGTTCTTAAAAAAGGTAACTCACTGAAATTACATTGTACAGACAAGAAACTATCAATGCCCTTCATTTACCGTATTTTAGGGCGCATTAGGTGCATCGTATTATCAGGCACAATATAAACGAATGGGTCTACTTAAAATATATATATTTTTAAATCATCCATAAGACGCATATATTGGTTATGTACTCAAATTGCAGAATGGAGTCATGAATGTAGCGAGCCACTGCTAGCATGTGGCAGTGACCCAAATGATCAGGATCGTGATCAGGATCCTGCAGAACTAGCTGATGAGCTGATCATTTGAATCAGGTGTGTTGGAGGAGGGAAACTGCGAAAACATGCAGGAAAGGCTCGTCACAAACTTCACCGCACGTCGCTGGACAGCGTTCGAGCTAACATACGGACAGACGACTGGGCCGAAGTGGTGAGGACGCGCCTCCGGGCCTCAGTTTTGAAATTCAATTAGTCGGGACCTGGGGTAAACGACTCGCTAGAAGCAGAGCACAAATGCTGAGGTGTGCACTTTAATGGATCTGAAATATGATTTAGGTCTGGCTGGGCTCCTCTGAGACGGGTCACCGTTACCTCTAACCACATTAGATGAGGTAATCAACGCAAAATGTGTTACCTCGCTTTCCGAGTGCATCTAAAACAGGAGTATCATTCACAGGCATAAATCAGACACCATGTCACTTCCTGTGCTTCCTTTCCACAAAGCAAAAAGCATCAAGGAGGGTTGTGGTTAGGACCATGATCATTTCTTTAATCAAGAAAATCAATGCCAATGAAAGACTTTGATTGATTTATAGCGCTGTCTGACCATGGTTCATGTAGCTGGGGTGCAAAGTCAAGTCTGTACACAATCCTTTTGACGTATCTTCACATTTTCAGGGGTTAGAGCTCCAAAATCTAATTTTAAAAGGAGATTTGAGCCAAGATGCTGAAATTGCCTGGGTACAAAGGGTCAAGGTCCTTTTGGTGTGAAGACAGGTTTTATACTTTTGACATTTTGACATTTATCTATCGCTCTCTCTGT
>NW_017805135.1:1480890-1483765 GCF_001891065.2 Hippocampus comes | reverse complement strand
CGGCGTCGTTGCCCCGCCGGGAGCCGTAAGAGTTGAACTCCCGAGGGGTCAGCCTACGGGATGCCAGAATACCGAGGCACTCAGAACCGTGCGTGCACGATAAGACATGATGATTGTTGTCATCAATGAAAAAAAAAAAAGGTCGATGGTCAAAGGCACCTTTTGCTGAGCAGGTACTTGGCGGCAGCGCTGACCCGGGCGATGCTGCCCGCGGGCGAGATGTGGTCGGTGGTCACCTTGTCGCCGAGGAACAGCAGAGCGTGAGCGTTGTCGATCGACTGAGGGGGCGGGACCTCTTTACTCTTCAGACACGAACGGAGGGAGAGGGCGTCACGCGATGGGTTCGGTTTTCCCGAGGCACGGACGGAATCGGCGAGGCGCCGCGCTTACTAATTTGCCGAAGAACGACGGCGAGCGGATGTACGTCGACTTGGCGTCCCAGGGAAAGACGACAGACTCGGGACACTCGATGTTGCTCCAGAACGTGTTGCCTTTCTGGAAAGAGGAGGGAAGACGACGATAGTGAGCGCTCTTGAAGCACGTACGGCGCTCGCACTAACAACATGGCTGCCAACAGCCGTGGTGGGAAGGAAACGATGTCATTTTTTTTTTTTTTTTTTAAGCTTTTGAAGGTGTCTGGAAGAGAAGGTATGTATGAATGTACCAAGTAAGTTTGCGATCGTTAGCTGATGTGGCATTTTGGGTCACCAAAGCTGAAAAGTCACGCCGGCAGGAGCTCGATCTGAAACCACGATTTGCGACAGGTAACGTGATTTATTTTCTCCGTAGTTAGAAAACAATGTCAACGTTAAGGAAAGTGGGAAATTCATTGGTGTGCTGTTCACTTTTTGTTCTTTTAAAAAAAAAACAAACAAAAAAAAAATCAAAAACAATAAAATAAAGAAAAAACTAGCTTCTAAAATTCTCATCGTAATGTGGAAAAACAAATATGGTATTTTTTTCAGTTGTTATTAACTAATTTAGCATCTTTTATTGGCCATAAGTCAATTCAAAACATTAAAACAAATGTGCTAACACTGGGCGTAAGACAATCAAAAAGAAATAAGAGAACTTGGGCAGCTGAGGAGTCTGAAGCCGCGCAAAATTAACGATGTTTCTGATTGACAGCTAAGTTTGTTGCCTTTTTGATTTTCCAATTGATTGTACATTCCAAACATTAAATTTTAAACCATTTAGTGTTGTCGTAACACTCTATTGTGAGTGATATGAAAGCATGCTGCCAACAGCCCTGGCTAACATCAATGAGTTCACATTGCTAATGCTAGCTTAGTTTCGCTAGCTGGACAGCGTTCTCTGTGACCATTAATATACTGTAAAGGTCCCCATCGGTGACAAAATCTTGCTTACATACAAGTTTTTGTACTTCTAAGTAACAGAAAGTGAGTACTTCTGCCATCTCTGAAATCGACGACAGTACATTATTGAGCAGTGGATTGTCACTTCACATGAGAGTCGGTATCGAGGATGTAATGTGACAGTACAGCGATCCAGCAGCAGCAGCCGAGGATGTTGTGACGCTGATGTGTTTATTTATAATGCACAAGGAGCCTAATTGGCAAATGGGTGTTGTGATTGATCCGCCATCGAGTGGCGTCTAGACGCCGGCTACACTGAGCGATGCCGAACAGCAGTGGAGGCGACAGTGGAGGGGAAGTCGATCCCTCCAGTGCAACCCTTCTCACATTAGCAGAAAGCAATTAAGACGTATTGAGGCCGAAGGAAGCTCTGCGAGGAGGATGTCTTCCTCTTTCAACACAGAGAGGAACTATTCGGTCATCGATTTAACGTGGAAGATTCGAGTTCTTCGTAGTATGTTGGAATTTAAACTTGTTTCCCTTGAAAAAATGAGAAACTCAAAATTCGGGCTTCTTTGAACTGGGCCAAGGTTATTTTAGTAGACAACGGCTAAAATGCTAAAAAAAAAAAGTATACAAAAAAAAACAATTGTTAGGAAAGAACAGGTGTGTTCTTAAAAAAGGTAACTCACTGAAATTACATTGTACAGACAAGAAACTATCAATGCCCTTCATTTACCGTATTTTAGGGCGCATTAGGTGCATCGTATTATCAGGCACAATATAAACGAATGGGTCTACTTAAAATATATATATTTTTAAATCATCCATAAGACGCATATATTGGTTATGTACTCAAATTGCAGAATGGAGTCATGAATGTAGCGAGCCACTGCTAGCATGTGGCAGTGACCCAAATGATCAGGATCGTGATCAGGATCCTGCAGAACTAGCTGATGAGCTGATCATTTGAATCAGGTGTGTTGGAGGAGGGAAACTGCGAAAACATGCAGGAAAGGCTCGTCACAAACTTCACCGCACGTCGCTGGACAGCGTTCGAGCTAACATACGGACAGACGACTGGGCCGAAGTGGTGAGGACGCGCCTCCGGGCCTCAGTTTTGAAATTCAATTAGTCGGGACCTGGGGTAAACGACTCGCTAGAAGCAGAGCACAAATGCTGAGGTGTGCACTTTAATGGATCTGAAATATGATTTAGGTCTGGCTGGGCTCCTCTGAGACGGGTCACCGTTACCTCTAACCACATTAGATGAGGTAATCAACGCAAAATGTGTTACCTCGCTTTCCGAGTGCATCTAAAACAGGAGTCTCATTCACAGGCATAAATCAGACACCATGTCACTTCCTGTGCTTCCTTTCCACAAAGCAAAAAGCATCAAGGAGGGTTGTGGTTAGGACCATGATCATTTCTTTAATCAAGAAAATCAATGCCAATGAAAGACTTTGATTGATTTATAGCGCTGTCTGACCATGGTTCATGTAGCTGGGGTGCAAAGTCAAGTCTGTACACAATCCTTTTGACGTATCTTCACATTTTCA
>NW_017805135.1:1475384-1480447 GCF_001891065.2 Hippocampus comes | reverse complement strand
ACACACACACACAGAGGTATTACGAGTCAAGATTTTTAGCTTAGCCCTGCACTTATCAACCAACAAACCTGTACACAAAGATCCTTTCTATCATTTCGCATGGAAGTGTACAGTTTGGCCTCTCACCACCGAACTCCCCCTGGGTGGCAAATCATCAGACACTTGTTATTAATTCTCCCGTGTTTAATCAGAGATGCTGGCTGTAGTGGGCAGCGCCGAGGATGACTGATGCGTTGCCATGTGAGACAAATTACCTGAAATTCATTCTCGACTCCAGGAATTTGTGCTCACATCCACGTATTGTTCTCATCTGGGGGGATCGGATGCAGCCTGAAATTCCATAACTTATATTCCGCACTGAGACATATTACCGTTGTGATGCAGTGTGGCACTTTTCCCTTAAAAAAGAAAAAAAAATGCCATCATGAGACTAATACACGTGTCTTATTATGCATAGGTGCAGTCCTTTTTTAGGACATTTAAAGCTCCCCTTTGCATATAAATTGGCTCCTTTATAATCCTCATTTTTTCCATGGTGAAATGTCAGAGTCCTCCATACGAATGCAATGAGCGGTGCTAACGTTTTTACACACCGTGCTGCACTGCGACATTTCTTCATACAGTTGTGATTGCTTGACCAGTGTTGATGTTTGATTACATTTGAGAAAAAAAATAAAACAAAACGAAACAAAATAATATTCCGCACCAAAAATATTGAAACAGTAAAGCCACTTCCTTGATGACTATTAGTATTTTTTTCATATATTTCCTTGTCACATAATATTGTCTTCAAGGAATATGGCATTATTTTCATCACCTGCAATTTATGACGTTATTTTCCAAATATTATTTATTTCAAGTATAATTTTCACTTTATTCTGTTAAAATATTAACTTTACTCTTGGAACAATGAGATTTTATTGTCTCCTAAAAAGACATGTTCCTGACAAATTAGGACTTTATACTAATTTCACAATTATTCAAATGATTCATCATCACGGTAAGTAATATAAACTAATTCAAATTTAATATTGTGTGTTGGTATCAGGGTGTACTAATAAAACACAACATCAAATTTAATATCACCAACTTCCTTGATTTGACTGTTGGCTGGAGACACAATTTCACTAAATCTATCAAAATACCTGTGTGCGTGCATGCGCAAATGTGTGTGTGTCTGTGTGTCTGTGTGTGTGTGTGTGTGTGTGTGTGTGTGTGTGTGTGTGTGTGTGTGTCTGTGTGTGTCTGTGTGTGTGTGTGTGTGTGTGTGTGTGTGTGTGTGTGTGTGTGTGTGTGTGTGTGTGTGTGTGTGTGGGGGTGTGTGTATGTTCATGAGCCATTTGATCACCGTGGGTCCGCAGCAGAGCAGGAGGAACAGTCAATGCCACCGGGCTATAAACAAATAATTAGTGCACAGAGAAGTGCTGCTGGGAGCCTCGGTGGCCATTGGCTCACATCGAGAATGAAAAACAGAAGCAGTGTGCTGTCGTTAACATGTAACGGGGGATCGTCAAGTGTGCGAGCAGTCCAATGACATCCGATGCAAGATGTCGTAAAGCTTGTAGCTTTACAAATGAGAATATAACTTTCTGTGTGGAGATATTGTATTCTGATAGTATACTGATGAAAATATATATTTTTTTCGTTTTTTAATTCACTCTAGCTGCAGCGTATGTGAAACTCACTCGTAAGATGAATTCTGGGTGGCAGAGCAAACTAATGAAAAAAAAAAGATCTTGCTGTGGCTGAAAAACTCACAAGTTGGGGCTCTTTTCAGTCAAGTTATCTCTGTATTCACATATTTTTCCAAATGTGTTTGCATTTTCCTATGTTTTCAGGTACCCGTTACCAACCACAAATTCCGAGACTTTTATAATACTCTGAAAAGTGACGATACAAAATACAAATATGATGCAACTAAGATGCAGTAAGTCCTGTTTTCCACACAGAATCAGATGTATTATATTCTCTCTTTGTTTGTTACTGCATATCAGTTGTTTATACAGTAACTGCACTCTCATCGATCTTTGTAAGGCCTTGTTTGAGCACGAAGTTCGAAAGACAAAGTTGTGTGGTTGAATCAGATACACACCGTGTCATGCACTTGGTTTAATGCTTATTTTTGCAGTACACTCCAACTGGGAGTGGCAATAAATATCTTGAAGCAAGCACACCGGACCTCTTTTTGAGGAACTTTTCACCTATCTGCCGAATCGCACACTCAAGGGAGGGTAGAAAGGACAGCAGATTAGCTGTTCGAATCAGACAGAAACACACACAAGAAATTGGTGGCTGACAATTCCACTCAGGTGTGTCTGAAGGCGCCTCGAATGAATCCACCGCAGCTGCAAGTGACATGCTGGTGGTGTGGTTTCGAATACAGCTCGGGGCACGCGGTGGAAAAATCCAGACGGAAAGAAACAAAGCAGACTGTAGAAGACGGTGAGGCCGACGGGTGACAAGTCAAAATTTGTGAAGACACAACACACGGGGGTGGCTGATGTGTCATGTCACCGCCCCGTGAAAATCTCGCAGGGCGGCCGAGGATGGAATAATCAAGTGACAAATGTCGGGAAGGGGTTAGGATGATGGGTGTCTTCCCATTCGACGAACGGCTCGCAGTGTCTCTGCTCACTTTCACACTCAACAATAGTGCACCAAATTACTTTTGAGACCGCTTTGTGTGAGATAAATAACATTTTCTAATCTCATTATTTTGTTGGTTTTAGATCAAAATGACAGCGCGGCTTCGGCATCTGTGGAAAAGCATTCTTTCATGAGGTTCCTTTGAAAGTTAATAGAATTTATTATGATTCGATGCACAAATGAATCCCCTTTTTAGAAGTTTCAACGTAACGGAAAATTGGAACATTTTTGCAAGCTTGCATCTCCTGGTGGAAATTTATGGATTTCATGGGTCGTGAACAGGACACTCCTATTTGGACAGAGTAGCGCAGCTGAGAACGTTTGAAAAAACAAGTTTCAACACATCACAATAAATTCAAATATCAGCCCCGGAAGCACTGTTTTTTAAATTTTTAATTTTTTTTATTTTTTTGCTTGACAAAAAATTGGGTGGACATGTCTCTCAGAATGCAGGAAAATTGTTCTTTTTTTTCTCCCATGAAAAAATATTACAACAATAGAACATCCATCCATCCATTTTCTGATCCGCTTATCCTCACAAAGGTCACGGGGTGTGCTGGAGCCTATCCCAGTTGTTTTCAGGCAGTAGGCGGGGGACACCCTGAACCGGTTGCCAGCCAATCGCAGGGCACACAGAGACGAACAATCATCCGCGCTCACACTCACACTCACACCTAGGGACAATTTTAGAGTGTTCAATCAGCCTGCCATGCATGTTTTTGGAATGTGGGAGGAAACCGGAGTAACCGGAGAAACCCACGCGCCCCCTGGGAGAACATGCAAACTCCGAACAAGGAGGCCGGAGTTGGAATTGAATCCTGCACCTCTGCAATGTGAGGTCGACGTGCTAACCACCGGTCCACCGGGCCGCCAACAATAGAACATTGAGTGCGTAAATACCTTGCGGTTTCTAAGCATCCTAAATTACCGGGAGCGATTGAATATAATTTCGGGACGGCGTTGTGTTGATGTTGGAATGTTGAATTATGTAATGGCAATAAAAACTGTGATAAGGGAAGCCGAAATGTTGAAACGACAAGTTAGGCTAGCCAGCACGCAAGCTAACTTCAAAATAAAAGCCTATTGCATTGGCACCAATGTTTTATTTGGAAAGCCTTTATTATGAAGTTAGCCTTAGCGTTGGTGACAGTGACACCACGGCCTCAGTCAGTCTGCGTTTTAGAACAAATTTGAAGGTTCTGAAAAGCGTTTCCATCGTGACCGTATGGCCGCGAAAAAGTGTAATGCCAAAGCGACCACTCAGGGCCAATCAATGGCAGCTGTTCAGAATCACTGTCCTGAGACTAGTTCATGGCTGCTTCAAACCAAA
Organism: Hippocampus comes; assembly: GCF_001891065.2. NCBI lineage: Eukaryota > Metazoa > Chordata > Actinopteri > Syngnathiformes > Syngnathidae > Hippocampus > Hippocampus comes. The sequence goes on along the minus strand of NW_017805135.1, from coordinate 1,476,471 downwards.
ATGTCTGACTTCCTGTTCAATTTTCTGGTATGGTGCTTCAATCCTTTCATGCATTCTCTTACGATTTGAATTTTTTTTTGTCGCTAGGTGAAACTGATGTCAGGGCCTGATTATTTCTGACTTTGCTATGGTGAGTTTTGAAGGATGTTGAGGCACCCAAGAAAGCTGATTCAATTTATCCGTCATCACAAACCAAATAAGAAGCGACTGCATGCATCGACACTATTACACTCATACTTCACCAGGAGGTTAATGTCACACAACGGCCATCGAACCGTAATCTTGCAAGCATTCCTTCAGAGTAATTCCGCACCAAGACGTTCATTACACCTCGACTGCGTGCAAGCCAAATGAAAACAACAAGAATCCCCGCAAAATGTCCTCCAAAGAGTCGACGGCATCCTGAGGGAGGCAACAATAGCCTTGATCTCTACAAACAGATGAAAGTAAAGCAAGCTCCCTTGTCAAATGTTTTTCCCTGCGCACGGGGGACGCATTTTTGCATATCTATCATACATTTTCTCGGCGAAACAAACCATGTGGAACACATCCGCAACCTGTTTTTATGATATTCTCTTGTTTTTTGTTTTTTTTTCTCGTTTTATTTATCCCCCAAATCAGCATCTCATTGTCATTTCAAAGGCCCAAGCAGACAACAGCATGAAAGAATCATATATAGCAGCAGCGTGGCGGCCGACATCGCCGCGTTCATGTCGGAACATTGCGAGTCGTGTGATTGTCTTAATGCTTCACCACGGGAGGGTGTTGTTGATGCCAAAGAAAATACACTTACCTGTCGGGAGGCATCAAGACATGATGGAGTGTCCGTGTTGTTAAGCGTCAAGATCACTCACATGTACCTTCACAACTTATTACTGTACAAAAGTAAAGTATCATCTCAAGGGCTCCAAGTGAATCATGGCCATTCCGGAATCTTGATAAATTTAAGGACATGCCTTAACCAATGTTTGACTTATTATTTAGCATTATAGTGAATATGAACTATAAATGGGCACTGTGTGCGTGCTTGTGTGTGTGCGTGTGTGTGTGTGTGTGTGTGTGTGTGTGTGTGTGTGTGTGTGTGTGT
>NW_017805135.1:1370575-1474978 GCF_001891065.2 Hippocampus comes | reverse complement strand
GGGAGAGGGGGGGGGAGGGGGGGGGGGGGGAGGGGGGGAGAAAGAGAATGAGAGATAAATTGTTAAGCGTCAAGATCACTCACATGTACCTTCACAACTTATTACTGTACAAAAGTAAAGTATCATCTCAAGGGCTCCAAGTGAATCATGGCCATTCCGGAATCTTGATAAATTTAAGGACATGCCTTAACCAATGTTTGACTTATTATTTAGCATTATAGTGAATATGAACTATAAATGGGCACTGTGTGCGTGCTTGTGTATGTGTGTGTGTGTGTGTGTGTGTGTGTGTGTGTGTGTGTGTGTGTGTGTGTGTGTGTGTGTGTGTGTGTGTAGGCGTGTGGGCAGGATGATGTGATTGTTGGGGTCTTGAGGAAGAGAACTTAAGCTTGCTTTCTGTCAACGGGCTGAACCCCAAGGGCCGCCATCATCTCAAGACAAACCGGGCAGACCCTTTGCTCCTCCAAAAAGCACATTTCCCTGCTAATGAATGCAACCCGCTGCCCCTTTGCCAGTCTATGGGGGTGTGTGGGGGGGGGGGGCTGCCCTTAGCCCCCGCCCCCCCTCTGAGCATCCCTCGCCCGCCTTGTGCGTCTTTGGAGGCTTGTCACCTCGCCTCACCTTGCCTAGAGCGAAACAGAGGCGAATCAATGCAGGAAGTGTGAGTGAGGGTGTGTTGGGAGCGGCGGGCCGAGGTGAGAGAGAAAACAAACGGTTGAAAAGTCAACTTTTATTTTGTCGGTTTGCGCACAGAAGAAGAAGAAGAAGTAGACAAAGAGATGAATGTGGGGCATTGTTTTGGCTTTCATCGAGCTGTCCTACTTTGTCTCGACCGTCTTTGTGTTGCCGCCGTGCTCCGTTCTGCCGCCGTTTCAATTAATTATACGGCGGGTGCTAAATAAAACATCATGGGAATTATATTTGATTGAATTAAGGGTTAACCTCGCTAATTCATCTACGCTGAACATGGCCGGTGCTCCAAATGATGGAATGTGCGGACTCATAACAGGCCATGCATTATTTGTCAGCCTATTGATTTCCATTGTGCATTATAAATAACGGATAAGATGAGCCATTAAGCATATAATACATGCTTAGACCATGCCACGGACTATTTTTTTTATTTTTTTTTTTACACTGCATTATTTCAGTTCAGTTTTGTGCAAGATAACGGTCATGAGCAAATGGAGACAGGAGTGATCACATGTATCTTAGGGTATGAGCAACTTTTGATTTTATTCTTTCAAACATTGGCTGCCTTGTTTTTTTTTTGTTGTTTTTTTTTTTTTTACCTGAGTAAATTATCTCAAATTCTTCTCATAATTTCTATTATGCAAGGGGGCAGGTATTAGTAACTGGGAACAAGATCGTATGCCTTGTATTGTTCCCACAACTTAAAGACAAGGAAAAATTACATTGAAAATTGTTTTTCCAGAATAAACAACTTGCTTGCTTTGATGTGCTAAAATTATTTCCATACATGCCAATATTTTAAAGTTGCTCCAACTTAAATGACTGTTTTAGCCCCTCCCAAAATACAAGTTGTTGTTGGTGTTGTTGTTTTAACAAGTGGATGAATAACTGGTGAGAGGCGCAATCACATTAATAGTATGTAGAAATTATTGCCACAATTATGAAAATAAAATGTTATCCAACCTCTCCCACGCATTCACTTGCTATAACAAACGCGTCACAGCTTATCAGACCTGCTAGCCGGTCCTAATCAACGGGGCTCTCATTGCTGCACGTATTCCTCCGTTGCATCACGCCGGCCGTCATCTCCCAAATCCATTATTCCCCCGCCCCAACCAACTCTAATAGAAAACAATTCCATTCAATCAAACTCCAAATACGTGACACAGGAAAACAATATGTCGAGTGTGTGGCCTGTTGGCTAAGGGCAGCTCAATTGATATCGCGGTGGTTGTAGAAAACGAAATGGTTCGTCACACCCCACTTATTCAGTGATTGATAAAAACAAATATGGTTCTGCGGTTGCCGTGTTTAACATGCAAGTTCGATATTTGTGTTTGTTGACATGTCCACCTGCCCCATACACATGTAGTGCGTGAACTGCCTTTACCACAAATTCATTGCAAGTTTTTTTAGTTTCTGCAGTTTCTTAGTTTCTGCAGCTTGAAGCAAGCGGCCGGCCACAAGGCGCACATTGACCAGAGAAGGGATGAGAACTGAACCAGCAAGTGACATGGAAGAGAGGACACGCTGCTCGCCGGCCAGAGAGATCCACCCCACTGGTATGCACACACTTGCTGGCGAGATCCAGCCGGCTGTTACACGCACGCACGCACGCACGCACGCACGCACGCACGCACACACACACACACACACACACACACACACACACACACACACACACTCTCTCCAGTGAGATCCAGCTGCAAAAAACAAAACCAAAAAAAAAAAAAAGAACACAAAATGATGGCTAAAAGCATGTCGCTCAACAGGCCAGGCCCCGCCTTTTAAAGCTACACACATTCAAAGTCACAGATACTACAGTGTAGATTCTGTACAACATGAAGATGGATACCCTGCGTGGACAAAATTAATACCTCACATGCATCCAAATCCATCCATCTAAAATGTATATGATGAATACAATAAATAAATAGTTGCTACTTTTCAGATTTATAGCTATCTTGTGGGGTTCCGAAGCGTACTGTGAACCCTCATGACAAAGGAGGGACAACCGTACTATTATGACTGATCATTGATATATTTCGACGAAAGCATACCACGGACACGTTTTGAAGACACCTGGGTGCTCTTTTAAATGATGAAAAAAAAAGTATAATATAGCTCCTTTCAAAAGCCTTCGATTAGCTGGGAAACATCTGACCTCAATCAGCAGACAGCTGCAGCTGCCAGTTTCAGCAAATTATTGTTTTACGTGCTAATTAAACCCAGCGCGCATCCATCCACTATAATTAACTTCAATTAACTGGCATTTACATTACCCGTTTAATTTTTACGAACGCCGTAATGGAGTTTCCGTGTTTACACAAGCAGATCAGCGCGACCCCGAAAATACTATTTGCACACGCTTATTAATGTTTGCAGGGCTGGACGGCGTCGCATTGGAAAACGCGCAACGCGCCCAGTGTTCATAAGTGTGTGTACATTACATTATTATTAAGTTATGCCACGCAGCAAGTGTCCTCCCACGGTGAGGACATTTGCATAATAGACGTGGTTGTGGTGGATTCGGAACGGAAGGATGTGACTGGTGTTGATGTATAACACGATAAATGCATTAAGGCCCATGTTCCCTGTGATGCTCTGCTCCTCTGATAACATTACTCCACTGCAATATATTTATGTTGCATATGCACTTTTTCTTAAAACCGACATGACTCATCACGTAATATTCAATTCAATTCGTTTTGATTCTGAATGTACAGATTCGGCTGCTGTTTGAATGATATTTTCTGGGTTACAGAGTCTATGACCACCTCATAATCTTGTAAAAGTCGAAACAATTTGCCTTACAGAAAAATGTTCAGGTAGCATTACAAAAATAAAATAAAATAACATTTCAAAGTTGCATCCTTCGATTTTAACTGTGAAAAAGTCTGGGCACTCCTGGATTAGTGTGTGCTAAAAACAACTACAAAAAAAAAGATGATAGACTTTTCACTTACTTAGAAGTAGTTGGAGAAATTATTCTGGGGTACAAAGGGATCGGAGAAAATGTCACGAAAATAAAATAAAATAACATTTCAAAGTTGCATCCTTCGATTTTAACAATGTGAAAAAGTCTGGCCACTCCTGGATTAGCGTGTGCTAAAAACAACTACAACAAAAAAGATGATAGACTTTTCAGTTACTTAGAAGTAGTTGGAGAAATTCTTCTGGGGTACGAAGGGATCGGAGAAAATGTCACCATGAGGGAATCGAGACACATGTGACTGTTGAGTGCTTTCTCGTGTATCTGCGATAACATGACTCATCTCCGGTGCGGGTGCTTGGAGGTACAAAAATAAGAAACATCACCTGATATAGAGTTAGCCCCCAACCTGCTGTAAATAATTGAACCTGCACGCCCACGTGTGTGGTTGGATCGCGGGCGGCTTGGGAATTACGCCGGGCCATCAAACGGGATGTTGTAGTCGTACAAAACAATTGAGGGAATCAGTTTTCCTCCCACATTCAAAAAACATGCACGGTAGGTTGAGCGAACGCTCTAAATTGGCCTGAGGTGAGCTTGTGATAATGGTTATTTGTCGATGTGGGTCCTGCTATTGGCTGGCAACCGGTTCAGGGCGTACCCCGCCAACTGTGTCAAGTCAGCTGGGATAGGCTCCAGCACGCCCGCGACCCTCGTGAGGAGAAACGAATTAGAAAATGGAAGAATGGATGGTTTATAACCCTGATCTAGACTCATCAAACATAAGAGTGAAAAAAAATATATATATTTTTTTTGAGGGGTTGAAATCTTGAATTTAGGGACAAAACATTTTCTCTAGTGCCATCTTCAGGTTAGACACTGCACTGCATGTGAATATGGCTTTGTTTTGCAGGGAATCCTGGCGTCACTTCCGGAATCCTGTCCGTAATGGCTCTGAGTATACAAGCGGCTCAGTCTCGTGCACGGCTCTGTAGCGAATTGGAGTTGGAAACGTCGTGTTTGCAAACATCTTTATATCGATTTTCAGTTGAGTGATTTTAGCATAGCATTTGGTTGGTTTATTTGGTATAGCTTGTCGTAATTAGACATTTTTTCCGTCATTGTTTAGTCTTTGGTACGATTGTCAAGAACAGACCACACCCAACTCTCCTTCCCCTCGCTAGTGCAATGGCGCACCAGGCAACGTCTTCTTTGAGCGTAGTTTTCAAATATTAGTGAAGGGTGGAGCAACAGTCTGGTAGGAGTGGGAAACCCCTTCACAATATAATTCTGATGATTAAAGCTGACGAAAACCCTAAAGCCAACATCTCAAGAAATTAGAATATCATAACTATTTTCATCTCGAAATTCGGTGTGAATGTGTTTCGTGTATCTAAGTTTCAATATTTTCAATATTCCAATTTGAGATGTGCCTGTCAAGCAGTACCGCTCTTGCAAATGCATCAGCACTCCAGAAGGCAAACATCATCAGGCGTTACATTAGTGGGGTGTCATATCTCGCCAAGAGACCGAACACCATCCGGTCAGGATCAATCGCACTCAGAGAGAAAGGAGAAAAAAGTAATAAACATAATTACGCTTTTTGCTCCTTCACACACCCCAGCAGAACACCCTCCCAATTAGCACAAAACCGCAGTCAGCTACTTTCAATCTCCTTTAAAAGAAAGAGCCGGAACGTCCTCCTCTTGTGCCGCTTCTTTCGCTGTGCATCACTGAGCATCGACGATTCGACACTTCCGTCTGCGTGTCACACTCATTAAAATAGAAATTGCTTTCTGATTGCCACCTGCAATCGGACCGTCAGATAATGGGGAGGAGGAGAAGGGAGGTGTGTTAGCTACGCTCGCTAAAGGATCATCTTAATACATATTAACCGGGAGGTAACGGCACATGAATTCTTACTCCCGCATTGACCATATTGGTTAAAACACACACACACACACACACACACACACACACACACACACACACACACACACACACACACACACACACACACACACACACACACACACAGAAAGAGAGAGAGAGAGGTCTTGCCATCATTTTACCTATCAATAACTAAGCAATAAAAGTAATGTTTCGAGCAAGTCTTGATTTATTGAAATGTTTGTAACAGCACAGCACGAGACAGTATATCAGCAGTTTGCCACAGTGTCACGTTGCATTGGACTTGACATATCGTTGAAATATTCATAATAGCCACAACAGCCAAGACCGATCCGGTTATCCAGTGGTGATTCACTGCTCTTAAGTCTGTTTGTCAATGCTACGCTTTGTCACGCGCATGCACGCAAACAAGACTCCTTCTTGGTGGGAACATACACACGCGGAGAGAGAGATTCCGCCCCTCTTTCACACCTCCCACACAGCCACGGTGGATTCTGTTATATTAAAGACTGATTGATTTCAATATCCCACCAAGCTAAGAGGTTGACATTTATATAGATTTAAACAGAAGCGGGGCTTCCAATTAATTCGCGTACGAGCTCGACTTCATCACGTACGCGTCAATGCAAAAAGAAAGCTTGGATCACGCAAAGGGAACAGTAAATCTGCCCGGTAACCTCAGATTAGTGATCGTACATTATGGTCCTGACAGTGATTTAACCGTATATAAAAGGCATGTCATGCAAAAACAGTTTGATATTCTACATATAAAAACAGGTGTCTTGATAACGAGTTTTTGTCAAAAATCATTCACTCTACCCCCTCAACTAACTTAATAACCAATGGGCTCTTGGCAGGTAATCTCCCGCATAGCTCGAATACGGTTCAAATGTTTCAGGTTTTGAAAATATGCGTCATTCCAGTCCTATAAATCCGAAATTTCTTCCCGTTATTACTCTGAAAATACCCTGTGTGGGGGCCCGTCCAGCCTGGTGAAAAAGAGTCACTGTTCAGTTACTGTCACTTGTGGAGAGAGCAATCAATCACGAATTAGCAATCACTGAAAAGCCGACCAATAGCAGATGAATTCACAAGAGGACTACTAAAGCCACATGATATGACCAAAAATGTTGGTAGAAAGAACACAAATTATTTGTTAATCATTTTCTTGAGCTCGGTCACAATCAAAGGTTCTCATGCTAGATCTTAGCTAGCATGACAGTCCTTGTTTATCTCACGCAACGTCCCGAGATACCAACAACTGGTGAAGAACACGGGAAAAGCGAGGATCGGAACAGTCGGCAGTTTTCATCGCGACTCAGCAGAACGGTCAAGATGGCTCTCGACTGACGCGCCCAATTAACTCTTTGTTGACGCCAGCTATAGCAGGAAGGGCGCGAGAAGAGATGGAGTACAAAAATAACTAGGACAAGCAGCTGGTACACCATCTGTTTTCACTCGGGAAGCATTCAGGCACCGTGCGCATATAGTGAGGGAAGTCATGAAACGACCACTACAATCAGCCATAGATCGTGTTTGTATTATTTAGCGATATAATAAATAAAAATAATGCTGTAAAGTCACTTCACTGGCTCATATTATGTATATGGCTTGAGGGAGTACCCATCCCACCCATCAACACCCAAAAACATTTTGTTGTGAGCTGCTCATTTCCTCAAATATGCCTGTGAGCGATCCATACAGAATTTTAGCCCGACTGTGATGTCACAATGAGGTCAATTTGCATAATCTAGTCCCCACACTGTGTTTGTCTGCCTATTTCATGGCCACTAGCCTTGGTAAATTTTCTTTTCTCGTGAAGAAAAAGAAAATGTTAAACGTGGCAAAAGCATGGACTGCTGGACGTGCGATACAAAAATACAGGGGACAAAATATAGCTGTAAAGTCGTACCGCAATTTATCCAGTGCACCTCACTGAACCTCAGTTCAGTGAGCATTCACTGATTCACTATCTTTTTAATTTGGATTTTTGTGAGCGGCACAGTGGACGAGTGGTTAGCAACATCTGTCTCACAGTTCTCATTCGATCAGATCTGAAGGTTTGATTCCTGGCCCCGGCCTTCTTGTGTGGAGTGCGATTTTATGTTTTCGTCAGGAACTCCAGCTTCCTCACGCATATGAGAGTTTGGTTCATTGGAGACTGAGTTGTTCTCACGTGCGAACGTGAATGCTTGTTTTCCTCGCAGTTCAATCCAAAGTCAGCCGGTGTGGGTTCCAATGCACCCGTAACACCGAATGAGGATAAGCGGTATAGAATACGGCGTCAGAGCTATTGAGTCGTTTTCTGTGACACAGGTGTTACTTAAAGCATGGCCTGTACAGTTCATAAAGATTTTATGTTCGTTTTCATTTTTGAGCCAGGAACAGGATATTTCCAATGTATTTCTCATGGAAGAAAGATGAAATCCAAACCAAATTTAGATTGGAACAGACCGTGTTCAATAAGCTTGGGTCTCTTGGAGGTGTTTTACTTCATTTTGGAGAAGCAGAGAACGAGGAAAGCATGATAAGCGAGGATGTGGCGTGCTCATTTCACACAAATGGTCAGCTAAAAAAAAAAAAAAAAAATCTCACTCCATTTAAATTAACCTAAACTAGCTGAGCTTGAAATTCAAAATGAAGACAATCCTTTTAGGATTGTTTTTTTTTTTTTTTTTTTTTTAAATGCAAGTTTAACTGCGGTTGTGTATAGCTACCTTCAAACTGCGTGCAAGCGCATGTAGGTAAGTTGATTAAGTGCTGCCACTGAATTTCAAATTTAATTTGTGTCCTATAATTGAATCTGGTAATAAACTGCGCTCGAAAATGGCGCGCCATTGTTCTGTGAGCCGTGTTGGATATTAAATCTTAATTCAATGTTATCTTATTAGCTACAAAATGAGATGTAATTCATTTGAGGTCGCCTTCTGCTGCATGAGGCCCTCTCGCCATCATATAGTGTAGGTGGTGTGTTTAGACTAAGTCATAAAAATAGATCAAATAATTAGACATGAATTGAAAACCTCTAATGCAGCAAATGAACGCCGCCGTAATAAGAATTAACACCTCATCTGAGAGACTTCAATCAGGGCCTTTGATGTGTTCAGAAAAGGGACTCCGTTATTTTACAAAAACGACAACTTGCTCATTCATTCAAACTAGCCAAGAGCGAGACGTTGCTCATGTCTAACTATTCACTGATACATATTAAGGTTCAATACTGAGAATCAAAACAGCTAATTAGCTTCCGAATACTTACCAAACGTTGGCAAATCAGTGCTTAGAAACATCTCTAAATCATTCACTCAAAAATGAAAATGCTTTAAAAAAACTGAATAATATCCGAATATAAAAATGCTAAATCTAATAGAGGGGCAGCCCGATGGTCGACTGGTTAGCGCGTGTGGAGTTTGCATGTTCTCGCCGTGCCTGCGTGGGTTTTCTCCGGGTATTCCGGTTTCCCCCCCACATTCCAAAAGATGGATGGCAGGTTAATGGAACACTCTAAATTGTCCTTAGGTGTGAGTGTGAGCGCGGATGGTTGTTCGTCTCTGTCTGCCCTGTGATTGGCTGGCAACCGGTTCAGGGTGTCCCCCGGCCACTGCCCGAAGGCAGCTGGGATAGGCGCCAGCCATGTGAGGATAAAGCGGATCGGAAAATGGATGGATGGATGCATGGATAAATCTAATACAAACTAAAATATTTTAAGTATTTTAGACAAAACTAATTTTAAAAAAAATTCTGAGAACTAATGAAAGCTAACTAAATTTGAAAACAAAACTAAAAACAAAATTAAAAAAAACTAACTGGAATGAAAATTCCAACCCAATTATAACCCTGCCAATCACTCACTCATTCACTCAATGAATTTATTTGGCTAACTAAGTAGCTTGCCTGCTGCCTTTCACGCTCATTAACCATTTGGTTATGTTCTGTGTGTAAGCCAACCACTTAACTAACTACCTTGCTCGCGAACAGAGGGAATTCACAGACATGCCCATGTCGACAATTTTGATGGCAGCGCCGTCTTTCTTGAGGGCTTGGTCTCCATTAAAAAAAAAAAAAAGAAAAAAATGTCATGGTGTAAACGGGTCCGTAAAGCAAAGCAAGTTCAGGGATGCTTTAGGGAAGTCTGCAGTCACATCAAATTAGTAATGGCGATCAATAAAGGGCAACGACAACAACATGCCATTGAAGAAGAAGTGACCCCGACAAAAACACACTAACATTTCCCAGCCGTGCTGTGAAATTTATAACCTCGGTTTGTTTTTTTTTCCTCTCCTGCTCTCTGCACAGTTGGTACTCTTCTGTGTGTGTTTTTTTGTTTTGTTTTGTTTTGGTTTTTTTTATTTCTTTTTTTTTTTTTGGAGAGGTTGGTCGTTGACAGCATAAGCGGGGCCTCTGGCCGAGCCTCATAAACCTCCCCTGCGGTGACGATGCGGCTTTTGACAGAAAGGCCCAATCAACATTGCACTGGGTCAGTGGAGATGTTGCCGGGGTGTGAGTTACTGCTGGCTTGGCAGCGTTATTTTAATGGTGCTCCAAGCGGCGACGATAAAAATGTTTGGCGGATCTGCAGGCTGCTCATGTGCATGTGTATAAGCCAGCGGCGCAGGTGCTGTTGCTGAATGGACAAGTCCATGATCAGGGGACTTTCTTCTGAACATCATTTACTTTTTTTCACTGCAAATACTTGAAGTTGAATGACCCTGAAGATTCTCGGTGCAGTCAAATGAAGCGACATCACTTAGGGCCAAACTGGATGATAAAGCGTGAAGGCACCATGCTGTTGTTGCCTGGTTATTAATGCATCATTTTCAACCGTGGAGCATTACTACACTGGAGCCGGGAAAGGATCACAGACCTCTGCCAAAGCCGAGCAGTCGCATAAAAAAAAAAAATAAATAAATTTAAAAAAATCATTGCCTTATTTGAAAGGACTTTAACTATCTAACACCCCCTCACCTTCATTTGTACACAAATATTCTAAAATGGAATCTCTCAAAACTCGGAATGCCGCTGGCTACATACCAACAAAACCCCTTTAAGAAAACATTGGAAGTGGAATCTGCAGGCTTCCCCAAAGTGACCCGAGGCTGAGATTTCTTGAAAAATAATAATCCCGTCTTGATAGTTCAATGATTAAATGGCCTCCCTCCTCTGTGTGGCGCGTCCCCTGATGAGGATACTCTCCTCAGACATTACCAACATCATAATTAGGCAAACTCTGTTTTTCTCGTCAACGGCATGGTGTGTTTTTTGGGATGAAACACGCAACTAATGGATTGCATATGGGGACTGATGAATTCACTCAACGCAATTAATCAAGGAAAACTGGATTTTCTCTGAAATGCGCTTTGATTGACAGGCTGATTTAGTGAGAGTAGCAGATTTTTCCGACGATGACTACACCTCCCATTCCGGCAGCTAATTAAAGATCGTGACTGTGCTGATAATGGAGGGAAATTTCACCAAAACTCTAGTGAGGTAAAATCCGGCTGGATTCAGACTGGGAGAACTAAATCGGTTAGTAACGTGTAGGTGCAAACTAACAAATATCTAAATCCACCTATAATATGATGTTGTGCATGTGTAATCAAAATGGCAAACTAAGTGAGAATGGCGGAAAGATTTCGCCAAAAGCTTTCAGAGGAAGAATCCGTCTTGATCTCAACTTTGAGGCGGGAAGTGTTTGTTGATGTGACAAATATCGACATTGTGGAAATTGTTTGGACAGGGCGGAATGACTTAAGCCTGGATTGTCTCCTTGGCGGAGCTGCACGACATCAGACGTGGTCACGACATTTCTCCATTTCTCTCTTTCTCCCTTCCTTCCATCCATCCTTCCTTCCTAGGGCGTCGGTTCTTTCCTATTAGCGTCTCATCTGGCCTCACGCGTCGAATCTTCTCATTTCACATTCGTGTGCCAAGCGGCGCTTCTGCTTGAGCGGCAGAATAATCTCATTACACGCCTTGCACCCTAAATACGTGACCTCTAATGACTCTCATCGCGCCTCTTAATATCGCATAATAATAATAATAATAATAAGGAGAAGAAGAAGAATCTTTGCTCAATGTTGCTTCTTCATGCTCGGTTTGTTGGACAGGATCTATTAAAAAGACAGGCCTTGGGTGCTGTGTGACATTCAGGGATTCATGATCATGTCCGATCATTAAAAAAAACGGTTGTACAAATCAATTAAACATCAAGATAGATAGCTCTGTATTAACTAACATACTAACAAACAAAGTTAAATAACAAACCAGCGTGGTTGTTCATAACTAGAGAACTTGACTAATATGCTAACTTGGCTAACATGCTAACATAGCAAACAAACTGACAAAGTTATCAAGCTTGCCATAAAAACATTGGGAATGGAAGCGCTGTGCCCATAATTGCAGCGCTGGCATCGTATTAGACGCCGTTCCCTTTTAAGAAACAAATCAAAAGTTTATTTTCATGAAATGAAATGAAATTCAATATGGGCGGCACAGTGGGCAACTGGTTAGCAAGTCCACCTTAACAGTGGACAGTTTGCAGGGTTCGATTCCAGCTTCAGCCGTCCTGTGTGGAGTTTGCATGTTCTCCCCATGCCGATGTGGGTTTTCTCCGGGCACTCCCGTTTCCTCTTGCCTTCCAAAAACATGCGCACTCAAAATTCGGTGTGATTGTGAAGGCAAATGAATGGTCGTTCGTCAATGTAACATACGCGTATTTTCTGGCTGCTGCTAGGGCCCGTGGAGGGCATCGAGTATAAAGGCTACCGGTAATTAGACGAACACGACAGGTTAGGGCACGATGGTGTTTCAGCCCCCACGGTGTAATTCTTGTTTACCAGGCTCCTCCATCGCTACGCCTGTCGTGCAACGGTGTGTTTAATCTGTTCTTGTGGCGAATGAACCCCCCTGTTACATAGTCCGGGTCCCGCTGCGTCGAGACATGCATGAAAATTGCTGGTTGGCCTCCTTCTGTGTCGTGTATGAAAATAACATGAGTAATGGATGTGTGGGGTGTGTGTGTGTGGGGGGGGGGGGTCTCCATTAAGAAACAGTACAAGATGTGTTTTAAATCTCATTGTTTGGGTTTCAATGTCAGGGTAAGAGTTTTATACTGTCTTAGGGTTTCAAGGCAGCATTTTCGCATCACTGTAGGGTTTCAGGATTAGGTTTCAAATTACAGCATTGCACCTGGCCTAGTGTTTCAAGTTTGGGTTTTAATCAGACCACCAAATTTAACAACAAGAACATCAACAACAACAACAACAACACCTTTCAAACCAGGGTCAGGGTTTCAAGCATTTAAATAAGGGTTTCAAGCCTTGAGCACCGCTGGATCATTTGAACAATGTATTCTTATTTAAAAAATAATAATAATAATAACAGAAGAGAGGCTACTATTTCAGGAAATGTTTTTAACACCTGGGTTGAGGGTTTCCACAATGTGTGCGAAGGTGCAGCGCTCCGCAGTGATTATAATCACTGGGCAGTGTACAGCGAGCGCCAGTCTGTGTTAAAATGCATTTAAGGGCCTTGGCAATATCTCCTTATCTGCGAGAGGAAAATAAAAATCAGCTGCCATGAGCCTAGGCCATCATCGTAAATGAAACATGCCGCCGTGTTGATGTTGGGACTGAGATAAACCCTCGCATATCATACAAACACACATACGGTGACTCGGAATATTAATTTCCTCATCCATTATTCATGTGCCAGCGTTGAGTTATGTTAGGAATATGTTGATAATAAGGCCCACGTAGGTAACACACAAAAGGATATGAATGAGGCACAGGCAGGCTGACGGATCCATGCTTGTTGAAGCGAATAGACGGCTGGCATCTCTGTGAGAAAGAGGCCTGCGCCACTGTGAGAGTGGTCGGTCACAGCCCACTTCAGTCATGCACAGTCAAAGTGGCTCCTCTTGTTCACGCAAGGGCACCCTTTTGTGAAATTTAAGACTCTTGTTTTTAGGTCTTAAAATGTGTTTGTGCTTGACTGTAAGGTCAATGTAAAGAAGACTTCAGACATTTTCAATTACCGGTAGTTTGGATTTTTATCTCTATTTCCATTACTTCCTACTGGACAAATGAAAGTCAACCAAATTGTTCTACTTTCATTGCCACCATGACAGTGGTTGTCAACGACAGCTTGATATTCAAATGCCAATTATACCGAGAACTTCTCGATTCTGACACATATGCACACATTCTCTGAAGACAGGAGGAAATGGTAAAGAAACAACATAATGACAAAACAAAACAAAACAAAAAAAAAACAAAACAATGTTTAGAGAGCGAAATGGCTGGACAGAACAGTGTGACTCTTCAAAGTGGTGGTCATAAAAAGACTGTTTCCTTTTTGAACATAAGAGAAAGCTATCATAAAAAGGCCCCGGCGGTCCCAAAGCAATAACGAGAAAGGTTTACTGGACGTCGGCTTCACGCAGCGTAGTTATATCAAAAGCCGTTCCTTAAAACAACGGGGCGCATTGACATTTGCCAAATGTTTGGATCAGGTGCTATCCCTCAATCAGAGTGTGCTGGCTAGAAGGCCTCGAGAACCGCTGATCCAAGCGAGTGCCTCTAATTTCATACTCCCCTGTATATTACGGGTCCAATTTCATCGACTGAATCAAAAGCTACAGCTGACATTGACTTCGAGATGCGCTCGGGATGTTTTAAGAAGCACGTGGTTTATATTCCCCCGATTCGCCTGCCTTATAAAAGAAAGCCTCTGTACTGTATTTGTCAAAATAATGGATTTCATGTCACTTCAACAAGGAATGTGTCCTTATTTTGTGAGGTCAAACAAAATGTGCAATCCAAACGTGATTCAGCTTTTGATCAAAAGCTAGAGCCGTCTTTTATTTATTATCAAGGTGTAACAGTACATGTGTTTGCCTTCTAAGTGCTGATGTGTACAGTTATACTCATAAATTTACATACCCTGGCAAAAATTGTTCTTATATTATTTGATACAGGTCGGGCTGCATTTCAAAATAAGTACTGGTAGATAAAAAGTGAAAACCATGAGATGTTAAAAAGAAACAGAATTCCGATGCAATTTTCACTCGGTAAAGTTTCTCAGACCCGAAATGCAATTATTTTATTATCGCAGTCCATTTGCCGGAT
The DNA here is from genome assembly GCF_001891065.2 of Hippocampus comes. NCBI lineage: Eukaryota > Metazoa > Chordata > Actinopteri > Syngnathiformes > Syngnathidae > Hippocampus > Hippocampus comes. Next base: position 1,460,314 of record NW_017805135.1, on the reverse strand, counting down.
GAGCTGCGATTCAAATCGGACGGCAGCAACATTCCCACAAGCTCGTCATTATTGCAGCGCGTTCTGGAAACATTAATGAATCATTTACATTGTTTCAGTGTCACCTGGGTCACCCTCGCCGTGCTTCTCGGAGCTCCTCTCATTAAAATGCTAATGTTAACCACTGACCCACCCTGCTGCTGAAGAAGACCCTCGGGCTAAATTCTACACACCCCCACCCCCTGCCCCAAAAAGACCTCTCGCAGGGGGCACGGTGCCTGAGTCTTTCCCACAGTCCAGAAAGGACTTCATAGCTATTCATGTATTCTGTGGTACACTGCAGGGCTCATTAAGCAACCACATTTTTTTTCCTGTAGAATAACAATTTCCTCATGCTTTACGCAATACAGGTGAGTGGTGTTTAGTGGAAGGTTATGAATGGCTCAGCGTCAGAAAACCGTCCATCACGTAACATTAACTTGGGTGCTTTAAGAGGCTGCTCCTGCCTCAGCCGTGTTAAACGGCCTCATTTTTGCCACCCGTCGCCAACGCGCCAGATCAGACATGGATACGGCTTACTGCTGTGTTGTGTCAGAATGTATCATGTGTAAATATCGACACGCTTTGAACAACAGAACATAAATAAAAATAAATAAATGAATAAATAAATACATTTTGCGCTAATTCCAAATTTGCCCTGGGTATTTTTTTTGTCATTACGTTTTCACCACAAAAACAACAACAATGACAATAATAATAATAATAATAATGTTTGTATTCATATTAATCTTTATGAATTTAGGGTTAGGTTCAGCAACAAGCAGAATGTCTTTCTGAAACATCACCAATAATTTACGTCGCACTGTAAATGTATTGTGTGGGTTTTTATAGGTAAAACAAAAAAAATATCTAACAAACCTGATGTTTGAACAGAAGTGATGACATTTTCTCTTTAAAATAGCGTCAAAAATATATTTGGGACACATCAAACCATCTCTGATTAAAATTTACTGTGGACCAGTGTCATGCTGCATTCCGGGCCTTTTACTGACTCTTTGAAAGCATTTCTCGTGGCTCGCACTTATTGCTCTTCAACTAGCAGTCCACGTGGAGAAATAGTCAGCGCAGAATTCTGCGATAAGTAAACAAGCAGCCCCCCAAAATCTGCCTTTGAGGTGAAATTTGAGGAGGAGCCTAAAATGCAAACGCCTTTAAAGGGGAATTTAATTTGCCCTTGTCGGTTGAGATCCTGGATGGACAACAGCATGTTGTTCGAAAATTACTGAAACAGTGAACAGTTGGACGTGTGCAGTCAAAAGGTGTCAGAAGGTCCAATTAAGGTCACCTGTAAAGGTTGTCGTGGATTTTAGGTTCATACTGATATTTCACCTGAAAGCCAAATATCCCAAACACTGTATAAGCAGTTTCATTAAGACGTAATCCAAATTGATTTGAAGCCGATACTTCTTAAATGCCCTTACGTGTGTCCCAGTAATGAGCATATAGTCTGGATGACGGAAACATAAGTGCATTGCGATAATGGAGTGGTGGGACTTCACCAACCATTGCCAGCAAAAAGGCCGCAGAAGAGCACACATGAACGGGTGAGTGCGCAGCAAACCAAGCCTGACGGCATCACAAGCCGGAGGAGCGCCCGCGCTGGTTGGTGCGGACATAATAACTATATGGACTTCAAAGATGTGCTCACTTACTCACAGTACAGTGCACAGAACAGTTATGGTCAAGGTGTGATTGGTGAGAGGTCCCAAGTATCCATCCATTTGTCCAGAGATGAATTTGTAAGATTATGTACCAGAAGAATAAAGTTGGAATAATTATAATGTATTTCCATTGTGTAATTTATTTTCAAAGTTGACATTTTACAAACGTAAACAATAATGGAGTCAATTAAAAGAAGAAAAGTAAAGGAGCTGCATCGTCTTGTGTGTTAAGCAGTCTGCATATTTCAACTTCACAGAAAATGTGGTGTATATTGACCCTGCAAAGATGGTGTGAAAACACTTTTTTTTTTATGTTGCCATCCGCCTACAGAGGTCATGCTGTGTGAGGCGAGCCTGTCACACTTCCAAAAACAGGACAACCCTAAAAATCTATCTCGTTTTGGAAATGCTCAAAGCCCAAAACATGTCAAGTGCAGTATTATGAATGAATTCCAGTTGTAACAGCAGCACACAGAAAAATCTAAAAATAAAGTCAAGGAAAAATCAAAAATATGTCCATAGTTACCACATTAGGTAAGATGAATGAGGTGCAAAAATGTACGTGGTAATTGTGCCTTGATAATAAATAGTATATGTATATTCAGACATAAATGGCAACAGGAATTAATTATTATAATTAAATTGGTCCTGGCAAATCAGCACAATGCAGCAGTATTATGTATGTACAGTATCAACAAACTTTTTATTATTACCGGTATTTTATTATATGATTATTTTTTTAAATTTTTTATTTTAATTCCAACAGTCCAACTGCATTGCACACACCGAAAGCGATTTTGAGTAAAAAAACAAAAACAAACAAAAAAAAAACAGCCAAAAAACAACTACAGTGCATGCAACGGGAATTCCCGAAGACAGTTAAAAAACTGAAGAGTGAAATTGATTTTAAAAATGCTAAAAAGACCTTAATCAGAGGAATTGGAGAAAAAGGCTTTGTTTTTCACCTGGATTTAAAAGCACTTGGGGATGTCTCCAATTGCAACGGTATCTTATTCCATTGGCAGGCAGAACAGCGAAACGCCACTTCACCACCATGTTTACTTTCAAACCTGGGCTCCACTAATCGAGTCTGCAGACTTCAAAGCCCTACTGGGTTTATATTCAACTAGCATTTCCTTCGTGTTTTCATACTCAAACCTTTCAGTGATTTATAGACCAGTATCAGAATTTTAAAATCTATTCAGCAGCTGACTGGGAGCCAGTGTAAAGCCTTCGAGACTGGAGTGATTGTTCTGGTCAAAACCCAAGCTCCAGCTGCTTGATGCTGTTTTGACCAAGTTCATTCAGAAGACCATGACAATAATCAAGTCTACTGGAGATAAAAGCATGGATAGGTTTCTCAGGATCTGTTTGGAGCAGGCCGGAGATGTTTTTTTCAGCTGGTGAAAGGCTGATATCATGATTGATTTGATATGAGTGCTGAAAGTCAGGTCTGAGTCTATCAGCAAAAGATGGAAAGTAAAATCATTTCGCCACACAAAACAGCTTGCATTCACAGATGCATGCTATCAGAACATATGCACAGCATGAATAAGCAGCAAAAAAAACCCAAACTTGACTGGTCGCCAGCTCATTGGTGAGGACATATAGAGAAAAAAAAAACAATTTACAGTCACAAGTCTTCAGTTAAACTAATGTGGATTTTTTTTGGAATGTGGAAGAAGACCGCATGCAATGAGAGACCACGCTTGGACTGCATGCAAAGTCCACACTGGAAACACGAGATTCGAACTCAGGACTTCAGAACTATGAAGCAGATGCGAATCATGAGAAAACCAACCTGCCCAACGCACAAAAAAACAAACAAAAGAAAAAACAAAGAAGCAAGCAGCTCAAGATGAAAATGATTCTCTGCAAATCTCATTCTCCTCCATAAAGTCCTCATTGAAGTCGAGTTCAGGACAAACCAGGGTTAGAAATAGACTTTCATTACCGCGGCCCATGAGGATATGAATCAAGTCAGAACCTTCAACCGTGCGTCGCATTGGTAAAGCGTTTTTGGCCTCTCCGCAGCAAACAAATGTCCGCAATAACTGCGGGGGCTTTGCTCACAACGGCTTCTTTCCCGCACGGTGGAATCAAATAAATGGAGCAAAGTGGCTGGAAGTAACATGTCACTGTATGAGATGCGTGTGTGTGGGCGCTCCAGCAGTGTGGCCTCTGGGCTACACTTAGATGTAGCGATACTGATGGGGATGACTGGGCCTCACAGGAATACTGACATATTGTTTGGTGTGACAACAACTCCGCTCTTGTCCACGTGCCACCATCTATTTTCACTCAGTCGAGGTGAGCGAATAGGCCCAGATATCATTAAGGACCTGTTAAAGACAAGACTATCAACTATGTCATACTGAATTATGTAGCTATAGTATTAGCATGTTTTTGATCATTTCTGTGATCATGATTTTTCTATCTAGTGACACAATTGGATGACTATTCCACTGCATAAGACTTTGAGAAAGCTGATTCAGTGACAAAATTCTGCTCATCGATAGCCCAGCTTCAAGTGGCTAACATGAAGTGATGCTAAGCTAATACATCTTGCTAACTTCGAAACATTGACATTATGCTGCAGACTGAGACAAATGAGCGGGATTTTCAGGGAGGTTTTGGTGGATTGAAAGTTGTAAATTGTCCCCCCGTTGTGATTGTGAGCGCGAATGGTTGTTTGTCTCTGTGTGGCCCGCGATTGGCTGACAACCAGTCCAGGGTGTACACCGCTTACTGTCTGAAGATGGCTGGGAGAGAATATTCATTTCTATACGTATATACATTCCCCTCTATCAACAAGTCTTCAGTTAATTTAACGTGGATGTTTTTGGAATGTGGAAGAACACACACACACACACACACACACACACACACACACACACGCACACACACACACACGCACACACACGCACGCACACGCACACAACATTTTTCCCCCGCCGAAATTGCTTTCTTCAGTTCCCAATTAACTCACAGTTAAGCTTTACATCACCACCTATTTTGGCAAAAGGAGAAAAATACTGCATTTTAATGACCATCCCCAAAGTCTGCATTTGATGTTCAAGTGTTAACTTAACCTAATGATGTTTTTTGATTGTGGGGATGCTAACAGCTGCAAGGAAAGCGCGGAAGTGAACCCCATCGACGCAGCCGCTGATGAGCATGCACGGAGCGAGTGACGGCGGAGTGAGTGAAAGGAGTCGTACGCGTTAATGAGGTGAGTAATTAAGGAGGCCAATATCGAGCCTGCTTGACCCCATGGAGGGCCGGAAAGACACCGAAGCGACTCATTAGATGAGCGTGGCTACATGGGGACAACACGGGCTCCTTCAATCCAGCTGACCTGCACAGATTAAACTCTTGTTTCTCCACACGCCTCATTTCATTTTGCCTTTTTATTGCATTTTGGGGCATGTGATAAAAAGCTTAAAGTATCCTTGACAAAGATATACTGTAACTTTACAGTATTTCTCGCATTGTGAAGCCCGATGTGAATAGTTTCCCTCAATTAAAGAATGACGAATGGGGCGCATGTGCCCCACTGGACATGCCCTTCGGAAAATGCAAATTAAATGTAGCTGAATTGTGGTATTAATTTACATGATACGAATTTCACAAATGTATGTAATGTAGAGTTTTCCCTGCCAGGATTTGAAAGCTAGGCTTGTTGAATATCTGCCGTGTTCAAGTGAATTGGTGCAAAAGTGCTGCCACACAATTGGTGCAAAAGTGCTGCAACACCAACACAGCCGTGGTGTTGCGCAGGCGCCATTTATTTACAAACTGGATTCGCAGGGGTCAAACTTTTCTTGAGAATCAGTTTATTAAAACAGAGAACTGACATCTTGGGAGTCTTCATGACAAAGTGGCTGTGTCCAAATTCACGGGCTGTGTCTGCCCAAGGCCGCATTTTTGGTCCGTCATTTCCGGTACAACATGTGGTTTCCAAATTTTAGAAAGATAGTTCGCAGGCTGGGTCCTTCGATGCCTTCAAAGACTCTCCTCATGTAGCCTCTGTGGACCGTATAAATGACAAATGAAGACTGGCCTAATGTAAATTTGCACACCACGCGCGGTCAAGTCGCGCCAGAAGTGACGTCATGCGGCCGAGAATGTTGCCATCGGAGGACTCAGCTTATGGATTTGATCACATGCACTGACAGTGGCGGAGGTTTGGCCGGAACCCTCCACCTCTGGCAGATAAAGACGTCACAAGCACGTCATTATAAAACACCATTTCATGTTTTTTCAGCTATGCAGTTAGTGAAGTCCATGCAGTATAACCGCTCATTATCTTCAAAAGACGATCGACTTTTCATGTACAGCCACGATACATTTGGATGACTTTTTTTCATACTGCGACATAACTTTGGAATTGGCCTAGCCGATTTATCACTTGGAAAAAAAAAACAACTATAGAAAAAAAAAACAACTATAGAAGTGGCAGACAAGTGGGAAATTGCTGGTCGGACTTGATGGGTGATACAAAGTGGAGGACTCGCACTCGTTGCCACTGCGAGGGATTCTTTACTCGGATGGCTGAGTGGGGGAAATAAATGCCGAGGCGCCGCGCTATCGTCAGATAAGCGCACGGGCGAGACAAGGAGAAAAACGAGATTGCGGGACTCAAATGGCGGTCTTTTGTGGTGAGGCAGCCTGATTCGTCGGCAGAGGTAGTGGAGCTTTCACTGTGTTCGTGTTACTAATTGACTCATTAGAATTCCCCCACAGACGTCGATTGTAAATGCTGTGCAACTGACGCCAACGCTCAAGTTTTTTTTATCGTAGGAGTTTTCTGCGTTTTACTTTTTTTTTGTCATGAATTTCATATTAAATAATGGTGGGTGATGACAATACCGAGAAGATGATACAAATGTGAACAACTTTTCACGAAAGTCAAGCATTTTTATCGACATCATTAAAGAGAATAAAATGAATGTCCGTTAACTCAAACTAATGCCACCAAATTTCATTGTCAACCGACGCATGATAATAAATTACAACTAGTGGTGGTCATGTCATTAATTGAAGACTATTGAAATGTAATTGCAATTAATCACATTGTCATTATTTTTTTCCACCCGCTAGAATTAAAATGAACCTTTTGGTCAATAGACACCAACAAAATTAAACAAGACTCGCTCTTCTGGCAGGTTGCTCCAAGGCGCTTTCAAACAGTTGCAGAATGTCAACAGACCACATGAAGGGGGAATCCTTACCTCTGTGTAGCTATTTTACTGTACTGTACTTAATGGATTGAAAACACCATTTTAAAATTCAACAACATGAAGAACAATGAAGAAAGACCAAGTCCGAGGAATATCAAATAAGGAGCGTTTGCAATTGAGACATCGCTGGCCAAAGTGGTGGGTTATGGCATCGCTTAAAAACACAGAAGCCGGCTGATTAATTCCCTGTTGAGCAGATAACCGTCTTCCCCTGTTGACAGTGACAAATAGGAACGAGCTGGGGCTCAATAATAGGAAATAAATAAATAAAAAGAAAAAGGGGGCAGTGTCGGCGATGGTGAAAGGGAAACGTGTCCCTGGCTATTGTTTTCAACAACACATTCAAGTACGCAATTTTTTGAAATATGACAGTCGAGCCCAAGGTCATTCTGGGTAATGCGTCTCACACACTGAAAAGATCCATGCTGTTTATGCCGCAAAAGCACTTTTTTTTGGGGGGTGGGGGGATAGATGCGACATGAATAGAAGTTCAAGGGTGGGCGGGGGGTATCCCTTCGCAAGCCGTGTGCTGCAGTTAGATAAAAGATTGAACTTTTCTGTTATGTTGAAGGTCAACGAGAGCTGTTTGAAAATCTAAAACAAAGGATGTTTGTTTTTTTTCAATTAGAATTGAATTGATTTCCACTCACACAGGTGCCATGCCCCAATTATTCACTCGTTTTCATCTACTAGAGACTAACAAACATCGATGTCTTATTTTTCCCCAAATGGGGGAGGGGGGGAATAAAATGGGCAATAAAGGTTAATCATCTTCATACACGTCACCTTTTCAGTACTTTAAAAAAAGTTTTGAAATCATTCATAAAACCAATCCTGCACTTGTTTCTTGACACCTTGCACTTGAGTCCTCCATCACGAAAATCTAACCTCGTGACAAAGAGGTCGTGTGAGCCATTCCCATCATCGGGTCACAGTGCTGATTCCACTTCTCAGTTTCTTTATTTTGGATTATTTTTCTTTCTTATGGTGAATAAAGACCAAAGAAGGAGCCAAAGTCTGAAGCTCTTTGCTAACCAAAACAGCATCTACAGAGGTATAGAAACAATCTCTTGAATGCATCTATGTGATATGTTCTTGCACTTCTGCTGCATTTCTCCATCAGTCATTTTTATTTAGTTTTAAACCACTTTCTCTCAACATGAATGCTATAACGTTGCCGTCATCGTGAATATAATAATATTCCAAAATTGTGCAAATGACAGCCTTCCCACCCCCAAAAAAAAGGCCTTCCCTCTAATAAACAGGACTGGAACATAATTTGTTACATTTCCTATGGGGGGGGAAAATAAATTTGAAAGGACTGGAGGTCAAACGGAAATAATTAGAAAAGACAAGAGGCAGTGTGGTGAGACTATTCTAATTGTAACCAAAACACAGACACCCAGATACCCCGTGCCCCCGCTCTCTTAGTTCTATCTCTTCTTCCTAAATGGGGTCATAATTACCAAGCAAGAACGGCAGCAATTAAAAGAAGACTTTTAACACATGATCGAGACCATGGCTTAATTAAGAAACCGTTGACTGGGGTAATCAATCAGAGACAAAAGGAAAGTAATTTCCCCCATAGACCTCAGTGCAACCACATTTCGTTGTTGTCTGGGAGGAACCAAAACAATCCTGGTTCCTCTTTTCACATAATTGCAGCTTGATCCCCAAAGCTGATACGCTAAGGGAGATACTCTGATTGCTCAAACTCATTCCGCATCCTGCGCGAGTTCTTGATCAGCGTGTCATCAGCGTAATCAAAGTCGACGTCTGGTACAATTTCACCCCGAACGGAGAAAATTGAGTACGAACGGAAGATGACTAACAACTAATCCCTGGGGGACTCCACAATATAATTTGCTCATTCTATTCCTCGGCCACTACACAATATATCTATCGATATCTATCGATATATATATACATATATACATACACACACACACACACACACACACACACACACACACACACACACACACACACACACTTTGTTCCCAGACTACAAATGAATGACACCAGCACAATTCTGGCGAATTTAGCCCAATGCCACCAACCTGTCTTCAAACTTGTATAAAAGTAGTCACATTTCCATAAAATGGCTCTTGAACTGCAGCATGACCAGAAGGAAGTCACGACAGTGTTTTGTACCAAACGACACCCTTAATGGCTGATTTTACTGCAAAACGTTTCAGGGCACCGTCTCAGCGGCAGCACGATTACCGCAGGCTGTCTCATCCTTCCTCATTTTCTGCATATTCACCATCACGTTTCTTAGCTAATGTTATTGAGCCAAGAGTAAATAGTGAGGAGGTCTTTCCTTATCCGCTGTTCAAATTTGGCCGCCTGATCGGCAGCAAGTCAGCACACAATCTCAGAGGAAAAAACAAAAACAATCTCCGGCTGCCCGTCAAAAGCCCGTCTCGTCATTGAGAGATCGTCGTCAAGTATCAGAGAATACAAATGAAAGCATTTTTTTTTTTTTGCAGCTCATTTTCTGCTGTGCTATTAAAACTCCGAATCATCACATCCACATAATCACAAAACGCATTTCTACAGCTGCGTGCGTGCTCGCAATCCTCTAATCGCAGGCGATTTATGCTTCTGCTCTCCAATTACGAGGGATAAAATCAACAAATTATGCAGTGTGAACCCCTGTATCGCAACAGAGTGATCATAAATGGATTCACACCTCTGTGCTTCAAAGCACACCGATATCAACGCACAAATTCAGCACTCTTTTAATTAATGGGAATCATATAAAACGACTTTATAATTGCTTCAGCATTTTGTTGCTTCTTAAATACACCAAAAGGTAAAATTCAGCGATCGTATCCCGACAAGTACGACCGACAAGAGTCAGTTTCTTGAAAACGATATAGAGAAGCACACTCAAGAACAAAACAACCACCTTCATCCCTCTACTAACGTTTTTATCAAGCGGGGAAGTCAACTTTTTCTCTGAGTGTTTGAGCAGCGATGTATTTTTCACCATCTCAGGTGTCTGGATGTTTTGGGCGTAGCTAAAGTGAGTCTGACAACAAAAGCCACTTCATAATTGATAACTTAGCCTGTTTCTACCACAACAGTGTGCAGTTAGCCAGCAAGCTATGCCTTCCCTGAAGAGTTATGTATTATGTGATATGAGTTTGTTTTTTTTGTTTTTTTTTTTGCCACATGTAGACCTGTGAGAGTAGCGATGCAGCGGACGGCCCAGCTGGTTCAAAGTGCTCACTGGCTGGGCGCGACATTCCAAGGCGCGGAGGAGGACATGCACAATTCCAGGGCGATTTGGTGCATGGCGTGGCTGCGGCCACCTAGCAGTGCACGGCAGTCAATTTTCATCGCTTTGGAGCCATATTTTAGATCCCATTTTAATGAAACTTCGCAATGATTTTTAACAATACAGTCGTCTTCTGGGTTTGTGTCAAATTTGCAAGACATTTTTTGTGTCTCTTGCAGGGTTTCGAAGATACATGTGGGATGAAAAATGGCATTTTCTTTGTTATTCAATTTGACTTTGACCTCACAGCATCCCCGAGGACGATGGCGACCATCCAGGTGGAGCAGCTGGCGAGGTTGCAAAAGGCGACAGAGTTCTGACACCTTAGCGAGCTCTCCTGCATCCACTGCAAAATGCCTCTCAAACATCAAAAAAAAATGAACGCCCGTGATCCCCGCCCACCGCCCGCCGACGTCGCTAAGATAAGAAGCTGATGCCTCGCACATCCCATGCAGAGATGCCCTAAAAGTGACACAGACAACGGGAGTCTCATTAATCTTTATTGCCAGGCCCCAGTGAGACGCTCCGCCTTTCTGCACGCAGGCATATTCTCCGGGGAGCATCTCGGAGGTGTCGGCTTGTCAAAAGCAGAACGCCGCACACAAAACATGGCATTTACGGCATGTGACATCACTAGCATATTACGCATACATAGGCAATTTTGATGGATTTTTTTTTTAAGTTACGGAGGTTTTATTGTACCTTGTCAGCTGCCAAAATTTAGACCAAAATCTAATCTTGAGCCTTATATATTATTATACCAAGGACAGTTCAAATCGTTTTTTATTTGCTATTGACGATATGCGTCCACTGCTGTTTGTCGTTTTGTCGGACTTGCAAGCAACTGGGTTGAGTTTTTATCCTACATGTCGCATTTGATTGACTGTGACGGCGGACAAGCTAAGAGATCTTTACTAATGTGTCGTGCAAAACATCCATGTCAATTAAACCTGACTAAATATTAAAATCAAACCATATTTTTTAATCTCAGCCTAAAGCTGAAATATAAAAAAAAAAAAACTGATATATTTTTTTTTAATCTCCTTCTGTGTTAGATTCTCCAAAGATCGAGCCGAACTAAGAGTTTGCAGGTAGGTATAGATGCCACAAGATAGCAGCAAAGGATCACTTCTGCCTAAACGAAGCTCCTCACCTCACTTCAACTTGTTTCTTTGGAACCAAGATGCCCCCAAAGCCAAAACAACGAATCAAACAACGATCAAACATTTTTCTGCCAAAAGCAGACAACAGAATCTCCCAAAATTTCTGTAAATAGGCATTTGCAATTGCCAAAGCACAAATACAATGGAATTTGCTGTCATAAAAGAATCTTTCACTTTTTTGTTTTTGTTTTGGATCATACAAAGATTTTAATAAAGCCTTGAATTTCTCTCCATACACGGCCATGACCCCACAATACTGACACCGAGGTTGATCTGCATCCATCACGTCACAGCAGTGGCTTATTATAACATATGCAAACAGCAAGCTTTATGCGCGTTCGTGCAGGGCTGCAAATGTATTAAACGTACACAAAAGAACATCGGAAAAATGTTTGATCAAAGCGATGGCCCGATTCTGTCAAAAAAAGTTTCTGGCATTATTTATTTATTAGGGTGGTACTGTGGTGCTTTATATCTTTTCTCTCCTGCAACAAATAAATCAGCTCTGTGGTGGTCCAAGTTGTAGCATTGCATGACTTATTGTTATTTTTTTTCACTCTTTGATGTTCAAAACAAGAGCTAAAAGAAAAAAAAAAAACCCAACCATTTGTTGAGTATATTAAGCTCCAATAAGCGATCGCCGTTCCCACATTTAATCGAATTTAATTCCCTGTATCTCATTTGATTTCTAAACTTGCTGCTCCTACTACAACTTCTACGACTATAAAATGAATAATAATCATTGTTACGTGCCATTTCCAACAAAATTATACTGTAGCAGTTTGAATCTGGTAGTTGACAGCTGCCATGTATCCTAAACTACAACCGCAGTAAACAACAGAGTGATAAATTCCTAATTCTGTTGATACAAAACTGAGCATCATTCTCAATATCAATGCAGAATTTTCGAGACGGCGCTTTTATGGGTTGAGAAGGTGTACCTAATCAAGTGGCCACTGACTCATCTCGACGTTCAACTTGACTTCAGCTCTTGTGAATTACAGCTATTTCGAAAATTACTTTTCCCAGAGGTCACCGGAGCACTTTTCTCATTCAAAGCTTTTCAAGAGTTAGATGGGATATTACTCCACAGACTAAAACAGCCAAGGGGTTGTAGGGGGGTTGGGGAGGGGGAGTGGGGTCATGGGGAAGGAAAAGAAAAAAAAGGCCCAACTTCAATAAGCGTGAGCAGAATTCTTATGCTTGGTTAGAGGTCAAGAGCTGAGACCCCGGCTCCAATGTGGATGGCGGATCCAAATATCTCCGGCAGCTAAATGACAAAGATTAACTGTCCCTTGGAGCTTGAAGGTTCATAATTAATGCCACCTCACTTCCCTCAGTGGCTCCGGTGGAAGGGGAGGAATTGACACTGAATTGATGGACTTGCCATTTTCCGGGTTCAGTCGCATGGCGTGATGGCACCGCGGCAGGCACGTATTTGACACATTGAAGTCCACGATCGTTTCAGGGAATGCTTAATGTTCAACGGGTAGACTTGGTGATCGTGGTAGCATTTCTTTTCTTCTCTTTTTTTTCCCTTCTTGTCAGTGGTTATGTTTATTCATTTTCCCTTTCCTCTCTTTTTGGATTTTTTTACCGTAGCTCTTTCATTTTCTCATGTTTTGCCTCTTTTCTTATTCATCGGCTTTTTCGTTCCTGAAATGTTTCTATTGTCTTCTCGTAATTCCCCTTTTATCCGGTCTTTTTTCTTTCCCTTGACTTTTTCTTCTTGTTACTCTTGATGTCTTTCACTTTTTTGCCTTGATTCCACGAGAAAAGCCTTCTTTTTGTTTCTTTTTATTTCATTTGATCTCTTCTTTCATATTTTAATTGGCTTTTGTTGAGTTAAATATGTTGACAATATTTTTTTGGGGGGGACTGAAAACAAACTATGAAGGAAAAAAAAGTGACAACATCACCCCAAAAAAAAAGTCTTGACGCCACAACAGCCATGTTGCTCAGCTGTGAGAAAAAGTATTACAACATATGGTTTTCATGTCGGTTACACTCCAAACTGCAACGTGGTCCGCACAGGCAAAAGCATATGACTTGTGCTTACTGCATTTCACCAAATATACAAAGGCAGCAAATGTATTGAAATAGTTTTAAATATGTCTCTAAGTAGAGCTTTGGAGCAATGTGAGCTGTTTGGTTGAGAAAACAACACACATATGACAGAGGCCGTCATTGTTTGCAGTAAATAAACAGCCTTTAAAAAAAAAAAAAAAGGCTGGCTTTGAATGGCTCCCCTCCTACCTCTGAGTGGGATCTGTAAATCCCTCCATTGAAGTCAGCTTATTTCTGAGCAGAGCTCCTACCATTTTGTTTGGATCCTCCGGAATCCTCTTTGCACATAAACACCCACAATGGATGAAAAACACACACAAACACACACACAGACACAGACACACGCACACAAAAATCCAAGATATGTTTCCATCATGAAATTCAGTCTGATTCATAATCAATAGATGGGAGGCATGGAGGCGGGATTCTATTTATGACTGTCTGAAGCCAAAAGGGCCGAAGAGACGCTCCAAGTAAAAGATAGCAGCCTGTAGATACAGAGGTTAAGTCCTTTAACAGCGTCCTCGGAAAGCTGGGAGTGCCTCGCCGGCTTGACTGAAACGTGGGGAAATAAATATAACGTGATCGGCGTCTAATTCTCTTTTGTGCCAAATTCTCAGGGAAGTGGAAGTGGTTGGCGAATGGCTCAATTTGTCTCGATGTAATTTAATGTCCTCGGTCTTGTTCGGGTCTTTATTCTGATAAAAAGATGATTTAAAGGATTGGTGACTGCAATATTTTCAAGTATCTATCCTGGGAGTTTTTCACTTGTCAGGGATTGAAAGACCACATACAGTATACATTGGAAAACTGAGCATACCGACTGATAATTGGCCCAATTTCAATTTCAGGGTACCGTGAGAGACTGACTGAAGACCTTGCGCCACCATGCTGTCGCTCACAATTCCGTCCTGAAACTATCCTGAACATCTGTTCAAGGGGAGGTGACGAGTGTCAATGGAGATACAGTCGAAGCTCGATTTCACGGAATCGTAACCAATGGATCCTGGATTCGAGGGAGAGAAATTCGTGTCAAATCAAAACACAATGTCTAAAATAGCTGTTTAAATCTGTTAGTTCCAGAATCGACTGCAATTTGCCCAAGTGCCAGTAAAATGGTGCTGTGGTGCCATCGACAGACAGAGACTGGTCACAAGAATGCAGAGTATGGTCTCGTTGACTCGGTCTTTGAGTACGGTCTTGGTCAAACCGGTCTCAAAGTATATGCTTCCAAACAACGCTGGTCTCTTTGTAATTGAAACATCTGTGAACTTCTCTACTGGCTCCATTACATGATAAAAGGGGGGGTGGGGGGGGACATAACTGAGTCCTCTCCTCTGCTGGACTGTTAGCCATTTTGACAGTGGCATGAAATGCATCTTGGGATATTTTCCGAATCAAGTCTTAACAATTCACAAATCAATGCATTCTTAGTTTAAGCTAGCAGTCAAGAACAACATCCAGGTATTTTGTGCGTTCTTGGTCTCTACGCGCCTCCAATTGGAATGCGACGAATGACATTTCACAAAGATCACAAGAACATAAGAATGGACCAGACGCCAGTTTTGAGAAACCGAAGACTAGAGAACACGCATCAGTGTGGTGGCCATGTTGGCAGTGTTGATGTTCCCATCAAAGACAATGCATAGACATATGTGGCGGCCTTGCTAGCGCGGCCGACTGTCCCATCAAAGGTAATGGACGGCTGAGACATTAGCTTAGCATCACTGTAATAAGCACATAGCTCAGAGAAACGTGTACTATCTCATTATTCATTTCTATGGCTGTAACTCAGGCACTGGCACGCATACGCTCTTTCAACCATGACATTTTTGGGACAGTAAACATTTTTTATTTTTGGAAAAAGCCGTTCACTATGGTATCGAACCGTAACAGAGGTGAAAAAAGGAAACTAACAAAGTGGTTCATTAACTTGACCAGCTGCACACTCCTATTGTCCCTTCAGGCACCAACAATGTAGGTTCCAACTAAAACTTGTTTAGATCTTTTTTATAGTCATTAAAAATATTTTTTTGCTGGAAATATATATATATCTTAATTTTTTTTTTCATTTTCCCCAGTTAGTCCGTTAAATCAAGGAAGGTTTCAGACATGCAAATACACTTTTCTGTCCTATTTTTTTCTCCAGCACGTCAGATTTTCATAATAATAAAAATAATAATAATAATAAAAATAATAATATTTTAACGCATATTTTGTCCTCTGCAAATAATTTTTCCTCCCCATTTGTGAATCTCCTGTGTCACCGTGCTGCCTCTTCCAAGGAAGCCTTGGTGCAAAAACAAGACATCTGGTCTGGGGATGAAACTAGCAATTGTCATTGTCGAGTGTAAGCGCAGTCAGCTCACAAATGGCAGTTTCTGAAAATTGGGTTAGCTGTCAAAAATTGCAACGCATATACCCTGCTTAACATCCGCAATCAGTTGAGATGTAACATTTGAAACCGTGCATGTTTTATCATGCCTACAAGCAAGACCTCAAACATGTGCAACAAGCTATGACAACTGGGCAAAACGATATTAACATATTCGGGATGATATCTGTAATAATATCCGTCTTTAAGTTGCTTCATTTCTTTACGGTTAAACTAATCAACATTTTTCAGGGGGATTCACCATGAAAAAGGGGGTGAAAAGAGCCATTTGTTAAGTTGGGTTTAGTTTTTAGTCCTCTCTTTTTTTTCCTTACTTAACTTAGCAAACTATGTCTTCTTTTAATAGGCTTGCTAATGAGGGACATCCTTCCTTTATACATAAATTTCTTATCCTCACAGAGATGTTCATTAGCGACTATAGCGGCAGAGGTTGAGATAAATGTCTTCTCTTGAGTTGCTATTAGCAACAAGGGCGAGGATGGTGGAATGCAAACAGCAGTGAACAATCCTTTCTAAATGTATCATTTACTCAAGATTCATCGTCGAGCGCGAACTGCACACGGGGATCAGTGGATGTGACATTGACATGTTCAATATGCGTGCTCATGAACCAGCCCTCTAATGCCAGGATGTAGCAGGGGAGCGAGGTCACATAGTCAATGTCAGACATTTCCCCCGTGGCCGCGCACGAGAGGCTCTCAGGCGGCGATGCTGCAGTCAGAGTATGAATACAATAGAAATAAGTCTGCTTTAGCTACTTTATCAAGACCTGCGGTGAGACTTCTGGCATTCCAGTCTTTGGCTTTCTTATCTTTGTGGTTTTATGTGTGTGTGTGTGTGTGTGTGTGTGTGTGTGTGTGTGTGTGTGTGTGTGTGTGTGTGTGTGTGTGTGTGTGAGATAATGTCGCAGATGTTTCACTAGTGGTGGCAATAATAGGAAAACTATGAAGGAAATGGAAGTCATGCTGAAGTGGGGAAACTCACAGGACCTCATCATATTGCATGATGATCTTGAGAATTTACAGTATTTTTCGTTTTCTTTGGCTCCTTCTGTGTATTTTTTCATGTGAATACACAGTGGATGGCAAACGGGAAATAAAATTGGACTGTAACTACAAAACTATAGAAGAGAAACGAATTGTGAAGTGGGAAAAAATAGTGCATGCATCTCTGTCATGGCTGCACAGTAAAATATTGCAAAGTCAACAATTAAAATTCATCTCTCTAATCAAACTCATCCGGATGTCATACAAGGCCTTTTTTTTTTTTAAGCAAAGAGTAAAAGTAAGACAAGCATGAAATCTCACCAGAGATCACCTTAATGAGCCTTGAAAGAATTAACTATGTTTTGCTTTGTCTTTGGCTTCTTACCACCTCAGAGAACTCATGGGGGGAACAGTATAGCGGTCGCTTCTGGAATGGGAGCAGCTGGAAAATAAAACAAGCACACCTCTGCTCTCGCTTCCGTCGGGCAACCTTCTGCAAATCAAGCACTGTCCACTATTCTGCACTTAAAAAAAAAAAAAGGATGCAAATCAAACACATCTGGATCGGATGTGCATTTAATATTTGCATGCACACCTGCGCACCACTTATATTCGCCTCAGATTATGTCAATATTATTCTAATTATTAATCGTTGTGCCTGCATGACCCAGGACTAAATGATTTCTATTTTCTTTATTTTCAATAGGAAAAAATATATATATGTTGTCCTCCGGTTTTAAATGCTTTTTTAACAGCCCTTCCATGTCAAAACAATGGCCCGCCTCTCTTTTGTGATGTCAGGTAATCTCCATTTAAAAGAGGCTAATTTAACAAGAGACAGATGGGTGAGCTGCTCGTGCCAAATTACAGATCCTACGACTATCCCACTGGTCGTAGTTGAAAGCAAATCCTGCAGATTGATTGCTTGTTTGGCAGCAGATGATCCCACAAAAGGTGTGTGCACTCTAGCTAAGCTCCGAGAGGGTTGCGGTAGATAATTGGACCCCACTTTCTCTGTTACCATTTCGTCATCGGATCAATTGGCTGCAGGAAGAATTTATTCCAACCCGCTTCAATTGTTCAGAGGTGCATTTGACCATCATCAATCACCCGACAGCAGACGGGATCAAACCGTGCGAGACCGCAAGCCATCCACAATAGCGTCAAGTCAAAGTCACGTCTTTCTCATTCAGCCCGTAACCACCCCCGTGTATCTGTTTCATAACCTATGGCCGGCGTCCCAGGATCAATAGCGACCCGAGCGCATGAGGGAAAGCCCGGAGCTGTGGTCTTCTGATCTCAAGATGACAAAAAAAAAGGCCCAAATTGCTCCAGTGTGACTAATTTGTATCCCACCAGGGTGTATTGAGAGTCATACTCACTGGTCGAAAAAAAAAAAAAAATTGCATTACCTTCAGCTATTCCTCAGAAACAAAGAATTTATGCCTGAAAAGTTACAGGAAGTTTTTCACAGCTGAGCACGGTGCGCTTAAAGGGAATTCATCGGACACAGCTACAGCTTTGGAGAGCGGAAACCCAACGGCTTCACCACGTGAAGGCTCAGTTTATATCCTTTTTGAAATCATTCAAATTTGTCAGCGTCGTAAACAATGTGGTGGGTCAAATTCAAAAGCTTCACAACAACTTCAAGGAAATAAAGTCCATGGCACTCACTGGCACATCTGGGTGTGGATTTTACAGGGAGGGTCATGATTAATGTGTTAGCTCTTCTGGCCCGTTTGGAATGACAACCCCCTCCAAGAACATTAGAAATAAATAAATCCGAATAATCTGTTGAGTCAAACACATCCACTGTGTGCTCAGTCACACGCGCACAATCCATACACGTAGGTAGTTTAAACGTCGCCCACACCATGTTCCGTCATGTTTGGCTGCAATGCACTGCACTGTACATGTCCTGCTTCATGCAATCACCTCTGGACGTTTGTCAACGACAACTGCACGCAATAGAAACAAACAGTGCAACTCGAAAGAACCCGCAAATAGCCAAGTGCAATACTCAAATGTAATAATCATTGGTTGAATATTAATGTTTGGTCATTTTTAATTCCCTGCACCTTCTTCGTGGCGGCCTGCACCAATAAAGGAGATCAGACGAGCTCTCCGAGGGGACGTTTACGTGCATAAAAGTGATGATTGCCTCCCGTTCGGATTCCTTTACTGGCCCGACCTCTATTGTTTGGAGGCCTTTGTGTATCGGCTCCCCTCTCCGTCAACCCCCTGCCTTTTTTTTTTTTTTCTGCGTGATAAGTATCAGCCAGCGGTCCACTCCACTGACACCTCCGATTCCTCCCGGAGTCAGCAGATTACATTTTCTGAAGTTGACAGCTTGTTATCACTCTGAATAGCAGCTTGAGCTTTAGCCTTTTGTTATGTTTTTTTTTTGGGGGGGGGGGCGAGATTCTGCAGTTTGGGGTCACTTATTCCTCGCGACTTGCTTTGGGTTCGAGAGCACTGACGCATACTGTGAATGGGTGCCCGCTCATCTTCCATCTTCCCTCTAAGAGTACCTGCACCTTGTGGGGAGGATTACCGTGATGGAAGCCTCGGCCACTCACAATGATATCCATTCAGCGCGCGTCACCGGCAGATAGAGGAAAAAAAAAAGTCTGCTTGTGATTTCACGATGACTCCCACCAGTGCTTTGCGAACGGCGCGTCAAAATCGCATTCGTAACCATCAAACTCCGTGTCATCCCTCTCGACTCGCTCATTGATCAACAATGACCTAAAATGGTGGGGAAATTTTATCCCGATAATACGAATCGATCAACGGGATGGAATAACTACAAAGGCAGGCAGTTGTCGATAACCAGCTTGGACAAAGGACGTCGCCAACCAGCGTGACTTTGTGTGGCTATTGCTGGCTATCATTGAAAAAACAATGGGGCTCTTTTTGTGACATAGAACTATAATTTCTGAATCTTTGAAAAGGCGGATGGGGGTTTACGATTGACCTTTTGCAAAATCCGTCTGTCAGTTGAAAAAAAAACAACCATATCGATAGTTGATCCAGTGATAATGATATGTCACATTATTGACAATTTGTCTCATCCCATTATTTTTTGGGTTCAGTACTACCTTTTGTCCTCGATAATTAGATTTCTTTTATTTTTTTTGAAGGGACATGGAATAAATCGACACAGAACTGCCCTGTCTTATTTTTTTTTCTTATTTTGGCCATTTTTTAAAATAGATTTGGTTAATCCAAAAAAAAAAAAAATCACATACTTTTAACACATTTATTTTGATAAATAGGTGGTTAGTTAGGTGTAATTAAAATAATTACACATAATACAGGTTCAAATGCGACTGAATTATTACGTTTTCATTCAGAAAAAATATTTTACACATTTTAACATTTTAATTTTATCTCACTGACTAATGAATCAGCCCACTTGTCCATTAAAAAAATAATAATTGTGGGTACCTACTGTAAACCTCGAGCCTTCTGGCATTTTGTCAAACATTTTATAAAGACACCTGGCAACTGCTTTAGACTCTCAAGCAAATAACCCCGCCTCCTTTAAGGAAGAGAATGTATGGAAAACCTTTCTGTCCTTGCATAAGGAGCACCGCTTGAAAACTAAGCCCGTCTTTGTGAGAGAATAACGCAAACATTTAGTGAACCATTTGATGATGACGATGATGAAACACAGTTTGCCGTGTGCGTCTTATCTTGCATAATCTGTCCTCGGTGAGCAGGTGAAAACGCCAGCAAAACCTTGAACACTGCTGTTTGCTTCTCAAGTGGCACGGTACAGTATCTCCTTGGTGGGAGCTGCGGTTATGCAACTTTCTCTCTCCTTCTCCCACTCATTCTTCGCACGGCTCCCTGCCGACGCCAAAAGGCCGGCTCGCCGGGAAACACGACTGTAAACCTCAAAAAGTTCTCCAATCTATTTGAGAATACTCCAGACTTTCTGTAGCTTCACCCCATCACGCGGTGCAGTCGTATTGCGACTTCCTGACAGAGAGTGAGAGAGACATTAGCAAAAGAATCAAACATGCTTATGCAACACTCCGACACTGTCTGATGAAATTACTTCAGTGATCAAAGTTTTGTTTGCTAAGGGCAAAAACACTTTGTCCAAGCAGAGACGAAGGGCAGGTCGCTGCAGCAAAATGGAGACTCCGGAGTATTCTGCAATGTCAACAAATGCAGCAGTTGCAGTACACCCGGAAAGTATTTGTAGCGCTTTATTTTTTTCTCCGCATTTTGTGATTCTTGGTAAAGGCTGTGAATATTTGCATGCATTCGTTTGACAAAAAAAAAAAAAGACGTATGGAAATCAGCTAACCAGCCAAGTGGAATGTGTGAGGTATAATATGACAGCGCCCAGAGGGTAAGCTAACGTTAGCATCCGCGATTTTGGTATTTTCTAGTTGTGAATCTTCAAATGTAACTATGGTGCAGCAAATTTATTAAAGTGGACTCAGGAGAGGAAGATAAATGGCCACTGCGGCAACATGGGGCTTATCGAGTAGAACACTGCAGTGTCCACAGTGGAAGCTAACGTTAGCATGTGTTTTCGTCTTTTCTTGCCGTGTATCCTCAAATGTTAGAAGGCACCAGAATTTATTGAAGGACAATCAGTGCAGCAAATTGGAGGCTACGGAGAATAGTTCTTCAATGTTTTGGGTAACTGGCGAAAAGCTGCGAAAGCACAGTAGGCTAACACCGTTGTTCGTTTGCTTTTGAATGGCACATACGTTATTAAAAAGTAAACAGATAAGAAAGGCATTTTAAATTGTAGACCTTAATTCGTTTTGACTCTGAATGGAACTGCGGCTTTCATTTATTTCCCCTTTATATTTATCGGACGTGTAATTCTATGAGGATAAATGCTCGCCCGTGCACACGATGAGCCCGCAGAGCCTCGATGACCGGAAACGATTGGTGACATTCATGATTGGGGTCTTGAAAGATATTTTTCATTGAAAATAAAGTCAGCCTCATGCTGTTGGATCTCCAGGTTTATTTCCTTTTCGTTTCGAATGTTACTGAGTGTGGCGTCATGGAAAAAGGCTAACTGAAAAGCCCCCCTTTTTAAAAGCACAAAGTGGGATTGCTGGGCCGCTTCGTGGGCGACAAATCCCATTTTGCAATCCTTCTTAAACTCCAGTTCTGCTTAGTTCAAATTTTCAGTCTTCCGCTACTGTGACATCAACTGATGCGCCGCTGTCTCGCCGGACACCCGCCAGCGACAGTGACAGCAGGTTCATTTGTAGAAAGAGTTATTCTTAAAATGGAGACATTAATGAATAAAATATACAACAGGAATGCATAATATATTCCTTGTTTATTCCTTTTTTATTTCCTTTCAACTGCCATTCTCGTCCCCTGACACTACAAGCTCATCAGTTACACAAGGCAAAGAATTTTAAATAAAGACACTTATGAAACGCATAAAAGTACACCTTGGACTTCTTGTACCAAAAAATTGACATACTAAGGAACAGTTTTACAGTGGAGCAGACTTCTTAACCCCCAGTTACACACATAGTTTTACTGGACATACCGTACAGTGTTCCTTTGAAATCATCGTATCATTCCAAGCGTAATCATTTTGATGTCCGATGAATTAGGCAGGTCATGGCTATGTTAGATAAGAAGTGAAACCAAGTAACCGATTACAGTGCAGCTCAGCCTCTGGTCAGCAGGCCGAAAGGCGAGCGGCCTGCATTTGGCAGGACTCCGACTTACATATTAGTTCAGGGACAGGAAAGCTCTATGCCACTCGGTAAAACAAACAGCCCGGTTCAGCTTCTGATTAACAGATGCCCTGGTTCCTGATGTGCTTTTGGCAAGATGTGAAATTTGTTTCAATGTTTGGAACAAGGCATGCAGAGTTACCACGTAGGTTGTTTTATGTTTTTATTAAGCGTCTGTAGGCCAGCAGCTGATTTAAATTTGATCGAGTGGAGATTCGCACGGTGGCTGCAATGGACAGAGAACCAACATTTATACCAATGCAAGACATCAAGACTTTGTTGCGGCTCTCGGCCTTCATCTTGACTCATCTAAACTTGAGACTGTGGAAGCAACTTTCTCTTTTGGCAAAGGAATGCATCATCCGGAACGGGAGGCAAAAAGCTGCAGCTCTTCACGTGTTCTGACAGGACTACTAGGTAGACGGTAAATGTAAATGCGGGGAAAGATTGAATTGCAAATTTCCTGGGCGGATATTGCGATTTTGATTCAATTCACAATTTTCTGCACGTCAAGCTTCACTGCAATATTCACTTTGTACAGCAACATTTGCAAACGTGACAGAAAATTACATCATACCATCAAAACGTTAAAAGCTGTTCATCTACAAATGCAAGTACACGAAAGAGGCAGTGTGAGGGAGGCAGTCCTTTTTCAAGGTTTCAAGAAATGATCTGATAAAGCAAGACTGACTGCTTGCTCTCATGCCTGTATAAATATGCAAGTATGTGTAATAATTTATCTAAACATGCATTTTTTTTCACCAAAAATGTTTCACATTTTGTACTAATGATCTTTGTGCATCAATGAAAGATTACATGAGAATATTTTTCTTAACTGCTTCAAAACAGAGACCGAGGGCTTAGTGCTATGCCTTGAAAAATGGAATTCCTTCACAGTAATGGTGAGTACACAAGTGTAAAAAACATTGTGGAAGCATCGCTGAATGGATTATTTCAATGTGAAAGGTAACTATTTCTTTTGAAAAGGGTCAGAAACTTTGATATTTATTCTTCTCTCTGCTTCTTTCCATTCAAATTTAGCATTTTATGTCAACACAAACTTTAACAAATACAAAACACGTAGTCCCTTAGCAAAGCTATATTGATGAAAAGAATAATAAGAGTAATTTTGAGATATAAAGTGGATCTAAAGACTCAATACGCTGCACTGCAAAATTGTGCAAGTAAATGCAAACATTGCTGATATTGTAAATATTTAAGATACTTTTGACATCAAGCTCCTCGACGTTAGCCATAACCTAGCTATTCATATCCGGGTTTTGAGCATGTGCTTAATATGTAGCTGTTGTCTCATTTTATTTTTAGATTTTTTTTCATTATAATACTAATTTGCTGTTTATGGCTGGTTGGTCTCCGGCCTAATGCGGTTCTAGCCAGACTTATCAGCAAAGGGTAGAGTGGACCGAATCACTTAATCTGGTCTTTTGAGACTCTGCATTTCACAAAGGTTTAGCGATTAGCATTAGCTTCTCATGTTCTCTCTCTCGTTGAAAGCTTTGGCAACTCCGAGTTGGCCTTGAGTGATAGCGTCACTTGAAGTGCAGCTTATTTTCCCGCCACGAAGTTGAGGATTAGTTTAGGGACCACAACGCACTGCTCATAGCTGCTGCCAGTGGAGTGCAGAGCAAGTTAGCTAAGTGCCTAGCATTCGCAAATAGTCAGGAAAGCAAGCAAGGACTTTGTGAGGTTGGGTGAAAGAGTGGCGCAGATTGGTTAGTGTGATGTGGCCATGTGTAGGATGCCGCTTCTAATTGGTGGCCTTCAAAAAAAAAAATGTTCTCCATCATGTTGTATAAGGTCTATTGTGTCACCTCCTTGCTAAGCTACGGTGTCCTTCAGACTTTTGTGCCTTTTCTGGTATTGTAATAGACTTGCTGATAATCAGTGATGACACTGTCATTGAGCGCGAAAAATCCTTGGTTGGTGTGAGGTAAACATCAGGAAAAACATCTCCATGTCTCTGATGTGACTATTGCAACATTTACTCCCAGCAAATCAAAATCGAATATGGACCTTGTTATTTTTATGCTATATCTAAATATAGTGATCCTGGGGGAGGATACATTGGAGTTGTCTATGTCCATGCATTTCTAGATTTTTTTTTCTTTTTTTATAGCCCAGTGAGCACTTAGAGTCACGGAAAAATGACAAATGTAATTGCATGACTGGCATATGGAAGTCATTGGTGAGCAGTATAAGATGGCAGCGAGGGAAAATGAGATTACGCCCGCAAAGCTCCGGTGGCAGAGCTGTGGGCATTAGCGTTAATGGAAAAACCACGAGACCTGGCGCTTGCCTCGATGCAGACTCCACATTCTAAATCCGATTGACATGACCCGGGTCTGCGAGAAGCCGGAGAGACAGCGATGCAGGCACCTGATACCCACAGATGGAGGTGGGGAAATAGCCCGCTTTTCTTTTTTTTTTCTGCATTTCAGGCAATCCCAAAAGCTCTCAGGTTTCCTCTTTATGAAATAAAGGCTGCTGTAATCATTCCTGGCATACATCCGCACCCACAGATGACATGTGATTGAAAGGCTGAGCGGGATGCTTTAACATTCTCCAGGAGAAAGCTTGTAAACTCCTTGGAGACATGAATCCTCCCCACCTCCAGTTCCCCATTTCTTTGTTTTGGGAGAAAAAATTGTATTTAAGGGGTTTGTGATGGACTTGGCTAGCCCGATATTGCTTTCCAATGATCTTCCCGCTCAGAAGGGAATAGGAATAGGACAGTGCTAGCACAACACAAAAACAGGCTTTATTAAAGTACCGGTACCTTTGCACATACTTGAAAGAGTGGGATCTTCTTCTCCCCCAGTGAAAATGCACAGTTGGAACGCATTCAAATACAAACCCGTATGGTCTAAGGGTCATCAGCACAATTTAATTACATTATGAAATGGATAAATTGGACTATGCAGGCTTAAGGGATTAGAAGACCCGTGGCAAAGGGATGACATTTTACTTCAGAGTGGTCAACACTATGCCCGTGGAGCTACACAACAGAGGTAGATGGGTGCTTTATTTTCTAACAGCTGCTTTATTATATGACTTTTTTTTTTTCAATGGCGCTGGCGTTGACTTGGAAAAGCATCACAACACTCTTTGTAGGAAGTAAAAAATGGGCACTTTAAATGTTCTGCACCTATATCGGGATTTGCCGTGACTATTTTTCCACTTTGGCCATCTCTGCAGACTCACAAAGCAACTGTTAAATCTTCATGTCTGGTGTCTGTGACATCTTTTAAGCCTTGAAAAATCCTTCCTCCCCCCCCCAAAAAAAAAAGTCCAACTCAACTATTGGTACATTTTACTCTTCATACGGTACCTTCTGCATTCAAATGGAGTCATCATTTGTAATTCTGGACCTAATGTAAAAGGAAGGAAGTTAACCAGGGCTCTTTCGAAGCCCATTACAAGTTGCGGAGCACAGATGATGAGGTGGGCAATGATGATGATGATGATGAGGAGGAGGAGCTTGGTGAGGGGCAGATGAAAGCCGACACCCGATGTATTTTAACTCGGCTCTATTAGACATGAGCTCCCGTCGGGCGCCAAGCGACATCACGATGGCTCCGGGCAAACGTTCGCTCCTCACGCTTCAGAGAGAGTGCGGACTTCCTCTCTATACATGCGTACACGCTCTCATGAATCATTCAGACAACTCTACACTTATTTTCAATGGTCAAGCAAGATCGGAGACGAAAAAAAAAAACACCGTTGCAGGAATGAGCCTGCGTTGAAAAAAAATTGAGAGTGAGGCTAAGGCATGGAGACAAACAACAAATCTGAACCAATAAGCTTGACACATTCCCCCCCCCCTCCCCCTTAAAGCGAGAACACAAATTCACAATTAAGCAATGATGCTCAGCTACAAGATATGCGGTTGAAAAGAGCTGATTGATTTAATCCGAGAGAAGATGGGCTGATCATGCAGAGCGACATTGAATTTAGACAAAAACTCATCAAGCAGACTGGGAAGACAAGGGAAAAAAAAAAACTCAAGCACAAAATGGGAAACTGATCTATGATCGTATAAATGTCATGTTCTACCAAAAGTTGAAGAAAGCAAAGATGACAATTATGAATCGCTTTTTCAGAGCGTGAACAAAACCTCGGCTGCGTTTTACTCGCTTGTCGCCAGCGGGAAAGAATCTTGGCTGCGTTTTACTTACTCGTTCAAAGGACAAACGAAACGTGACAAAATATTGCGTCAACAGTCCAAAGCGATGCTTTACTCACTTGTTGCCAACGGAACATAGCCTTGGCGTTGTTTCACTCATTTCCGGGAAAGATATATGAAACCTAGCAACATTTTACTGAATGGTAGGGAATGAAAACAAACCTTTGCTACTTTTTAAATCGCTTGTTGCCTTGGCGTAAACGAAACTTTTTCTCACTTTGTGTCACCGTGAGTCTTGAATGTATTTTAACCGAATCTTACCAATGTTTAAACACCCTTATTGCGGACGTAAAGGAACCTAAGCGAAGTTCACTCGCTTGACAGTATCAGCAAACCTTGGCTATGTCTTCTGGTTGCTAGGGAAAGTAGCTCTGTTTTACCCACTGGGTATTGAATCTTAACCTACAGTTTCCTAGTTTCCTGGTCAAACTGTGAGCTCAGTGCTCAACAAATAATTAGTAGAGAAGTCATTTGTATGCACTGGTGTCAGCAAAACAAAATATGTTGACCTTCTTGTTGTCGTGATTGTATAAACGTGCACCTGATAAAGTCCATATTTATGTCATTTGCTTGTAGCTGCTTGGTTTTGCCTGTGCTGCACCACACACACACACACACACACACACACACACACACACACACACACACACACACACACACACACACACACACACACACACACACACACACATCAAATCATACGCCGGAAGGAATCACCCCACCCAAAAAACATGTGGTCCCTGCGGTAGGCGTGCAAAGAAAGCTGACTTTGCAGCATTGTCCAACAATCAAAAGTTGCATCTAAACATACAATGACTCACAGTAACTAAAATGGGCCATGCAGCACCTTTTTGTGAAAATGCAGCCACTGAAGTAGCGTAAAATTTGGTTTGGATGTCCAATAGTGTCTGACGAAGCCATACCGAAAGACACACAAGAAGTCTGCCACTTTGGTTGAAGCGACTCTTTCACAGTCATTTTGGGCATTTTGAAGGGTCCATAAAAAAAAAAAAAAGTCGTCCTACATATTTATTATGATTGCTATCAATATTGACCGACATGATTCAATGGTGAGTTTTCATCATTGTGTGTGGTGAAAGCGTTGCAGGCGAAGTTTGAAGACTCAGCACCTTTAGCAGAACATTTGGTGCTCCCATTGAAATGTTTTTTTGGGGTGGGGGTTTGAGAATTTACTCTCTCGTGCTAATTTTCTTTAGCAACATAGAAGGGCAGACATTTCTTTGATGAGTTGACCCACAAAACCAAATAATTAAATACATTAATTACTGAAAAAAAAAATCACATTCAAGCAGCCATTAGACACGGGAAGTCTGCCATTTTGCTTTGAAGCAGCCATTTTCCCATCAAATAGGAACTTCGGGTATCCGTATAGCAGACAGGAGAATGATACCTTATAGCAAAGAAATGAAACAAAACAAAATGGCGCTGCATTTGGAAGCACCGTGGGTTTGTACTGAGCATGTTTGCCTCACAGTCCTGAGGTGCAGCGTCAAAATCTGGGCTCTGGCCTTTCCGAGTGGATTTTACTTGTTCTTCCCATGGTTGTGAGCTCTCTCTGTCTCTCTGGACTGCGGCTTCCTCACACATTCCAAAAAAAATAAACATTTTAGGTTCATCTAAGAGGAGTCTAAATTGTCCATATCGGTATGAATGTCAGCGCGAATGCTTGCTTATCTCAATGTGCCCTAGGATTGGCGTGTGCTCAGTACTGGTTTACTCCGCCTCTGGCCCAAAGTCACCCATAGAAAATGAATGGAAGGCTGGAACTCTGCTGGCATGACAATGATCTCTCACAGCATCCTCCTCGCTCTTCTACAGAGTCATTTGCTCACAAGCTCAAGTGGGCCTCATGTTCGCAACGGCTGTCATATTTCTGACATAACCCGTGTCTGTCTATGTCCTTGTATGTGTGTGTTTTATTTCACAACAAGTAGAACCGATGTTCTACTTTTTTTTTCCTACATCACAGGCGTATTAGTGGCGCGGAGATTCCACTTTGGCTGAGTGGCTCTCGTCCAGAGTGGGAGAGTATGACAGTGCTCAGTTATTGATAATGAGTTGGTGCGCTGTCGACACACGACTGCGCGCTGTTCGATGCGCCGCGACTCGCCATGGAGGCAGATTTTTTTTTTTTTTTTTGGGTGCTCGGGCATCTGCTGTGCTACTTCATCAGAATTTACACACACACACACACATATATGTATATATATATATAATTTTTTTAACAATCCTTTTATATATACACACGCACGCACGCACGCACACACACACACACACACACACACACACACACCGTATTTTCCATCCTATAAAGTGCACCTAAAAGCATTCGATTTTCTCAAAAGCCCGAAAGTGCGCCTGATAATCCGATGCGCCTTATATATGTATCAATATTCTGATTTCGTGGACGTAGTATTTTAAATGTTCTGTCAGGCTCTTTGTTACAACTGCAGCAGTTGTGAAAGCGCTATTTAAATAAAGCTTTATTGTATTGTATTGTATTCCCTTTAGCGCAGCTCCATCTAGTGGATGCATAACACAAGAGCAGCCACTACTGTAGCTTCTATTCTATCCGCATTATAATGCGGTGCGCCCTATCTATGAAAACAGTTTTAAAATAGGCCATTCATTGAAGGTGCGCCTTAAACTTTGCCTTATAGTGCGGAAAATACGGTAAATGTATTGAACTATGTCATCAACGTTAGGTCACTGCTTCCATGGTTACAAGAGCACAAGATTTCCATCACCGTTGCTTCAAAATCCGAAGACTATCCACACTTGGTATCCATACATGAGCACAAAGGCTTGACATGTATGAACTCCCTCCATTTCCATGGTAACTCTCACCTCTGAGACACCCCAGATGCGACGTTAAAAAGTGACAGATTTAGCAAGCAGGCCATATTAAAAAAAATAAAAAACCCAACAAAAAAAAAAAAAACTGAGTATGCAAACGCGTCCTTGTTTGTGTGCGCGCGTATGTGCGAGTGTTTTTACTTTTAGTGTCTCCCCTGCTAATTAATGCATGGCTCCCCCTCATAGAGGGTATACTTAGCTCTGCCAAATGTTTGCATGTGTGCATTCATTTTGTCAGACAAAATTATACAATACCACAAAAGCAATGTTATGATTGGAATGTGCCGTTTCGTTTTGAAGATTAATGGATTTTTATAGAATGCCCTAGATTCATTTTTTTTTCTCAGATTTTTTAAATATATTTTGTTGTTCTTTACACTCCATGAAATTGGGCGATAATTGCCCGTCATTATGATATGTGAGTTTTTAAAATGACATTAAAATATGGCATCCATATTTTTGTCTGTGCATTCATATTTATTAAAATGCTATTATTTCTAGCATTGTTTTTTGTGCATTTTGAATGTAGACAACTCTTTAAGTGGCGATATACAGTAAATGCTTTTTATCTCCTCATTTACTATTGAGAAATCATCACATTATGTATCCATTTAGTCATGTATGTTTGTGGGATTATTAGAATGTCTCTTTGTTTAGTGTAGTTTTCTTTTCTCCGCTCAAGCAAATGTTGAATGGAGCAGTGATTGGCATCTGAGGTTTTGTGGGGCATGTAAGACAAACAGCTGCCAGCCTTCTTATTTTTATTTTTTTGCATTGAGCGGGGAAAACTCACCAGGTCGTTGGGGCACCTTCTCCGACGGGTCCAGATGCTGGAGGAAGAGAAGCAGTCCTCCGGCAGCGAAGAGCAGGAGGAACAAGAAAAACCAGTGCAACCTCCTCCTCCGTCCACACTGGAAGTCCAGTGTCATCTTCCACTTCTTCCCCAGCATGATTCTGCAGCAAGGGTGTATGTGTGTGTTGCGGGGGGGTAAAGGGGGGGGGGGGACAAAAAAAAGCAGAATTAGCGTAACAGAGAGACCAATTTTTTTATTTAAAATAATGGCATCTACAGATATGACTATTTTTGGTCATGCAACACAAAATGCAAGTGCAAACTCATTAAATATTTAAATAATACCATTTAAAAGGAATTGAAGCAAACAACAAAACCACATTTTGAGGCGTGCGTGCGCATGTGTGTGTGTGTGTGTGTGTGTGTGTGTGTGTGTGTGTTTTCCAAATGCGAAGTGCTCCCTTGCATTAAAATTACCCTTTAGGATGGCACAAAACTGCTGAAAAATCAAAGCATTTAGGGCAAGAACTCATTTTGTGCCTTTTTCCACAAAAATCAACTCACACAAAACTTTAATATTATTGAGGTACTATGTTTGTCCCGCAACTCCGCAAAAAATTATTAGGACTGCTAATGTTGCAGTGTTGGCCAATAGCCATCTCCGCCATCCAGTGGTGATTAGTGATATTACAACCAAATAGTACCACACTATTTGTGAAGGATAGCGACTGCGAAGAGCAAAATTTGTTTTGTTTGTTTCTTTCCGTTTGGATTTTTCTCTTCTCATTTTATCTTGTTTTTCATCATTATTTCCCTGATTGTCTGCAACGCACTACTTGCCTTGCATATGGTGCAATAATTAGGCAAAGGTTCATCACACATCCTGCGGTGCCACGGTGCACTTTTGTGTTGTTGCTGTAAATCTCTTGCAGGTGCGGCACAATTTGAGCTTTGCAAAACAATCACTCACGCTCGGGAAAAATATTTTCATCCTTCTGAGCTGAGCACAAGCAGCTTCTCTCTGCTCCAACTGGCAAACCGTATTTGTCTAAACTGGCATAATAAAAACCTCTTAGTCTATTTAATTTGTGAGCAATAATCCATGAACTGGGACAAATTCGAGCGGCTTATCACCCCCCACTGCCCGAAAAAAAAAAAAAAAAGTATCTTCCCCCCATCCACCTAAATAAACAAAAGTCGAGGCCTTGAAATGTTCTTCCAGCTGGAAACACTGGCTGTTTTCGTGCGATGAATATGAAAATGAGCCTGTGTTGGATTTACCTGGGGCTTTAAGAGGGGCGTGGCTGCCACCGACAGGTGACCATTCACTCGATGTATAAAAAGCGGCATCGCAATTTGTTTCATTTGAAAATCACTCCCTTCGTTGCCAACATGGCTCCACTGCAGTGAGTGATTTTGACCGCTACGTTTGTGTCCGCTTTTCTAGATTCAATCATGCTCGCTTGCTTTGTTTGTCTGCTTTGTCTTGGGGCCGTAGGGCTTTATGTTTGCTGCATCGCAATCACAGTTCGTTGCCATTCGCGATCGGCAGTTAGTTAATACGCGATGGGAGAACTATTCCTCTCATGTAATCGATGTGATGGAGAGGTCAGGGTTACAAAGGGAAAGGTCACGTTTATAATGATTAAAAATAAGCGTAGAATTCATTTGAAAGTGTTCCAATGGGGCCCCCAGCATCGGAGCAAGTCATGTAATTTATTCATGTAGCACTCCCTGGGTCCACGAGTCCAACACTCTTTTTTAAACCCTTTTTTAAATCTTTTTGGGACTCTGTACTTCAATGGTCTCAAACACGCGGCCCACGGGCCAAATGCAGCCCACAAGACGCTAATTTGAGGTCCCCGCCTTGATATGAAAGTTAAATGTTAGTGCAAGTTTGATATGGATGCTGTATGTGTTAGCACTACATCCGTGCTAAATAATTAGGTCTGTCTCATTCGAAGGCCGACAGCTTCGGAGCACCCAGACTATAGCAGCAACGTGACCGTGCCCACTGTGCCCCGCAACAGCTCGGATACACGTGTATCATTGTTTCCATCAATAGTGGCAACAGTCAGTTTGAGAAGGATAAAATAACGTAAATAAAATAATGCAGTGGCTACTACTCAGAGACCTAATAGCCATAAACGTCCGCCCCCTCCGATGCAGCACACCGCGATGATTTCCATGACCACCCCATTCCCAGCGTCGGTGGAAGTAACGGCGCCAGACTAATAAAAGAGATGAAAGCCACTTCAGGCATGCTTTATTAATTAATGACAACATGCTGGTGAGTAGGACGAGCGAGGCGCCGGCTCATGTTCAAAGCGGCCTTGATAGGTCTTGAACGGTGGCGCTGTCTTGGTGATCAAAGGCCTAACCTGACAGTTTTTAACCTAGAAAAAAAAAGCACTGTCATACTTTAGATGCTTCTAGAAATCTAATCAGTTTCACCCCGAAGTACCTGGATCTCAGGTCCAACATCATTTGGCAACACCGTTTTGGGTGGACATCTGTCGAGATGGGCATGATTTTTGGGGGGGGCTTGTATGTTGTTTTGTGGCTATATCTGAAAACAAGAGAGGCATAATAGATTTCTTTTAATAGCAATAACAATGATGCCGGTCTGTCTGCAGTTAAAATGAGAGAGAGAGAGAGAGAGAGACAGAGACAGAGAAAGAGAAAGAGAGAAAGTAGTTGTTAAAAAGCAGATCTAGCAAGAACATGAACAATAAAAATAATTATTACATTTGAAGCGGTTTGAATGGTAGTGGCCAAGAATATTTTTTTGAAATCAAGTTAACTTTTCTAGATTCTTTTATTTTTTTTGCGCCAGTTCTGAATCTCCCCTTGTTTCCAGGTTCTCGTCATATTAATAGGAATATAATAACAATAACATGTAATATCATAATAGTGATATAGTAATATTTATGAATGGTTGAAGTTCGATTCAGCAACAAATTACAAGGCATAGTGCCTGCTCAGGAAATGAAAATATCTCAAAACATCTAATGTGCAAGGAAAAAAAAGTAAAGATATTTTTTAAATCAGCCTCAAAAATACATTTCGGGGGACATAAAAGCCATGCAAGCACTGCAAGCTCAGGCACTTGGACAAGTCATTCAACATCCTTTTGCCAGTTTTTCATAATCACCGCCATCAGAGTCATACGTGTCCCTCGTGTGCCACCTTGCACATTTGAAACATGGAGAGGAGAAATAATCCACAGTTTAAAAAAAAAGTCTATGGCACCCTGAGTCATGCGTAGGCACATGCACAACATGTCATCTACCTGACAATTAATCAGGACGGACTTCTATCTTGCCCAAGAGAAATAAATGGAACAAACACAAATAAACCGCAGGCGAAAAAGTCCACGGCACGCCGCTCGGTAAAGCACAGCCATATCCGCTACGTTTGGCTCATGATTAACGCGACGATTCTTTTCGCCAGTAGTTGATGGCCTTTGTGTCACTAAATTAGAAAATAATAAGAATAATGAAGTACAATTGAGCTGAGCTCAACTCTGCACTATTGAGTCCTTCGCTGTCCAGGCGGTGAATTGTCAGCGAGTCAAGGTTTTGCGCGGATGCTTGAATAATCCGCAGGATGCGTTTTGCTAAAGATGAACGTTTAATGAGTTGCTAAGTGCACGGTAGTGGAGAAACTCGGCCAAGGTGACAACACTCAAATGCAGATGAATCAGCAATCTCATCTCTCGCCTTTTGAGTTAATAATAATAATTTCATTTATAAGCGCCTTTCAAAACACTCAAGGACACTTTACAATCAGGAAGAAGAACAGAGGAACAGAGTTAGTGTCCTATGCAGCTACTTACACACCATGTCAAAAATTACAAACATTTCAATACTGATCATATAAATGTAAAGAAACATCCGTCCATTTTCGAGATCACCTACCCACACCCGGGTCGGGGCTGAGGTGGAGCATATCACAACGTGCAAGACCCATACAGTCATTCACACACCCCAAAACTCCGGAGTGTGAAGGACCACAAGCTCCCCCTGTGCTGCCCTTGTTTAAACGAAAGCATAATTATAAATATTTGGCGGATAATTGTAATCGCCTCTGCCTTGATGGTGTGATTCCAGCTCAACGAAGCGTTCCCTCAGCGAGTCGCACCCCCGGGCGAAACCAGTGAATGCCGTCAAAGTGATTATCATTTCATTAAAGTCGACGCCGATTCTCCCTGTGCAGATGTATTCAATCAGGGTGCAATTAACACCGGCACATCACACCTGAGTTACAGCGCGTATTTAAAAAAAAAAAAAAAAAAGCAGACGCACCCTATTTTAAGCAATGACGACTTCTGTGTTGACCTGAAGACAATGCTAAGTGATTAACAGCAAGTCTTGCGTGCCCTGCCGCTTCTCAAGTGTGCTGCTGCACGTGGCACTTCTTTCGGGTTACGTCCACATTCAGGATTTCTCAAGAACGATGTCACAAGTAAGAAGTGGCACGAATAAAACAGCTTGGCCCTTTGACGCCGGTGGTTGCAGCTGAATTAGGTTTCAAGTGTATCATTTATACGAATGGTGCGCATAATAATAATCATAATAGAGTGTCTGGCGGCATACAGTGCGCACAGCAAAGAATTAATAAAAGAGGGTTCTTGCTGACTTGAATATTACTCGTTTTTTTTCCCCTCAGAGCTCTGCTTGATCTTGACAAAACAAACAAACAAAAATGCTTGTTTCATCATTAATTCCGGGGCAATACTCAAGGGAACCGGCCATATTTGGCCATGAAACAAGTGCTGCATCTCATACGTGGAACTTCTCCCCCCCTCGCGATTAGAGTCTGGATGCCATTTTTTCCACAGCTCAGACTTTGATGCCATGCTCTGCCAACATTAGATGGCGGAAGCAAAAAAAATAAAAAATAAAAAAGCCGAGGATACCTGCTTCTGAGCTGTTCATGAAAGTAAGAATGGAATTTGGCCCAAATGGGGGTTTTTTTCAGCTCAAAATGGCCGACTCCTTTTAAAATTTGGGCCATGGGTTCTTGAGACTTTTTCGAGCGTCCTGCTATGATGGACATGTCCACTGAAATTCATGTTGATTGATCGTTGAAACTGGCGTCCCGCAGGGCCGGCCGGGCATTAAGAAGTTACTGAATCGATATTGAATTGTGTGGCAAGCATTGCAATGTAATGATTTGATCCAAGCCTGTTGTTCAGGCAGATATTTCTACTATATGATCATTTTGATTTGGAAAATAAGCTTCTTGAGTTAGGACGGTGCACGATATGCTTATCGCTGCTATTGTGTGAATACTTTGATGTGACTATAGTTATAATAAGTCTATTTCGCCGGATATTTTGCGTGTTACTATTGGCTGATAGATAATGGATGCATGGATATTTTATGCCTTGCTAAAGTTTTAAGTCACATTATATGCGCTTAGGGCCATATCTTCCTCTTCAAATTTAAGGCTTTTTTTTCTTGCGTTTGACTTGCTACTTTGATGGGACGCTGTTTCTCCCCTCCTGAATTCTGTTCGACTAATTGCCGCCAGTGCTTGTCCAAAGAGGCTACCTGGGAGGAACATGCTTTTTAGTGTTCTGTATTTAAAACAATCTAATCAAAGTAATTTAATCAGCACACAGCGCTCATGACTGAACGCCTGTTTGGTGTCGGTGCGTCGAAAAGCAAAGTGAGCCAGCCGTTGTTAATCAGCGTTACCAAACAACCTCGCTTGCGGTGTTGCGCTACTCTAACGGATCTCACAACCGTCACGTATGAAATAAGAACAAGTTAAACTCTGACTCGCCTTTGCCGCCATTACGATGACTGCAGCTGTTGCGAGCGCAGCTTTCGGACTAACTCCAAGTCGCCAGAACTCTTAATGTGGCTAGCAGAGAAATACGCTCCTATTGACAACACACGCCGCTTTCCATAACTTACTGAACTTGTAAAGAAGCGTAAATCTGCTGACAAACAGGACAAAAAGGCATCACTTGATCCTCTCTGAACTCCAGCCGTGACGTTGTACGCTACATTAAAATGCCGTCGTTCTTAGCTTGTACCGGTTAGTGCCGGCGGGCCCAATAGATCGCAATCAACATGAAAAGAACGAATGGACTCTTTACCCCCCGGCGAGACAGTCGAGAAGCGGAGCATCCCTCGAGGTTTGAGTGTGCATTAAGAGCCGCTTCCTCTGCAATAATTCATGAAGTCAGCAGCGATAAATCCTGCGCCATTTTGTCCATAATACAAATCACCAACACATCCAACTGATCTCCATTCATTTCTCAATGTTGAAAAGTTGACGCAGCCAGTCAACGTCCCTCAAGAATTCGCTTTATTATAGCTACTCACTCCATGTACGAACTGTGTAGTAGTCCATTGATGGATGGCCACATCCCGGCAAACTTGCGAGTCCACAGAGTAGAAAGTCCTCCGGACTGTTTCCCTTTTTGTCCAAAATTTGCTTTCACGAGAGTAGCCATGTTGAGGCACTAACACTAGTAACAGTAACACTCCTCCCTTCGCATTCTCGTGGCCTTGCCATATCTCGGAGTTTTCGGCGAGAACCAAAGCCACAAAGGGTGCACGTGTGCACATAAAAGGCAGATTCATCATTGATGTGTCTTTATAAAACTCAAGCTCTCCCACAACTGGGAATGCACATTGCAGCATTCAGAAACCATGAGAGGGCGCAAAATCAAATCCAACACACAGAAACACATTTATATATATATAAGGCGGCACGGTGGTTGACTGGTTAGCACGTCCCACTTACATTCCTGCATGAGTTTGCATGTTCTGTCAGCATCCTTGACTCCCAAGTGGATGACGCATTGGCGGCCCGGGTTTGCAGCCTGAGTAGGTGCGGCAGGACATCGCATAGAATCGCCACCGTTGCACATGTAACGAACGGAACGCCACATCAAAAAGCCACTGACATTCGACTCGAGTATTGACTCGGCTCACTTGAGGATATATAAAGAAATAAATTATTGTTTGGAAGGGGCACGGTAAGCACGCCCGCCTCACAGTGCAGAGGTGCAGGGTTCGATTCCGGCGACCGGCATTCCTATGTGGAGTTTGCATGTTCTCCCCATACCTGTGTGGGTTTTCTCCGGGTACTCCGGTTGCCCTCCACATTCCAAAAACATGCATGGCAAGTTAATGGAACATTCTAAACTGTCCCTAGGTGTGATTGTGAGTGCAAATAGTTCTTTGTCTATGTGTGCCCTGTGCATGTAAA
Source organism: Hippocampus comes (assembly GCF_001891065.2). Lineage (NCBI taxonomy): Eukaryota > Metazoa > Chordata > Actinopteri > Syngnathiformes > Syngnathidae > Hippocampus > Hippocampus comes. The sequence continues at coordinate 1,422,632 of NW_017805135.1, read as the reverse complement.
ATCACCATATTTTCACTGCTGTAAAGAAGAAAAAAAATAATCAGCATGACAAAACTTCAGTTCCCTTTGAAGGTCCCACAGAGCTTAAATGTATTTGAAAAGGTTTTAAATGTTTCACAAGGAGCTCAGGGTTGTTACAAATGGTGCATTTATGTGCCCTTGAACATCCCAAAATTGAGCCATTCACGAGTCCAGAGAAGAAAAAAATATGAAACACTGAAACAGACCGATTCAAAGTATTCTAAACATAAAAAAACATCAAACCAGTGGGGGATAAAGTGACTCGAAAAAAAATGCAGTTTGAACTGTGCAGTGCAGCATAGCACAGAGGGTGGGATTGAAAAATAAACAAGAATGCTTTCCCCAACAACAAATATTGATCTGTACAGTCAGGTACTATGCGGCGTTTACATCCGGCCCCAAACACCACAACTCAACACTTTTGGATTCCAATGGAAGGGATACTTTGAGACCAAGCTCCCTCTGATACGCTCAACCGCACGTCTGAATCATCCGGTGCGAGCGCCATCTGTCACATCAACACGTCAGCCTCCGCGGGCTCATCTGGTTCCGTGTAAACAATGCCAACGGTGACCTTTCGCAGTATCGGCACCAGCGGAACGGCGAGAGAGCGTGGAGGAAGCGGCATTGATGCGGATTAACGCAAGCGCCCCGATACAAAATCAATACTCCTCTAAAGTTTGGAATGAAGGGAAACAAGCAAAATGCATGCGGATGGCAAATACACACAGCGTGAGGGCAAGCTGATGAAATAGAAAGTGGTGTCGGCAACTTGGAAACTTCTTCCTGACTCATGTTCCATTTTCAGCAATTACAGCTCATAATATCGATTAAAAATTTTTTTTTTACAATTTAAAACAAACTGAAGTGTCTGACGAAAAGAGAAAGCTTCAAACATTTTCCCAAATGGTACTCACACATCTGGAACTACTAATACTTTCATCAAAATACCCCAAAACACTTTTTTTTTGTTTTGTTTTTCCAGCCATGTTGAAATTAGCCTCGATACAGGCTAATTTCACTCCATGAAAACATGTCTCGGCTCACCTCACCTATATATTTAAAATCGTAGTAGTGACAGTCAGGCAAGGCGTTACTTTAGCTCATTTCATTCGCTTAGTCAACGCCATGTGCTTCACACAACATCTAAAAGCATGAACAACTGAAGGCATTGGCAAAGCAAAAAGAACCAAAGTAGCTTTTTGAAGACACCACAAGAATCTACACTGACGACGTTCAAGCACAAAAACAAAGATTTAAAGAACATTGAAAGGCAAAGGAAGGAAATGAAAAGTCACTTTCAAAAATGAGCTATGAGCAGTCGTGATACCTTGATGACACCAAAATGAGTAGTACAAAGTAACTGTGATAACAGACCAATTTGTAGGAGAAATAGTCGTACAAGTAGTAGTTCAGATAGCACCAGCAGTAGCAATTAAAGTACAGTGGTAGAAGTAATAATGATAGTAAGATTAGTAGCAGTACTAGTTGTGCTAGTGATAGCATGTTTGGGATTGCATCGTGCAGACGTATTTCTTGGTTGTGGTCCATGAGCGACGGCACCATCATCATTCGATCCCTCTCTTTTTTTGCCGCCGAGGTCGCCCAACAGGTGGGTGACAGTCTGTCACCGTGGCAACAAAGCTCTCCCAGCTTTAAACTAGCGGCGACGGCTAATCCAGCTAGCAGGTGTTGTGGCAACAAATGTTTCATCGAAAAACTCGTTCAATAAGTCTGCAATTTTTATACTGATCATGACAGCATCAGTACAAAACAGTAACTTTAAAACATGAAATAAAACATAAAAATGCAAATAATCACGATTTTATTTATTAATTATTATTATTGTTAAAGTTATTTTCATCATTATTATGATTCTTGTTGTCATGACCAGTACTGCTAATTATTATTAGAATCCTCATGATGAAATATGTTCAAACTGAATGAAGCATCTACTTCTGTATGCCGCGGGGATGCGCAGATGCCCTTTATCCCTCCCGGATGCCCTTTTCCACCACATCAAATATCAGGCTTCTATTTCCACACCTCACGGCTCTGATGGTTTTGATGCATGCACATGAAAACCGGTGTGACGAACATCGGCGCGGTGGTGTTGTTGCACGTTATCATCCCGCCTTAAACGCAGCTATAACTCTGAGCAACCTCGTCAAATGGAAGATGCGTGTCACACGAAGCCTTCAGGTGGGAAAAGACTTCATACGACCTGGTGCGTTTTAAGAAATAACAATGTTCGCATTTTTTTTTTTTTAATGGGGTACGCCGGGACAGCAGATCTCTTTTCACATGCTTAATCTGTATTATATTTTGCTTTTCCTCCCTCAAGCGAGTATCAATTTTTGTGTAGTTCCCATGCAGAGATCAAATACCGTTGAATCCAATTATACAATTGCATCCAAATAATGAGTGCTCAAAAAGGAGAAATCACTGCCTGATGCGGTTGCACCACATGGCTTTCAGAAATTAAATTAAAAATCATGAAATGCTGAAGTCTTTTGGCAAAGCAAGAGCAAGATCAATAGACTAGTCATGTTTTAGAGGAAAAGTATAACACTTCTACGCAATTTTTAAATACCGTATTTTCCGCACTAAAAGGCGCACGAAAAGCCTTCCATTTTCTTAAAAGCTCACAGTGCGCCTTAAAATCCGATGCGCCTTGTGTATGGACATGAGAGTAATATTTCAATGGCTCCTTGCTCGAGACATGCTTACAACACAGTGTTATAACTTAAGGTTTACACAGTTGAACACGGAAATAGAGCAGCGGCAAGAGAGTTCAACGTTAACGAGGCAATGTTATAACTTGCTGTTGGTTAAGTGAACTGTCGCTGCTTTATTAAATGTGTTTTACTGACATCTGATCGTTCTGTTGGTTGCAGAGCTCCATCTAATGGATGCATTGTAGATTACGTCTTATTATGCAGTGCGGCCAACATATGAAAAAATGTACAAAATGGGCCATTCATTGAAGGTGCACCTCATAATCCAGTGTGCCTTTTAGTGTGGAAAATACGGTAGTTTCCATGTGTCTTGATAAGAGAAAAGAAAAAATAATAAACCGCACGCTTAATACACACCAAGCGGTCACACTGTAGTTCAAATGACTATTTGGGGTGCAGTTCGGCCTCAGTTAAATACTGAGGATGACTTTTTGTTCAGAATGCTTTTTTTTTTTAAGCAATAAGATACAAATCATCGGTAAATTCTGGAGAAAATGTAGCCAATTTTAATGTAAGAGGTTTTGATCCAACAACATGAAAGGAATATCAACCCCAAATGAGAATGAAGGCAGATCATGTGCTCCGCTCACTCCATTGACCGTTATGATCAAAAGGGACTTTTCAATTTTTGAAATGATAGCGAATGCAAACTGTGTGCAAATCCGAGCTCTCGTCGTTCCACAGTTCTATCGCACAATTTTGTTCGCATGCATGGCCAGAGCTGTGCGTAAATACCCACACATCCTCCCCCAAGTCCAAATTGATCAATCTCATGCATTGGAATGTTCGTACCTACGCCTCATGCACACGTCTGCGTTAATGCACGTTTGACAAATGAGGCCCCAGGCGAGAACCTGTCTTGTGAGCTTTTATGAGAGCTGACTGCATTGCGACTAAAATGCTTCCAGCCTTGAATCAGCAAAACACTCCCGGAGAGAGTCCCTTGACATCTCGGGATCAACGCCCTTCTCTGCTGGAAGAAAATGACTTAAAAATTCAAAAATGGAGGATCAAACTTTTCATGCAGAATCAATTTGTGCTCGCGACATGGCAAGGTCGAACTTGACCTGCCGAGAAGAAGAAGTTCGGCGAAATTAAACTCCTCAAGGTCAGGCGGCTCCTGCCTTCAAGAGCGACTGGCAGCCACTTCCTCGAAGCACAAGAACCCCGTGACCAAAGTGAAAGCTAAGATCAGGTCAAAACACAAGGCAGAGTTTGAAGAGTGACAATAAACCTAATCAAGATGATTGCGACTTGAATACGCCGCAGATTCAACTCTCTTTGCTTTTGAATGGGCTGATTAAATAATGGTCATTTCCATCCGCTCACCTTGCATCAGTCACCAAATGCTACTTTTTGGAATGAGACACATTCTTTTGTGAAACTGCATGCGGCTCATCACTCGAGGTCATGAGCGCTCCCTTCCATGTCGCTGTCAAGCGTGGGTTTTTTTGGGTGGAAAAATACTTGCATGGGTTTACTCCAGGGATGCCAAAAACATAGGTGAGATTGATATTAAGACCGTAAATTGTCCTTAAGTGTGAATCTGTCGATATGTGCCCTGCAATTAGCTGAAGATCAGCCCAGCGTGGACAAGCATGGATAGTCATGCCCTGCGGTAAATAGCAAAAAAAAATGGCCTCCAGCAAATTAATTTCTCCTTCCACCATGTCAAGGACTGTAACAGCTCTCGTGTGCTGATTTCAAATGGAATGAAAGGAACCACTTCAATTGGAGGAGACTTAAAATCACCTGTGCTCATGCCCACAGCGATGCAAAACTTGCGTTTCAGACTATGCCAAGCTGTGTGTGTATCTGCGAAAATACCGAAACGGGGTCTAGTCTGCCCCTGCGCAGAATTAGACCACACCTTAATTCAGACTTGAAGTGGTATGAAAATAAATTGATTTCAAAATGCATTTCAATTAAAAAGGACTCTCAGCACTTTTAACCAGCAAATCATAACAAGAATATAATGTAAATTCTTCAGAAACAAAATGTGTGTCTTGCTGCAATTTACGTTCAACATAACAATAAAATAAAATACAATCTTTCTTCCATTTGGACTATTTTTGTGACGTAACTTTTTTCGGATCATATAACAACTTTGTTTTCCCATCAAGATTTTTTTTTTCTCTTAATATGACATCTTTGGCCTTGGAACATTACAAACCTCTTCACTATACATTATAACTTCTTCTGAATCATATAATTAATTTGCTTGTCATGTTCTTTCCCAATCAATGTTGATTCACTTCCTCTCATTTTCTTGCAGGTAATCTCGCAAGTTCTTTCAGAATTGTGCTGCTTCTCTTGGATGCGTTTGGGGTACCACTTTTGCAATTTATAATTGTGTCGATGAATTCTGCCTTTAGGCCGTGCCGGTCATAAGTGACCGATTTTATTCAGTTGTAGAATTCTCACGTCATCGTAAGATTTTGAAGAAAAGTGGTCATCGAAGCATATTAGAGGAAATACATGTTGGGTGAATAGGTGACAAGAGATCATGTTTATTAGCTGCTTAATTGTTGATACACTGTGGCTGTGCTTTGCTTCGAACATGTGGCAACATAAGAACGGCCTCGTACACCATTGACAACATATTTTGAGAGATACTTACACTTAATTAAAATGACTGAATCTTCCATCCACGTCACGAGCTGTGTTCAATGATGCAGAAGGACGTCCGAGGCACGAACTTAACCCTTTTGTAATATTACAACTTCATTCACGCATGATTATATGGGATCGTATCTCCCCCCCGCCCCCTAATTTGTCTCCCTCCCCCACTGTGGCCCGACTTCATATTGGCTGGAGTAACATGTCGGTATCTCATTCAGCTTGCACTGGATGTCATTTAAAGTCAACAAACACCACGTAAAAGTACAAACGACATCATGCCCAAAATATCTTCACCTTGATCAAACCAAGTGACAAACGGCTCACTTTTACCATCACACCCAACAGATTGAAATCATCCGTCAACCATGAAATGGATTCGGCTGACATTTTCACCAGACACGCCCGGTGCTTCGCCCAACCACTTTGGCTGAGGCCGCTTCTACCTCTAGCGCCTCCCGCAGGTTCCATTTGGGCTGCTGCATTTTACTCTTAAATGCCATGACATTTTGCGGAGAGGCCACGGTTAGGACGACTAATAACTTTGATCATTCCTAAAGGTGCGCAGCAGGGGGGCTGCAACATGTTTTTTTTCCGTCAAACTTTACTCCTGCTTTGGTAGTAAAGCATAAAATGGAACACTAATGGTCGATTTCAGGCTGACTGGGAAAAACATTTGTCTGAAATATTCAAAGAAGCCAACGACAAGAAACACATGGTCGAACGTGACCATGTCTGGAGTTGTTTCTTAAAATGTATTTACGTGGTGTCAACCGTATGTTCTGGTCTTTTTTTTTTTTTTTTGGAAGCTGCTTTTGTTTTCTCTGCTTGCTTCTGACCGTCGTTGACTGTTGTGCTTGTAAATCCTTGTAGGTGTTTTGTTTTTCTTTGTGTGAAGCACATCGAGGTGCCTTGTAGGTGAAACGGGCTTGATAAATAAAACTGCTTTGACTGTAAATTTTCTCTGCCCCAAAGGCAAAAAAATGTAAAACATTTCTTGCCATACTAAAACATTTTGAAGCTCAAATGAAGATATGAGTTGAGGTTTGGTACTACAAGCTCTGGTTGTATGTCACTATGCTTGCAAATTAGGAGACTGGAGAAAGTTGGGGGGCGGGGGGTTTCACACCGACGACAATGGCAAAAAAATAAATAAAAGCGCTGCATATTTACATTACAACTTTTAAGCGGTATAGAAAATCGATGGAGGCCATGACAAATTTTCTTGAAGAGCACGTTTGCCCTCCAAGATTCCAACGTTATTCACGTAACATTTCATGCTATTTTGACTAGCCTTGTTAAAAACAAAAAAAACACAATGTTGGTGTCCTCATCTGGTATTTATTTATTTTACACACAATTAGTCATCAAACATCCATCAATTTTACGATCCGCTTTTTCCTCCCAAGGGTGGTGGGGGGCGCTGGAGCCTATCCCAGCTGTCTTGGGGCAGTAGGTGGGGAACACCCTGAACCAGTTGCCAGCCAATCGCAGGGCACACAGAGACGAACAACCATCCGCGCTCACATTCACACCTAGGGACAATTTAGAGTGTTCAATCAGCCTGCCCTGCATGTTTTTGGAATGTGGGAGGAAACCGGAGTACTCGCAGAAAACCCAGGCAGGCACGGGGAGAACATGCAAACTCCACAAAGGAAGGCCGGGAGCCAGTATCGAACCCACGACCCCTGCACTCTGTGAGGTCGACGCTCACCATTGGACCACAGGGCCGCCCAATTTCGAAACATTTTTTGTAATGTACAAGTTTATCACCATATGACAACTTTAACAGGTTGTAACAATGAATTTTCTTTGTTGTTCGCAACTTGGTGACAGTACGAAAAGCTACATGGGTTCCTCTTTATTTAAATTAGTTTTCAATCTAAGCGCTGGCAACATGAAAACACGATCCTACTTTGTCCAAAATTCGAGACTTGTTGCTTTGTAAAATCCTCAATGAAGCCTGTACAGACCACCGTCCTCCTGCAGATGAACTCCAAAAATTACTCACCGTACAAGTAAGAAGACCTTGACCACATCAAAGAGTCCAGCTGGGGTGAGGGGGTGGGGGGGGGGGGGCAGTCATGAGCATCACAGGGCGGAGGGGACGTTCACAGAGCTTGGCCTCCTGGATTCAACATGCGCTTGTCTCAATCCTTTAATCTTTGGCTGCCACATATACGGGTATGTACATTTTTAATAAGATGACGCTCTGCGATGGACGCCCACGCTGTGCTATTTCCTAGACCTGCTTCACCTGCAGGGTCAAATAGGGCAGCCGTTGCATGTAATTAAATGTGCTCAATGACAGACTAATAGAATGAGTGCCGCTCCCTGCCTCTGTAGGCTGTTTAATCACGCAGAGAGGCGGATAACAAAAAGACAGGGGTTTTTTTTCCCCTCCCCCTTTTCGCGCCGAGAGTGTAATTATGACAGCGCACTCATTGATCACTTGACAGCAAATATTAAATAACAATCAAGGTGTTTGTATTGACTTGTAATGGAGGAGACTAAATGAATGATGAGTGAAAATACATTATTATGATTATTATTATAACCAACGTGATCCATTGTGGGATAATTATCGAATGAATCACACTTTGATAGTGTTCTGCGGAAAGCACCATTTACAGGAAGTGTGGTGGTGACACATTGCACTAATAGTAGTAGCTGGACTGGTGTCACGGAGGTTAGCCCAGAATGTACATTTGGATGAGAGCTGAGATCATTTATTCATTATTATCAAGGCCTTACTTAGTAGATTCAATTTAGTAGGTTCATTTCTTTTTAACCTTATACAGACATTTAAAATGTTCAACAATAATCCTCGTGAGACACATTTGCAACATGAATCGTCTTCATGTTGTGTTCAGTTGCTTTCAGCACCTAAATAACAGTGATAACGGTGTGTATATTCTGGTTAAGTTAGCTTTTCTTTTCACTGTGACGAGGGTTAATGTTAAATTGTTGTTAAAATTTTTCTATTCATCTGCTCAAATGTTTGACTCCATTGTCCCCATGACAGCTATCGTTTTTAAAGCTAAACAAGGCATTGCACTTTTCCACGCCCTGCGGCAATCAGCCACTCCAGTCCGAAGCCAGCGTTCATACACTGGCTGTCAAGTCAACAAGTCAGACATAAAAGAGAAAAAAAACAAACCAAAAAAAAAAGAAAATCACATTAATCCTCTGCCTTTTCTTTATGATGTGCGCTCACTCAGAGCTGACAATGAGGCGCTCTAAATGAGCCACGCCTGCCCAAAACCCCGGTCTACATGCTGGCTGTCAAGTTACACATTTGAAAACAAACACCCCCCACCCCCACCCCCCGCTCATTCTTCTCTTTCTCTGTGTGAGGTGCGCACACTCACAGCTGACAGTGAGGCGCTCTAAAGCAATCATACTCTACTAAGTGAAGGGAAGGATATATTTTCAGGGTTTGGATATCGTTACATAGCCAGCTGACTGAATGTTACAACTGTGAGAAAATTTCTTCTACAGTTGGGCTGGGGCGACTTGTGTGGTGCCCCGTTTTTGCCACGCCAACCATAATTCGGTTTTACATAGTCTGTACGTTTTCATATATTATTTTCAAGCATGGATAACACAGTATATAGAACAAAATCTATTAATTCACTTTCGAGGGTCTTTAAGACCCTATCCTGCTGAATATATTGTTCTTAAATGAAACAAAACATCTATATGGAAATTCAATTTGCAGTCCTAAAATATTTTTTGTTAAAAATCTAGAGGATTTTTTTTTTTCTAGATGATTTCCTGAGTATGCACAGAATAATAAGTGTGGCGGTTGTTGGGCGAGACGGCGTTACCGTCATCACAAAAATGCTTCTGGGCTGCCTGCCAGCCCTCGCATGAGACATTTTGTACTGCATATCTCGTGCATGTGTGCATGTATTTATTATTCAGGCATGATGGTGTTAGTAGTCTGTCTCTCTTCCTGTCACTCAATGGGTGTCGCACACTTTGTCTACGCTCCATCATCCGTCCGTCGCTTCCTCCGCTGCCTCCCGTGGAACAAGACAACCCTCTCCCCCACGCTAATCCTCGCGGGGGGGAAGTGACTCACAAGTTACAGCGCTCTACGCTTTAACGCACTTTAATAGCATTAATGTCTGATTTGGCCTCTTCAGCGGCAATAAACTCCGCTCACATCTTCTGAAAAGCCGGTTAGGAGCCATTGTTGGCGGATAGTGTACCAAAACACAAAGACTACTAATCTCCTTTTTTTATTTATTTGCAAAACAAACTCTGGCACTCGCCGAGTAGTGTGATGTAAACAGATTGTTTGGATCTCAGAGTATCATGATAAATCATAATAAAAACGGGAAGAATCAATACAATTGTGACATACTGGACTCATTTGGTGATGGACAGCTCAGTCAGTCCTTCCTGTTTTTGTTCCTGGAAGTCCTTGAATAGATGGGCAATAAAGTAAGGGTTTTTAGTTCAATAGCCGGTTTTTATCCATCCATCCATTTTCTTAACCGCTTTATCCTCACAAGGGTCATGAGGCGTGCTGAGCCTATGCCAGCTGTCTTTGGGCAATAGGCCAGGGACACCCTGAACTGCTTGCAGGGCCAATCGCAGGGCACACAGAGACGAACAACCATTCATGCTCACAATCACACCTCGGGACAAGTTAGAGTTTTCTATTAACCTGCCATGCATGTTTTTGGAATGTGGGAGGAAACCGGAGTACCCGGAGAAAACCCACGCAGGCACGGGGAGAACATGCAAATTCCACACAGGAAGGCCAGAGCTGGAATCGAACCCGGTATCTCTGCACTGTGAGGTCGACACGCGAACCACTGGACACCGGGTCGTCGAGCTGGTTTTTAATTGATCTTTAGTTGCTCAGTTAATTGGTCCGTTGATGTCCAGTTGATGGTTTTGGTTATTAGTTGATTTTTAAATCGCCGTTTGAGTTAGTTGTTTTTCAGTTGGTTGGTTGGTTTGGTGTTTTAGTTGGTTGGTTGATTTTTGGTTTCAGATGGTTGTTTTGGGGTTTTTTTTGGGGGGGTGGGGGTGATCTTTTGAAAGGTTGGTTTTGATTGCAGTCACAAAAATTGCAGTCACCGCTTTGCTTCCTGTTGAAAATCTCGTCAATTTTACTGTCGGTTGGTTGGGTTTTCGTCCATTGGATCGTGACGTTTTTTTTTTTTGTTTTTGTTTTTAGCCGTCTCTGATTTGTTGGTTACTTAATCGAAGAATAGCCCATATTTTCAGGTATTGAAATTAGACCCCTACCATCCGTGTAGCTGCTTCAAGGTCAGCTGAGGAACAACAAGGGTGTAGGTGAGATTCTCCCAAACGTCGGGAGGAAAGAGAATCCTCCCGGTGAATTATTCAGCGGGGCTCCCGTACCCTAAATAACAGGCGGCTGGCTTTGTTTGACATCCTGAATGAATAATTAAGGTGTGACCTTTTGTTCCCATTAGAGGTGATGGGTTGACAGCGCCATACTTTCCATCTGGGGCGAGGTTGATGAGCCCCGATGAACCGGGGAGTTTAAAAAAAAAATGAAATAAAAAATAGCAAGCCACGTGCTAAGAAACGCAACATCGCATGCCCCTGAGTGATGCTGTGGCACACAGGCTTCCGACTGTTTTCTGTTCCTGAAGCTCAATTCCCTCAGCAACTCTTGTGCACCGCCTCCATCTTCCAAGACTTCTTCCCCGCACATCATGCCTTCCCATCATGCAAACACAACCACGGAGACATATTGATCACAAACGTGTCTGTGTCAAAATGCCAAGCAACTTTTTTTTTTTTTAAATGACAAAAAAAATCCATACTTGCCTACTTCCCGTTTATGTTTCCTGAATGCTTGATAGGGCAGCCCGCGTTGGTTGGTTAATATTTCCTTTGCTGAGTACAAGAAAGAACTACAGTGGCCATCAAGCTATAGAATATATTTTGGTGTCGATTATTTGTTAACAAAATTAAATGTAGGTTGTTGGATTTATTTTATTTTATTTTTTACGAAATTGATGTCAATTTACGCATCATGAAATTGTGGTTGGTTGGTTGAAGTTGTTTTTTTAACTGGGAGTTTGTTTAGTTCTTGACAGGTTGGTTAGTTGGTCATTTGGTTTTGTATTGGTTGGGTTGGTTGTCGTTTTTTCTTTTTCCTTTACCTTATCTAGTTTGATTTGTTTGTTGGGTTTGGGGTCTTTTGTTGGTTGGCTGTTGATTTTTAGCTGGTTGATTACTTTTTCAGATTCTCAGTTAGTTGTATTTGTATTTGGTTGTGTGGTTGTTGATTATTTATTTGTTGATGAGTTTTTGTGAGTGTGGGTTAATTAGCTATTCATACATTTATTTGGGTTATTTTTTGATTAGTTGGTTCGTCTCTTTTGTAGCTGGTTACATCCCAACAGTGAGATACAATTATATCAATATATTGAATACCCTCCGTCCATCCATTTTCTAATCCGCTTATTCTCACAGGGGTCGCGGGCGAGCTGGAGTCTATCCCAGCTTTCTTGGGGCAGTAGGCGGGGGACACCCTGAACTGCTTGCCAGCCAATCGCAGGCCACACAGAGACGAACAACATTTTGCGTTCACACTCACACCTCGGAACAATTTAGAGTGTTCCATTAACCTACCACACATGTTTTTGTAATGAGGGAGGAAACCGGAACACCCGGAGAAAACCCACACAGGCACAGGGAAAACATACAAACTCCACACAGAAAGGCCGGAGCCGGAATCCAACCCTGCAGCTCTGCGCTGTGAGGCCAACGTGCTCACCAGTCGACCGCCGGGCCGCCCATCATGAATTCCATCTCATTAAAATAAACTTGATTCTGGTCTGTTGTGTTGAAGCAAAAGGGAACGGCGTCCAAAAACGATGCCAGTTGCTTCAGGCACGGGCACAGACATTCCATTCCGAAAGTTTTGTGGCAAGGTCGAAGTCCTCACGTTTCGAATGAAATCAGAGCTGCAACAACTGCGGTGTCTCGCCGAGCAGAGATTCAGTCACAGAAAAACGAGAGCGAGGCTACTGGAAACAGACCGTATTTATAGCTGAGGATAGGAATAATTCATTATGATCAAAGTGCAGATCATGCTCCGCTCCATCAGCGGGATGAAAAGAGCACTCCTCCTTTCTTCCTGCTCTCCTGCGGCTCCCCACAAAGAAACAAGGAGGCAAAGTTTCTCGAAAGGCACCGAGTTTGTCATCATGCGTTCCGCTATAAATACACGTAACATGAAAGCTACCCAGCATGGATCATCCGATGTCAAATTCTAAGTGGGATAACGCGTGCCTGGAGTCACGAAACGCGTGGACAGCAACATGATTGGAGAATTTATTTGGAGATTGCACAAAAAGTGCATCATTATGATCTTCACGACGATCATCACCATACGTGCCAGTTGTGCTATCAGCAAAAAACACATTTTGACACCCTTAATTGCCAACATGGCAGGTCTTTCGTGTAACACATTCCACAAAACAAGAGAGGGCGAACCCTCACAATTCATGTGGGATAGTGGTGGAGCTCTGCGATAAACCAAAAATCTGCAAATAATATCAGATAAGAAAACCTTTATTTGTTACATAATGGAGAAATTTGCAATTTACAGTGGCAAAATTTTGAAAGGAAGAAAATAGAAAACCAAAAGTATTTGCATGCACAAAATATGCAAATTAAAATAATTGTTGCCAAAGATTTTTTTTTTTGCTGATATGCAACAAACACACACACACACGCACACACACACACACACATTAAAATATAATTTTAAAAAATGGTAAAGCACCCAAAACACGGACTATCAAAAGAGCGCACAAAAATTCCATTGGAATGGATTTTTTTAACGGTCTGTCGCAACACAGACGAAGAAGCATCAACCACCCAAAAGCGCGTCATCTCATTTTACACAAACAACTGTATACAATTGTTCAATTATTCAACACCATCTAACCATCTTCCCACGAGTCTCATCAATAGTATTAGTTGGCATAGTAGCCTCAATAGCACGCTGGAAACAAATTGACTTGATATCACACATGGGGAAACAAATATAAGATAAGAAACCCTTTATTCGTCCCACAATGGAGAAATTCCCAATTTACAGCAGCAAAGTTATGAAAGAAAGAAACAACAAAAAGTATTGGAGCTGCTCTCGCGGCACCAACTTGAAGTCATAATAACACAATAACAAAATAATACAACACACAATATGGTATCGTTTTTTAACTTTTTTGCATGTATACACAAAAATGTTGGGCACAACAGCTTAATTTTTACATAGACTACACACAAACAAAGGAGGACATCCCAAAGAGTTACAGCGACGCTGAGTGACATCCCGAAGAACTAAATGCTTCTCCAAATGCCAAACGGTACGATGAACCTGCGTATCCACCTATTGCCCTTCAAGAACGGATTTTGTGTTCAACAGGCATGGATTTCACACCGAGTCAGCCAATTGAGAGGAAATCGTCACCAATTCACCACTTTTAGTGACATCTTTCTTGGTGTGCCGTCAGATTTATATTATTGGGGGTGGGGTGGGGGGGGGAGATCATTGGTTCACACCACCACTCTTGGCTATTTTAAAATAACAAAAATCTCACACGATAAATTGGAAAATGGATGGATGGATGATGTACAGTTGAATGCTTCTTACATAAGTCACCTTTCTAGTGGGACTCGCGCACGCGTGCACGCACACACACACACACTTGTATCTTGCAGTTTCCTACACCCCTTCCACGCGCACACACAGGGGACACATCTGCGTCTCTCTCTTTCATTTTGTGCATCCTCCTTCAACGCAGACACACAAGCGCCTTCATCTTCTCTTTCATTCCTTCTCCCTCCCACATTTTGCTGCTTCCACACACACACACACACACACACACACACACACACACACACACACGCCGGTTATTCATCCTCTCCCTCCACCCCCGCCGCATGCCCAGTCGCCCCCGCCACGCACGGTGAGATGGGCAGCATTCGTAATTATTCAAAATACATATTTAATTACATTCGCGGGGTTTTATTTAATTATATTTAACTTGCCGGGAAATAAGAAGAAGAAAACGGATTAATACGTGATGAGGGGGAGACCTTCGCCAAGGGCAAAAAACATTAAACATGCAATTTTTGCACAATGTTAAACAGCTCGGCTCCACCCGGCCGCTGCGGAAAGCATCATTCAACTTCTGAGATTAAATGGTAACTTATTATTTTTAGTCTTATACCTTAAAGTATGAACGGGGGGGGGGCATCCGGCTCACAGTTCTGAGGGCGGGGGTTCGAATCTGGGCTGTGTCCTCCCTGTGTTGAATTTGGATGTTCTCCTTGTGCTTGCTTTTGTTTTCTGTAAGCACACCAGCGTCCTTCCACATTTCCACATGACCTAATCAGTTTCAGTCAAGTCAGTAAGTCATGAAGACACTTTTGTATCTCTTACTAGACGATCAGCAAATTGATTTTTTTGTCGGGGTGATCATATAATAGTGGGGTGCATCTTATATTCAGGAAATTACGGTATTGTACATGGTAAAAGAATCTAAAATATACATTTACAATAAATAGAGATATGTGTATATTATATGTACAGGCAATAAAAACAACAACAAAAACAGTTTCATTCTTGAACAATTTTAATTTTTTGGTTTTTTTTTACCAAAGACTGAATTCCATCTCCTTTGGAGAGGTATCGGTAACATATATCCGCATTTCACTGATCCGAAGTCACGTGAAACAAGCCAGATAATTGCACATCTTCTGACACGACCGCACCTCATTATCACTCTCATTTCCTGTCACATTTTTTTCCTTCAGTCAGGATATCGGATGCCCCCCCCCAACCCCCAAAATGGCAAATACATTGTACGCATTCTCAGCCAAATGTTGGGTCACCAAGGTTTTCTTTTCCTCCAGTCATGCCCGTTTTAAAAGCCATCAATCAGGATTGGTTTGCAGCACTTACAAACAGGAAGCTGTTTATTTCCTGCGGGCAACAAGTCGCTCACTCATCCAAGCAGAGAAACAAACTGGCAAGCCTCGTGTCCTCCTGTATGGCCGTCAAACAAAGCCGCCCTTCAATTTCAATTGTTAGTGGCATCTTTAAGCAAACCATCCGAGTCTGCTTCTCAATTCTCATCCTCCTACATCCTGCCCGCCTACCCGCACTCCCAGCTTGGCTTGGACCGCTCCCTTCCTCCGACCTCTAAGGGGCCATCTGACTGGAGCCATTGAATGGCAGTGGAGGCTGAGTTTGGTTGGGGGGGTCTCTCTGTGGCTTGATAACACCTGCATGGCGCCTCCCGCTGCATGTGTGATGAGCCACATGCAGAGCAAATATTAACGTGTATATGCAATGGAAGAAGGTGTGAACGTGAAAGGAAAATTGTTATTTTGCGGAAGAGGAGAGCGGCGCAGTCGGACTAAATCCAGCAGATGGCAGCCTCATCCAAAAAAAAAAAAAAAAAGCCATTTTCATAGATGCAGAAATGCTAGCGTCTGCTAGCTATTTGCCAATTTGGCAGACCCATCTGCGCCATGCTGGGTGTTCCGGAGAAGCGAGGGTGTGTCCTTGACGTAACATGCAGCGAAATGCCAATTTGGTGGCAGAAAATCGGTCGCAAGTTATGCCTGCCTCGACCACGTCTTCAGTGGTGGCAGAGATGGTCCAAGATCGAGTAGGGATGACTACATGAGCTTTTATTACATGAGTTGTCAGCAATTATCACCGGCTCATTTTGTTTTTAATGAGGGTACCGTGGTCGGTTGCCACACCAGCTCACGGTCACACACGAATTGCTGTGTCTTTTCGTCGCACGGTTGCCTCCATGCGACATTTGAATCTACCACATCTAAAGGGAATGATGAATTAAGTCCTACAACGGCGCGCACCACCCTTTTTGAAATACAGCAGGTTGGCACGCATCTGTGAAATGAGTCCCAACACCCGCTCTAGAATGCCTTCGCAGAGATTAGTGCAATGCAGTGAGCCGGTCGTAAAAAACAAAGCCCTCACCCTAAACTCAGTCAAGCGTAGGGCACACGTTGACAACTATTCACATTCATATTCAACACCCACATACAGTATATTTAAATTTGGTGTAATTGTACATTTTAATTAAACAGCACTTTATAAAAATATTGTTCATAAATGTGTAATAATTTTGTCGTTGTTGGTTTTAATTTTAAACATTTCTTGAAATAAAAGAAACCCAAAATGAAACAGTTCAAGGAATACACATTTCATATACAACAAGGCAAACCAACAGGTGGCGGCCATCTTGATTCTTTCGAACCAGCCAATAGGAACACTGCTCAGATATCATGTGACATGTTTCTGGCAACTGGGTGAAATGAAAAGCAGATTTTTAGATGTTCTATTCAGGACATATTGCAGTTGCTATGGATTATTTTGGTAGATTGATATGAAAGAGCAACAGTGTCCATAAAAATCTAAAAAAAATAAATAATTTCGAATGTCTTGAAACTGACAATTTGTAGCATGTATTTTTGGGGAAACACTTAAATTTCTCAATCATCTTCTAATCTGCTTCTCCTCACAAGGGTCGTGGGCGTGCTGGAGCCTATCCTAGCTACCTTCGGGAAGTAGGCGGGGTACACCCTAATCTGGCCAATCACAGCCCAGACATCGACCAATAAACATCCATGTGTTACATTAGCCCGCCCCACATGTTTTTTAGGATGTAGGGGGAAACCGGAGTACCCGGAGAAAAACCACGCAGGTATGGGGAGAAGATGCAAACTCCACACAGGAATGTCGCAGCCGGAATCGAACCCTGCACCTCTGCACTGTGAGGCGGATGTGCTAACCTGTCTCACCATGCAGCCTACAAAAAATAATGTGAAAAAGTAATGATTTTTTGTATCGATTTTTAGGCATGCTTAAACTGTAGCAGTGTTCGGGGTTAGCGGATTAGGGTTTCGGGAAGATCCTCGCAACAAGTGACAAGTAACTGGTGAGAGGACTTAAGAATTGAGGGTCAGGGGTTACGGTGAGAAAGTGCACTTTGCATTCTCGAGTTGGAATGCGTCCATTTCATCTTGTCCCATATCATTTGCGTGGCAGCAAACGCAGACTGGTGACGTCACCACAAAAAGCTCCATTTATTTAATGAATTCTGTGCACTATTGTTGCAGCATACTGTTGGGAACTGTGCGTTCACAATGGAAGGTAAATTACAAGGCAAATTACGAGTCTCTAAAAATTCATCACTAGTTCCCAATCAAGAATTTCTGCACAAACCAGGATTCCATTCACTGCAAAAGTTCTCTACAAAGCTTCCCAAGGGAAAAAAAAATCCAATTGGAGCCAACATAATGGACAACTAAATCAATACAGTATTGGCTTTTTTTCTCCCGCCCAAGCCAGTTTGGATGTCACTCAAGCCCAACTTTTTTTGTAACCTCAACGATAACAAATCACTCTCGCTTTCTCTCTCTCACACACTCCCACACACACACAACTGTTCAAGATGTTTGCAAACTCTGAAGTCAAAAAGTAGAGATGCCTACTGCAGCGCTGCAAATCAACAGCATTCACGGGAACCGTTTGAAAAATGAATTCAACATGCCGTTTATGTAACTGGAGCAATCTCCATTTTTTTTTTCTCGTTTCCAAACAAGCACAGTCATTGTTTGTGACATCTGCGCACAAACAGCACAAACGCCACTGAGATCTTCAAAAGTGATTGTAAGTCTGGTTTCCAATCGGCCACACAAGAAAGCAACCCGACTCATTAAAGAAATGCGGAGGCAAAAATGAACACACCACATGTACGGCCTTGGTCTTTCTTTCGCTTGTATCACATTTTTTCCACCTGCAAGGCACTCAAATCTCTTCACCACGACTTATTGCTCACCGACAGATGACGCAGCATCAGGAGCAAATAAGGGTCCAATATTTTGCTCAAGGACACTTTGGTATGGCCCCGGGGATCAAACCCACAACGTGGTTGCATGCACAGTAGGATGCATTATATCTAAAAAGTGATATAAGTGAGTTAAAAGTTGCCTCATTTTGTGAATTCACCTAAAAAAAAAAAAAAAAATTCCAAGAAAAAAATTCCAAGAAAAAAAAAAAACCTCTTGAAATTTGTCCATAAAGCTGAACAGACTACTAGAAGTAAATTTTTAAGAATAAAGTTGTAAAGATCCATCAAAAAGAGTAACCGTTTTACTACTAAAAGGAAGCAAACGTCATATTCTTCAACATAAAGGCACAAATTCCAGGTGGACTGAAGTGAAAATGTTGAAATGTCAAGATTTCTTTTTTCTTTGTAGGGCCTCGCTAACCATGACTGAAGTCAAAATGTGAAAAAGGTGTCACGTTATGAGGGACGGAAAACATTTTTCCATGGAAATGGGGTGGGGGGGGGTAAACATTAATTTGTATGAAGAAAAAAAAGCGTAATTTGACTGAAGTGAAAGAAAAAGTCAAACACACACGTTAAAAAGACGTTCCAACAATATTCTTGTGAATAAAACTGTCGTCTACAAGAATATACTTTACAATCAACACGCAACTATAGTACACTCTTGTAACTGTATTCACATCTCCTCGCTTTTGTTCTCAACATTTTACTTTGTGTAGCCCTGACATTTCTCAGTAACCTATTTTAAAAACAAGCCTTCAAAACTAATGGCGATTAAAAAAAAAAAAGCAACAAGAAGCTTGACTTTAGAGTCAACGCCAACATGAATTTCTCAACATCTCCAAGACATCAACAGGCTGCCCCTGACATATGGTTGGCGTCGTTGGGGGGGTCAACACCCTTGCACGACACTCATTCATTTCACCGGAATATACCCACAAAACACACATACACACAGACACACACATGAGTCTTTAGAGTGGAATATCCCCACTCAAATAAAACAGAAACTGAGTAAAAACCCACGCGCGGGAACATGCACTGAGAGAGCAAGTAGAGTGGAACACGAGCCTGTAATAAGAGCCAAAGCGGAACTCCCGCGGCTCTGAGCGCAGCTTTCTACCTTTGCACGACTCCTGACGACCGCACAGCCCGCGAGACGCCGGCGGGGTGTGCTCGGTGCGCCCGACACCTCCTCACGAGTTGATCGGCACGGCTAGTTTCCACGTTCAGCACCACGGAGAGCGCGTGGACACGCTTGCAAACACTGGCAGGCCGGGGTACGGGACTCAAGTTTGACGCCGCCTCGGAGCTTTTGTGGCCGGGGCGAGCATGCCTGCCTCCTCGGAAAAAGGAGAGGCGTGGAGGGAGGAAGCGAGACACGGAGGGAGGGAGCCAATCGCGAAGCAACTCGCAAAGCTGCGCAGCGCCAGAGAGTCTCCAAGGACCGGCGTGACGCGCGTGTGCGTGCGCGTGGATCTCCAGGCGTGCACGTCTGCAGCAGTAAAGCCACTTTTTTTTCCCACCCCCTTCCTATTTACGACCGACTTATTCTTCTTCCGGCAATGAGACACATCGTTGCTTCGTCTCTTTTGTCTTCAAGACCTTATCGCGTACGTTCGTCCGGTCAGGGGGGGTGGAGTAGTCCAAGTGAAGCGATTTGAATCTGATTAAAGTCCCCCTCTGAGGTGTAAACAAGTAGCCTATGCAGATTAAACCCAGGTTCTCCTGCAAAAAAAGAAAAAAAAAGACAAAAAGGAAGATAAGGAGATGACAGGATACCGAGGTGATGCGTGATGCTGCCTGCAGCCCGCTCACGAGCTGCAGTCCTAACACTGAGGCGGCGTTGAGTCGTCCTCACACACATGAATGTGTGGTGCAAGTTTTTGGAAACACTTTTAATCATCTGAACCCCAAATAAATTCATTATTTTTTTTAAAGTGCCACAATTTGCTTTAAAGTGAAAAATCGATGGAGGCGAATATGGGAATTACAACAGCCGGCCACTGATCATCAATCAAAAGGGCGCACACTCACACAGAACAAATAAAGTCACTTAATCTTGCACTGATTTAAACTGAGACTTTTTTATTTTTTGCCTCTTCATTTCTTCGAGGGAAAGAGACTTGGCGGATGGCAAAAATTGAGCATAAATGAAAAGAGGAGGGAGGGGAAGAACTGGGACTTGTGTGCTTATCAAAAGCTGGTGGTTGTGCATAATTCATCTTGAAATGCTTGATGAGCGAGTCAGCGCAAATTTGATCATTGATTGTTTTTTGTTTTTACATTTAATATTTTTTAATTTATTCTAATTTAAGATTCATGCTGTATTTTTTCTTGTTAAAACATACATTTTATTTTTATTGTAAGTTAGGGTTACGTGTTCTTTTTTGCTTTAATTTATTAACTTTTTTTTCTCTCCCATTTTTGCATTCATTTAAATCATTTCTAGTATCTGGAGTAATATCATTAAAGAAGGGTTTGGTGTGTTTTTTTAAGGTTTTCCAATTGGGTACATGTAATAAATTAGCAATTTCGAGCGCTGGTATTGCAGAGGCTCGAATACAAGTCATCCCATGAGAGCTGGCAGACAATGGCGGTGTTGTCTGGGTGTGGCTGCCGTCTGAGGCACCCGCGCATCCTTCCCGACCTGAGCGCAGCAGCGCCCTCTGCTGCACAAAGTCAACAGCCAGCGAGCAACCAGGGCGCAACTTCAGTGGCCACATGGGAGACCGACCGACTGCTTGTGCGCTCTCCGCTTTGCTTCGCAGTGCAAGCGACATGCACGATTTATGAGTGCACTTCACAAAGCTGCTGCCTGTAAGTGGGCCACAACGCACACAAAACAAGTCCCGGACATCCAAGAATATATTGAGCAGTGGGTGCAGAGTGAGAGAGAAAGGAGTGTGTGAGAGTGCGTGTGTAAGAGAGAAATACAGAGACAGACAGAGGATAAAAGTAGTGTGTGAGAGCGTGTTTGTATAAGATTATGGTAGCAGTGTGTGTGTGTGTGTGTGTGTTCACCAGTCCCGAGTGGGGAATCTTGCTGGAAAGTCGCAGCCTTGCCGCTTTTTGCGTCACTGTGCTACTGAGAGCAGGTTTAATGATTTCAACTCTTTCATGAGCACACTGTTCCAATCGAATGAGAGAAGCATTCCAAGAGCTGCTTTATGTTCAAGCCCAATCGTTGCATTGGCTTTTCCCGGCTGCATCACTTGTTGAGTTCTTGGTGCTGAACGGCCTTATCCTACTAAGGGGCGAAGATTTGCGAGGTAGCCGGATGTTGAGTACTAGTCAGGGCTTGTCAGCATGGGCGGAGCTACAGGGTGGCCTTTCTCACTCTGTGCCCCGAGGCCATCCCATCATAATGCTGCTGCCATTTTCACATGGATGCACTATTCTTAGACTCCTGATACTCTGCCACAAGTTTTTTTTATAAATAATAACTGTTTATTTATTGAATACATCTAAGTTTGCATCTTGACATGATGCAAACTCTAAAACAATCTGAGTCTCACAATTATATGACAATTTTTGGTTAGCTTAGCAATTAGCATGGCTTCTCCATCTTTCCTCATGATCCCTTTCAGAAGAAAAGTAGCTTATTCGCCATCAGACAGGCGATGATTACCAACTTAGGAGTGACTCCGCAATGTGTTTCGCCGGACTAGTAGCCAGCCGAAGCTTGTTCCTAGCACGCTGGTGGGGCATAAGTGGCATTTGAGCTTGCCTCGACCTCCAACTGTTCGCACTTATTGACATGAGCGACGAGCGTACGTCCAGCCCAGTGAAGCTTTTTGAGACCGTCTCAGTTTGACTATTCGATGGGTTTTCATGAGGTGCAAAATGCTGATTTTGCAAAAGGCTTATGGGTACAAGTGGCTGGTCTGCCCGTTCAGTACAATATGACTAAGTTGGCAATCATAATTTTGTTGGCTTTTTTATTTCTTTTTTAGGGGGCGGGGGGACGCTACAAATACAGAGCAGGGCATACCAGTTATGGTAACCATAGAACAGAAAGTGGAAAGTTAGCAGCAATGGCTGTAGAAAAGTGGTACATGCATATCAGTGCTAGCTGCTCAGTTGGCAATAATTGTGGCCTTGAAGTCAACGTTACAGTAGTAGAGCACACTAATTAGCACTGTGGGATCCCAAGTCGCGTAGATTGCACCTTGAGAGACCCCACGTGGACTTTGACTGTACCTTTTCCATCTCACTGTGTCGAATAAGGCTGCTGGAGTCAGCAAGTTCACAATGGGGAAAAAGCTGATGTGCCTTAATGAACTTGTCCAACTCAGTGACAGAGAGACTTAAGATGGAGTTTGAAAAGCTTTGACACCGTCCCCCGTATAAAAGACAAACAACTTCAACTCCTCATGGCACACTCATCAATTTCATCCCCTCAATACGCATCACTCATCCTGAGGGAAAGTGTGTGTGTGTGTGTGTGGGGGGGGGGGGGTCAATCAATAAGCGATGCCCATAGAGTGAGTGGACTCTGCAGCTGGCTAAAATAGCAACAACAATCAGACAGCAGAGCAAAGACCTCCGCCAAGGCTGAGACGTTTGTCACTTGAAAAATCGATGAGTGAACGGTGAGCATGTTGGATCCTGGGAAAAGGAGGTCAGGTTACATCCACTGGCAGAATTCCATCACAATCAATCGGAGCAGAAGGTAAAACGAGGCTACATAAGCACAACAATTGAATTTATTCATGTATGTTGTAGTTGGTATATTTCCCCCGTCCACCTACTTCATAGCTTTTTGAAAACTAGGTTTTTTTTTTCATGACTGTCTTGGTATTTATTTAATTACTCGATATTATTCATGTTTTCATCTATTTTTGCCATGCCCTGAATTTTTTTAAAAACACCCAGTAATGCAAAACCTCCACTATGCTAGCTTGAATACATTTCCCCTGCGTCACAACTGTGCGTTAACCCCTGCTTAGAGTCATTACATCCATATGGATCTCAAGTAATGAATGATTCATTTCATTATGACCCCCGCGGCCCGATAGCGCTACGTACAATCTGACTCAAAAGTTATTACGGACTCGGCGGCAAAATAACGACTACGCGGGTGCAACCAAATTGCTCCGCTGGCCTCGGCAGCTCTTTGGATTGATTGTGATGAATGGGACAGCAAATGAACATATGGTGCAGGTCGAAATGAAGTAGAGATTCTATCACTATTTTTTGACAACCAGCACAAAAACATCCCAGTTTGAGAAGAGTGAGATTTTTACCAACGGAAAATGAGAGTGGGGCACCAAGCAAAGTCGAACACACCATAAACAGCTAACTTGGTGAGCTAGCAGACACAAATGTGGGGCAGCAGAGAGCTTCTTTTTTTTTTTTGTCATTATTTTAGTGGAATCCTGGTTATTAACCACATTTCCTATGTGGCCACACAAAAGTCCATTAGCCCTGACTTTTTATCGGTACCTTATTTTTAGGACTATAAGTCACTGCGGGGTAAACTTTGTTTGACAAAAATAAAGTTTCTGTTGGATTCAAAACATCCGCTGCAAAGTCCAGAAAAGTTTGTCCTTTTTAATTGAAAATGGCTTACCATAATTGGAGTTCCCCATCGCATTGTGGCCAAAAGCTAGAATAATCCTGGTCGCTTAGTGCGCCTTTTGGTTGCTGTAAATCGTAAATCCTTGTCAGGGCGGAAGCCACATGCTAAACTAGCAATTTGAAGCACATTAGTTGCCATGATTACGATTTCTTCTTCTTTATTTTGGCAAAATACTTTGGGTGAATTAACACCACTTTACCATGCAGATGCCTCATGCTTAAGAAGGATGCAATAAAGAGGTGCACAGTGCGACTCGGAATTCTTGTTAAATGAAGCCACTTTCATCTACAATCAAACACATTTTCAGTGGAACCGGAAGTTTGTATGCTTGGGAGCATTCCTTGGACTCCATTTCAACTGGGGGCACCGTGGGAAAGTTGAGCCACAGTCACGATGCATTTTCTTAGCGTGACTACTGAGAGAGCAGAAAAACAATGAGCCTGCTTGTGCTGGAGCTGCTGTCAGCCACAGCTCAGGCCCAGATATTCACAAGCAGAACTCCCCGAAGTCACACACCACCACACCAAGCGCCTCCTCTTAAGGACATGCATGCCCACGCTTGTAATCTTTTGTGTGTTCAAATACCAAATGAGTTTAAAAGTGTGTTTGAAGTCAAACACGTTGTGTGCGTGTGTTAACAGCCGGAAACAGAACACATCCAACGAGGTATTTGCTTAGCAGAAAGTACAGCAAATTTACCACATTTAAATACGACCTCAAGCGCTCCGTCTGAACACTTCGATAACGTTTCTCACAACGCCTTGACAAACACAGCCTGTGGGTTTAAGCCCTGTTGCTCTCTCACCCGTTTAGAACCCCACTCGTCCCCCAACATGCATCTGCACCCCTCTGCAGTTAAGTCGCAGGCTCTATATCAGAAACTACAGTACGGTACAATGGTATTGGCGGGTTATGTGCGCCCGGATCCCTTTATTTATCTTTGGAAGATTCATGTTCGCTTCAGGACAAGCCGGCACACCCACAGTGATGACTTGTGACTCAGCGTGTCCCACGGTCATATATCCGTCTCGACCACACTGCTAGCCGAGGCTCGGCACCGGCCGACCAATTTGCCCCACTTCAGGAGGAGGCAAGGTGAAAATAAACATTAAATATTGATTTTGGGCTGTGAGGTTCCAGTCTGGAGCACACTAACGCACTTGTTCTATTTGACGCTTGCTGTTATTTTGTGGGATCAATTTTGTATGGAATTTCATGCATTCAATGTGAACAGTGTTTTGTGCAGTATGTAAACCGTTACCTTTCACGCCTCTACCCGGGACCAATTTCAACTAGTTGTCAAACTTTCCGGTTTTATTTTTAAGGACTAATCACAAACACAGTTAGTTTATTAAAAAAAATAATAATAATAATTTAAATCAGTCGTTGCATAAACGGGCCCAGTGAAAAAAAATGATCGACAATCATACAGTACTAAAGTTCTTTCATTAATACCTTGATTGTGCAGTGTGATATCGTGTGGGTTGTGACTTTTTTCGTGATTGTCATTAAAAAAATTACTATGTTAAGACATATGGGGAATATTAACAAAAATGGGACAAATCTGGAAAGTCATTCTCAAGACCTCTATTTGAGGTGAAACTCAATGCGGGACAAAATGGACAAAACAAACTTGTTATTTGCTCATTGCTTTTATCAATAAAATTATTCAGAAATTGGCAAGCCCTCATCAGGTCCTTTCATTTGATGTATAACTCAGTGGGAATTGTGATCATTTGTTTTGTTTTTTGTTTTTTTATGTAAAGAGGGCAGTAGCTTTCAAAACAAATCATTTGGGCGGCCAACTATCCTTAATATATTTGGAGAAAAGCAGGATGAAAATTGCAGAAGGTTGAAAGATTGTGGACAATATTTTTGACAGATCTGGAATGCCTTGAACAAGACGTTCAGTTTGAATTGTGACTCCATGTAGATTATGGCAAACTGATTTTTGATGCAACAATGCTGACCGCCTTAAAACGAGGTCACTTGCCATCAAAAATGAACCCACATTGACACGCCTTCAGATCAAAATCTGTCATGATCATAAAGGTTAGCCAACGAAGACAATCATTTCCTTGATGTTTGGAGACAAATCGCCTTTCCATCTATGACCTGGTAAATATCAAGTGTTTAGGTCTTCATAACAATAACAGCCCAACAATATCGCTGAGCTTCATGCTTGGTAGAGGTAGTTGTAGACGGGAGTTCTAAAAGGTTGCTCGTAGAGGACAACCTATCTGACCGCGCCAACCTTTTTTCACTCTGCACTTGGCATCGGGATAAAATGGGCCTGTCAGACTGGCTTCGGGCATGTTTGTCACAGCAGCTTGTGTCGAGGTTTCCGACACAAACCCCAAACTACATTAGGAGGCCCAGAGGGTCCGCCTGGGTGCGCTAAAAGCATCGCTGGCGACTTACCCCCCCCCCTCCCGCTTTCTCCACCACTGTCTCAAAGTGTCATTTCAGCTCTTTCTAACGTACACCGAGGCGTCAAGCTGTACCACCGACCTAGTTCAAATGAAGAAGCCATTGCATCTTTTCAACGTCTCCCCACAGAGACACGCCACTGGAAAAAGCTACCAGCAGCCTCTTCAAGCTTTTTCAGTGGTGGCAAATTGCATTAAGTGCTCATACTTCTATTCATGCACTCGCGTCTTTGGCAAAAAAAAAAAAAAAACATGCTTCGGGAAATAGCAGTGATCACGCTCTTCGGCTGCTCTCAGGATGCAGCAGCCACGCCCTGTCAAGTGCCTGTTAGTCTCAAGGGGGAAGGCTGGATACTCGGTGGATTGAACAAAGCTCGCTGCAGTGTGAAGATTTATTCATGCGCTCAATGGATGCTGCGATATGACTGCAGCAACCTTACAGGTGACTGACTAATCAGGCCATTATTCAACTCATATTTGTAATACAGTTGTACCTCTACTTATGAACGTCTCTTCATATGCATTTTTCAAGTTACGAAAAGCCTCAACAGGAAAATATTGCCTCTTGTTACGAAAGAAATTTCAAGACACGAAAGGTAAAAATACAGTATGGGCCACTACTCACAGCTACGAGTTTCCTGAACGCAACATACTTATAGCTGCTCTGCCATTGGCTACTACCGAGCATCATCCTGGCATCCCATTGGCTAAGAGGGAGCTCTCCCGTATGTGTCTATGCGTGTAGATCGATAAATCGATAGATGTGTGTCTATGCAGCATCCTCGTCATTTGCCCCTTGGGCTATGAGGTGTTCCGATTTTCCGAATTACCCAGAAAAGTGTTCAGCAGTCGGGCGATCGCTCATTATGCTGATGTTTGCCTTGGACATTTTCGAAGGATTGTGAAAAGCCGACAAAAGCAAACGTCCTCGAATCAGTTCTTGACAAAACGCCAGGCAAAAACCGCTTCTAAGAGAGAATATGAACAAAAGAGGGCAAAAAAACGATGAGGACGCAGTTAAAAGTTAAATGACCATCATTTTTTGTTTTTTTTACATTATACACAACTCTCATTTATCGTGCAATAATCTATTGTATCATGTATTTGTTACATATTTTGATGCATTTTTATGCTTAAGAAAACTGTCTGAATTTTGGGGAGCTTGGAACGGATTAGGGCATTTGCATTGAAAATGAGTCTATTCTTACAAAATTTTCTAGTTAAGAAATTTCTCCCAGAACCAATTAATTTCATGAGTAGAGGTATCACTGTACTATCAAATAAAACATTTTATCACCAAAATTCGAAGAGATTGTCTGAATAAGTACCTGCACTCCATAGAAAATATAGTAATGGTGCATCCCTAATTATAATATATAATTTTTTTTAAAAAACATCAACTCTAATTTTAGAATCCAGTTCCAAGTTTGTTCATGGCATCTCACTTCTTCATCATAACACCTGAGAGTCTCACCTAGAACAGCGTTTGGCGAGCTGCCTCAGCAGCAGTTTGCAGGCAATTAAGAGAATAACAGCTCCTCATTTTCCAGCGGGTCCCATATCAGCCGCATCAGCGGTGACGTCGGGGGAAAAAAACAAGACGCTTACTGCGTGAGAAACAGTGAGCCCCAGCGGGCCGGCCTCCGTAACTACCGCCGCGTTCTGGCGGGATAAAAACCGGCGCGTCGCTAATTAGTCCTACTGAGGAACTTTTAAAGAGGACTGCGTGAACACTACCAGCTGCAATAAAGTGCTGTTCGGTTGGATTGTGATCAGGCCATTAGCTCGACGGGGGAAGAACACTTATATTTAGTTCTTCCTTACAAATGTCTGTGGAATGATTTTCAAAACACGCCATGATAGATGAATGCTATACTTATCACATTTTAACGTGATAATCCATCACACGGAGCTGGAACTGATCCCAACTGACTTGGGGCAAAAGGTGGATGACGTTCTGGAGCGGGTGCAAGAATATCACATTGTCTTTTCGTGGGAAATGAACCCACGCTGCTTACACTGAAGTCAAGCAAATACAAACGGCAGCGAGTAAAACTCTATCACTGCCATTGACGGCAAGAGAAGCCAAAACTTCCTTTGTTGTGAATGACTTGTAAATTGCATAACAGCAGATGTGTACATGAACAGACAGGCTATGAACAGACTATAAATTTGATTTCGAATAATATAGTAGGACAGCTTTGAAGTGTGTACACTGAACGGTCGACTGCTCGGGGTTCGTTATTCATAACTGCTCTTAATGGCGTTATTTTTTGCCGTGGATCCTATTCTCAGCCATTTGTGCTAACTCTCTAAGATGCTAATGCCATAATCACGCTAATTTATTCAATACTATAGTGTGATCTGGAGTATCAAAAGCTTTTTTTTTTGGTCTAGAAAAATCCCAACGGTAGATTCTTTGTTGTCTATACTTGTGGCTTTTGCTTCCACACACTCCATTACTGCCATTGAGATGGTCCGTTTTTCTCTGAAGCCATACTGATTTTCACTTAATGGCATATGTTTCCGAATAAAATGATCAAGTCTGCATGAAAATAGTTGTTCTAAAAGTTTGAGAACTGTGGTAGTAGTCATATTGGTCTACAATTAGCAAAGAAATGTCTCCTTCCTTTCCATACTATCTCCCATGTACTGTAAGCGACTAGCATGTTGTGGCGAAGTCGTCTCTAAAGTTAGTCCGAGATGCATCCAGCAGAGAGAGAAGCTTAATGGGTTCCTGTGAAGCGTCCTTCTCGCGGTGACACGGCAGCTGGTCCACGAGCGCTCGGTGGCATCATGTCAAGGCAGCTCGCAACGTGACGAATAGCGGGCGGGCGGCGCTTGCTAACGCCCGCCTCGCTGGCTGTGAGCCGTCCCACCTGACTAATTCGCTCGACCTTGGATGGCGTAGGAGCGCTTCAACTCCTCCGCTGCTGCTGCTGCTGCTGCTACTGCTGACTCCCCGCAGGCTCGCCGATTTGAGCAGCTTGTGTGTTTGCTTTTGCTGACATATTCAGCAGCGTTGAGAGAATGGATCTCTTTTTGGTCAATGTTCTTTTTAAAGAGCCAGCTCTTGTTCCTTAAGCTTTCATACCCTACAAATATTGAATGAGTCATTCAAATCCATTTGAATTTAACACCCGGAGGACCAAGAGGCTCTGGGAAGACTGCGCAGCTCCTTCAGACCACCATGCTAATTAGCTGGATGTTAACCGCTGTCTCAGACATATGGCACATTAGGATTAAATACTCATATGCTACGTTGGTTCACACTTGGGCACGAAATGCCAAAACGAAAGACTTCTTTGTGAATACTGACACAGCAAACCGTGGCGTCCATCGTTCACAGATGAGCGAGCGACGCCACTCTTCAAGCCTCGCTGTCATTTGGCGACAACAAATGCATGCGTTTATTTTGGCAGTTGTTTCTTTTTGCATTATTTAAAGGTCTTTTTTTTTAAAAGAATACCATCTACAGATAAAAGACTCCGGAGGGAATCGGTGTTGGCGGCATAGGAAAATGGAGCTTAGGGATTGTTTAAAAATATACAACGCCTAAAAGCTAAATAAAGATGAACACTGACACCTCTCAAGATCCAACCGCACATGTATCATGGGCTGCTTCGCTCTTTTGAGTTCAGCTTTTGTTAAAGTGATTGGCTAGCATGCAATCAGTGGGCAGTCACATGTCAATGTAACATGACTGATCTCCAAAAGATGGACACTCCCCGGCAAAGCCAAGACTATCAAAAAGGAAGCATATTTGGAATCATTTATGAAATGAACCTAATTACAATTATTTTAATAATGACAATACTTCTTCTAAATGTTAAATTCCCGCTCTAAATTGTTACTGTGTGAAAAGGCCATATTGAAGCAGATTGTTTTCCCCACGCCATTTAATCTTATCATATTTTCATTGTTATTGCTCATTGAAATCACTTGAATAATTGAGTTAGCGAAAATGTAGATACTTTCAAATCATTATTTTAATAGTTTAAAAAGGGATACCTATTTATCTCTAAATAGTTGTTCAAACGCTCAATCTCGTGAAAAGGCAGGGAAAGGCTCAAATACCGATTGATGAATTCCTATTATTACTATTTTAATAATAGTGCAAACAAGTTTATTTTGTGAAAAGGCTCGAATGAAAGTTGACCACATGAATGGTTTTCAACTCAGGCCAGGGTTAATTCGCGTCATTTTAGGCTCGCATCAAGGCCCAAAAAGCAACATCCGTCTTCCACTTCGAGATGAAGCGACCCACAAATGTTTTGCTAAAGGTTATCTGGAGCGTGACTCGGGTCCATTTGGATGTTTGCGTGTTCCTATTTGTCATTCCAGTTCACCTCTTTGGCATTTTCATGTCCTCCTCCCCCCACAGTGCTTGTTTATCTTCTTTTTATCTTGTTGATATGGAAGAGGTGGCCACAGATAAGGGCACTTGAAGAATAAAAATATCTAAGTGTGTACGCGGATAAACATTTGTCAAAAAAAAAAAAACATTCATTATATTTTTGGAATGGAAATTTACCTGGATGGACAGATGAGATTCAATATAGATAGATAAGATATAGAAGACAGATAGCAGGAAAGGTGGTATTTATTAAGAAGGGAATGTCACTGGTAACAGAAACAAGAACAGTACAGATATGGGGGCATCGAATCAAAACACTTGAGAATATAACGAGATACGTATCAAATCATCTTCAGAGAAAACACAACCCTAGTACATGAGCGCACACACACACACTATATATATATATACACACACACACACACACATTTTCCTCATAGGGGTTACGGGGCGTGCGGGAGCCCATCCCAGCCGTCTTCGGGCAGTAGGCGAGGGACACCCTGAACCGGTTGCCAGCCAATCGCAGGGCACACAAAGACGGAACAATCATCCGCGCTCAAACTCACACCTAATGACAATTTAGAGTGTTTAATCAGCCTGCCATGCATGTTTTTGGAATGTGGGAGGAAACCGGAGTACCCGGAGAAAACCCACGCAGGCACGGGGAGAACATGCAAACTCCACACAGACAGGAAGGTCGGAGCCGGGATCGAACCCTGCACTTCCGCACTGTGAGGCCGACACGCAAACCAGCTGACCACCACACACACACACACACACACACAATCTATATTGATCATTCCATTCTTAAAAATGTGCATTGAGAAACAGGTGTTCTTCTCACATGTAACCATACTTTTTGTCTTTTTTTTTTTAATCCGAAACATGGACACCACATTAACGTAAAAAAAAAAAATTAAAATATGACAAAAATGGACATCCGTGGTTTTCACAGGACGGCACAAATATATTGTATTTGAATATCCTACAGAATTCACAGGACGAAGTCATATCTTATTGGTCATTGTTTTAATTGATCCATATTTTGAGAAACAGGTGTTCTTCTCACATGTAACCATACCGGCGCTAATATATTATTTTTGAATAACCTACAGAATTCACAGCACGAAGTCATATCTTATTAGTCATTGTTTTAATTGATTCATATAGTATCCATCCATTCTCTTCACCACTCATCCTCACTTGGGTCACAGGTGTGCTGGAGCCTAATCCAACTGACTTTGGGCGAGATACACTCTGAACTGGTCCCAGCCAATTGCACAGCACAAATATTGGCAAACGATGATTCACACTCACACCTACACCAACAGCCAAGTTAGACACGTCAATCAACCTGCCGTGCATGTTCTGGGAATGAAACCCGAGTAAGGCCGGACCCCGGTTTGGACCCCTCGACATCTGACCTGTAAGGCGGCGATACCATCTTGATAAAAGATTAATATAGAGAGACTCTTACCATTTGGAAGCAGAAGGCCTTTTGTAAGCACATGTTTGCAGTAACAAGATCTGCTTGCGTGGCTTTAAGGACATTGTGCATGAAAAGCTCTTGAATTGATTGCAAGAGGAGGCGAAACACTCTCACCTGATTAACTTCTTGTTGGTCGAAAGCCGCTCAGACTGAGAGAATAAGCGAGTTGTGTGTTTGACTATCAGCGGCAACGAGGTTAAGCGGCTCTGCTCAAATGAAAATCAACGTATTGTTTTCGGGGGGAAAAGTAGGTCGCGTACCGCAGATAAACTACACTCCATCTCCTACTGTATTCTTCTAGCGCTTGTACTCAATGCATCGCCGACACAGTTGTAGGTCAATTCATGAAGAGGTTATGAGGAACGCTTAGAAGACCAATACATGATATCTAGAGATGGGACTCAGATGGCCGTGGACGAGTTTGGGTTAGTGTGTGATGAACCATTTGTAAAATTTTAGGAATGAGTGCAAGTAAGGCTTTTCACTGATTTTGACTAGCAATGCCAATTATGGAGGACACCATATATGTATAAAAAAAAAAAAAAAAAAAAAAAAAAACACTCCACTACAGTTGTGGCGGGTTTTGTCACTAGCGATCCAATTGGGTCCTTGGTTATGAGAGTGACAACTTTTGATCATCATAGCACACACAGGCAGCGCTAGCGCTGTCTTTCTTCCGCTGATCAAAGCCTCATCCACATCACAACACCAAATTAACTTGAGAGCCTGTTGCCATCATCTCAACTCATATAAAGCAGCTCTGCGTACATACGTCTAGAGCAGGGGTGTCAAACTCATCTCTGTCTCAGGCCACTTTGGAGTTACGTCTTCCCTCGGAGGGCCGTTGAAACCGCAAACATTTTTAATCGTCTCATCGCATTATTATTTTTACACGACAAATTATTGAAATACTAGTTTTTAAATGAGTCAACTGTTATAGCTCGTTCAATTTTTGTTTAAGTGAGTGTAAACAAGACAACAAAATTACAGCAAAATCTAATTTCTTATTTATTACACATGACAATTTGACATTTCGGTGCACATTTTAGCAAGGATCGTGCAAGTTCACACACATGATTTGCTTTCACGGGCCACATAAAATGACGTGGCGGGACGGATCTGGCCCCCGGGCCTTGAGTTTGACACCAGTGGTCTATACTAAATCATAAACCGGAGAGGGAACATTTTTTTCCACTCCAAGGAAAGCAATGTACTCGTGTTTTTCCCTGACGCAACACTATACGCTGCAATACTTTTTGTTGGTGGCTAACGGCATGCAATTGTCCACATGCGCGATTAGATTAATCCCTCAAAAATCAATAGGCCAAAAAAAAAAAAAGTCCTTTAATCTACTTGCAAATGTCAACTCTCACAGGCATCTGTGATTCATAGAAGAACCACAGTTACCTTTGTAGCTTTCATTCCATTTCATGCCTCCTGACCGCCAGAGGCAGTGCTTCAAGCACCAGATGACGTGGAACAGCAAGGTCATGAGCAACCCGCAGACCAAAAGGGAGACCCGCCTCAAGAAGAACCGTGATGGTGTAAAACTCTCATCCATGAGTCTCTTGCATTTCGACTACAAAGTACGCTGGAAATCTAAAACTACGACAAGGGCGAGAAAAAAAAAATCCTCATGGCTGAACAAACGTCTTGGGAAAAACATCGAGTTGATTGTGAACGCTGGGTAAATCATGTTGATAACTAGACTGCAAATGAAATATGATTTTAATCTGGAATTTAGTTGATCTACAGAAAACACACATGACCGTAAAGCCAGATTAATGCAGGCGAGGGTATTACGGCACACAAACACGCACACACATCCCATCGTGGTGCTCACAGATGAAATCAAGTCGATTGGCCTATTTTTGTCTTCTTTGAGAAGTCGAAGTAAGATCCGTGTCATATCGTCAACCCAAAGAGAAATAATGTGACGCATGAAGCCTCGTTTAATTGTGTTGGCACAGTGACAGGAGATGGAAGAAAATAAAAAAATATATATTTGGAGAGCTGGCTAATTGAACATCAGCTTTGAAGTTGGATGCGTCGGAAAGTGGAATTTCACGCTGCTAATTTTCATGCGGCGCTTGTCACCCTGCCACGCTCTCTTTCCGCGCTGTTAAACAGTTGGCATTAAAAGTTGTTTTAGGGAGAGGAAAATAGGCGGTGGTCATCTCCACGCATTCGTTTCAGTGGCAGCACGTGAAACTTCAGCTCAATGAGCAACACAAACATAAAGCTCGCAGATCCGAGCGGGGCCCGATTGTCTTAAAATAAATATCAAACTAAATGAATAAATAAATAAGGCCGTTCGTGCTCAAAACCCTTGCGGTGTTGCTGAACTGAAGCAATTCTGCAAGCAAGAGTGGGCTAAAATCTCTCATCTGAGACGTTAAAGACTCATTGGCAGTTACGCAAAACACTTTCTCGTCACCTGATATTTACATTTGTATGATGAACTTAAACCATTTAAGTGGGGCAACAATGCAACAAAAATAAACGTCTGAGAAGAGGCCTCTTACTTTTTCACATGGCAAGTCGGCCTGAAGTGCTTCAGATGTCGCCCTGGGTTCCTTTGTCACCTGGATAGTCGTCGCTGTTGCCCTCGGGTTCATTCCTGGAGGCTGGCCGCTCCTCGGAAATTCCACCGCTCTTCCATGTTTTCTCCATTTGTGGATAATGACTTTCACCAGGGTTCGCTGGAGTCGAAAAGTTATAGAAATAACCGCGTAATTCTTTCGATGCCGACGCATGTCAATTATTTTATTGCTCATTTGAATTTCTTTGGAGCAGGGACTTTTGTTGCAGCTTTTTGAATTCTGTTGGCCAACTTCATTTTTTCGGACAGGTGATTTGTTGATTGAACAGGTCTGGAGGTAATCAGGCTTGAGTGTGCTCAGTGAAAGTGAACTCAGCTTTCCCCAAAAGGTGATTAGTGCACCAGTTAATTCATGATCTCACAAGTGGGACAAATACAGGAAAAAAAAAACCCTTTCCGTTCCCTCTCAGTTTTGCATTCCCTCGCAAAGATTGCGAGATAACACAAACTTTGCATTCCCTCGGAAAGATTGCAAGATAACGCACATTTTTTTTTGTTTGTTTTTGTAAGCGGACGGGGTTTTTTTTTTTCAATGCGCGTTTTTGTACTTGTCAGTTTGGCGAATATCGACTCATGCGTGGCTGACTGAGAGACAACACTACTTCGGGGAAGGAGAGAATTATGGAGGAGTCCTTGGAAACTGTATTTAAGCTCAAGAACAGATTTAATGTCTTTGTATTTCAAGCCAATTTAAAAGTAAAATTCCATTAAACTCGCCATCTCGCAATCTTTGCGAGGAATGCAAAACTTTGCGAGGGAATACAAAGTTGTTGTTTTTTTTTCTTCCATGTCCCCTTAGGGGCTCCATAGTAACCTGATAACATACAACTGTCCATTGTAGTAACCGCTGTCTCTGAAAGGGTTAAAGAGGGGAAAGTAGTCAATGTGTATATAGATTCTCATCATCTTAATTTTTTTTTTTTTTTAGGGCGGGAAAAAATTCGACTTAATTAGTCCAATTAACTCAATCTTTAAATTGACACATGTTCACCAAATACTATCTGATTTCCAGAATATATACACATCTTTGGGAAACTTTTTTTAATGCCTTTTCAGAAAACGTGCAAATTTATATATATATCTCAGTAAAAAAAAATACAATTCAATAAATTTAACCCAAGTGCTTTGTTTTCTGCTGGAGGATCACCTTTTTAGCATGACAGCAAGATTAAGGACATCGGAGAACATCAAAGTCATAAATACAAACAACATGTCATGCGGCACGTTGGCGAGTCAACAGGAAAGCACTTTCGAATCATCTTTCGGTGCACTACAACAACATTCCACGGAGCAAATCAAAGAGAGAGTTAATGGAACTCTTCAAGCCTCAGCAGCATTCGGAATGAATTGAAAATGATTTGCTTCACCGCAGGAAATTTTCGTTGAATATCACTCTGCATTGGGTCCCTCGGCGAAAAAGAACTAGGAAAAAAAAAGTTGTGGCAATTACAAGTTGGTTTGCGTTTCCATTTTTTTTTTTTTTTTTGGTGGGAGGGAGGGGCGGGTTGTCAGCTCGGCCTGAAGGATTCAATTCAGTAAATACTATAATGTTAAATGACATTGGTGCCCCATGGTATTTTTAGAGCGACTTAGGAGAGCATTTTTTTTTTTTGGTTTTTAATTTAGCCTTTTTTTTCACACCCGTGGAGGAAAAAAAATACCAGGCTGGTGCACCAGGGAAAAACACTCAATCCAAATGATACACTGATCAATGGTGCGGAAAGGACTGTTGATTCACTAACCACTGGACCGCCGGGCCACCAGAATGT
This sequence comes from Hippocampus comes, assembly GCF_001891065.2. Taxonomy (NCBI): domain Eukaryota; kingdom Metazoa; phylum Chordata; class Actinopteri; order Syngnathiformes; family Syngnathidae; genus Hippocampus; species Hippocampus comes. The sequence goes on along the minus strand of NW_017805135.1, from coordinate 1,386,122 downwards.
GATTTAATAAAACAACATTACAAACAATACGGCCTATGTCCAATTTTCATTCAATTAAATCACATTTGGACAGTTGTTTTTAAGAGATATCAATGAATGCCCATTCCCAATCCAAACCCTTATAATTTGTTTTCTCCTTAATCTTGAAACTGCTTGAAATGTTGCTCATTTTATTGACATGCAATAATTGTGCAGACGAGTCCCGTTTTTGGAGTCGAAAAGGCTTTTGCCGCGAACCCTCTAATGGCCTCCGTGCTCGCCCAGCTGCCCTCGGCATCAGACGCCGGACCTTTCATTACCCGGCGGGAAGCCGCTTCGTTACGGCCACCTTCACTCTGCTTATTACCAAAGAATGGCCAACGAGGAGTTGAATGCCTCGACGGGTCTGATGATGTCACACCTCACAAATGAGCTAGGATGCTAGTCAGGCACATCCTAGATACTGATTCATACTCTCCAGCAGCGGTGGGGGAGTCAAATTAAATAAAAATGAAACTTGAGAAACAGTTCATGCAGTTTAATTTGGAGTTTGGAGGCGGCAAGTGGGCGGAAAAGGGATCAGGAACACAGGGAGGGGCGACATCATTTCTGCTCACCTCGCCCTCTTGTCACCACGGGTTACTGCTGCCGTTATTGCTATTTTGGAAGAAGCATTAATAATTCCCAGTGTGTGTTGCTTGGTGAGTCATGAGAAGCGGGAGAATCACAGGCGAGGCTAAAGATAGAGTGAGAGGAGAGCGTCTCGCTAACAAGATAACATCCTGACATGTTCAGAGTAAAGCATAAAGTGAAGACGGCAACTCAAAAGTTTCGCCGATTGACTGATGCGCTGACATTAACAACAAACGTTGGCAAAAGGCCGCCAGTCGCATCGTCTCATTTGGCTCAATGCGAGGGCCGTACGACAAATATCAAATCGCTCTTTGCGTTTTTATCTTGGGCTTCTTTTTTTTACTGTTGTGCACATTCAGGCTCAGCAAGGTCCCCATACCACATTCGTCCTTCAGAGAGCAGGAAAAGGCACTGAGATTAAACTTCCACAAGAATCTCCCCTGTTTTGGAGAGTTGTAAACATCCATCCATTTTCTGATCTGCTTTATCCTCACAAGGGTCGCAGCTGAAGCCTATTCCGATATGGTTCAATGCATAGCAAACATTTTCTGACTGAAGAAAATGAGCTTGTTGTGACTTTCGCGCTCATAGTTTTTGGCTTTTGTGACACTGCAATTTATAAACCAACAACAAGATTGAAAACAAAGTTTCGGTGGCAAAACAACCATGCATCCATTTTCAAATCTTATCCTCACAATTAACCTGCCATGCCTGTTTTTGGAATGTGGGAGGAAACGGGAGTACCCGGAGAAAACTCGGGCTTCTGCAGAGCTTGCGGACACCAGCTGAGCCATCTCATTCCTGCAGTCTGTCTCCACCGGTGTCATATCATCGGCAAACTTGATGATATTGGTGTCACGGGGGGTATGTCTGTGAAGAAATCCAGCACCCAGTTGCAGAGCGGGGTTGTTCGCTTCTTAGCTAGCCTGCTTTGGATGACCGTGTTGAATGCTGATCTGTAGTCAATAAATATCATTTATATGTGTCCTGATGACTCACACACTTATTTCCACCTCAGCTGATGATACAATGACTGTGGGGGAGGGGGGGGGGGGCTCTGTTGGTACAATCTGTTACTGTGAGTGCTTGAAATTGAGCTACTCCTTAATGTGGCGGCATTAGAACAATTTCTAGGTTGAAGCATTAAGGAGCAACGAGCTGGAAATGTTGCAACTATGAGACATGAGATCCACCCACGGTTTTCCAAGTGACTCATTGAAGTGCACACCTCGCAGTCAGGAGAAGCAGAATGTCCCCAGCCTCACATTTAATCGATGTTTACCTGACGCACTGTGAAAAAAAATAGCAACATATCATCTCGGTCAGTGAAATACATATACAGTCAAACCTCAGTTTTCGAACGTCTCTGTTCTCGACCAAATCGGTTTTCGACCATTTGTCATGCATAGAATAAAATTAGTGTCTGATGAATCACTGCAATTGAATTGAAGTTATATTTAGTCCTTAGTTGGTGAAAGACACTGTGTATTACATTAGTGTCATGAAAGCCACACTCATTCAAACTCTGACCTTAAAATCCTGAGCATCTCTATTTGCTGATGTTGCCAGCCAAAAATATTTAGTAATATATAACAGTGTCAGTCTTTACTGTACGGAAGTTCAACATCAACAGTTTGTTTTCTTTTTAGGGAAATGACTCAGGCAGACAAGTTGAACATTAGTTCGGCTGTATTGATTTGATGGAATAATGTAATTTCATTTCAAACAAGTTCATGAAACTGTCAAAACGTATCGTGAACAAGCAACGTTTGGTCGCCATCTGCTAAGCCGCGCTGTTTGTTAATCTTCAATACGTGTGACTAGAGTGCGACGCAGTCACAGTTCAGGTCCCTTATCTAATACACTGTCTTCTTAATGAACTCAGTACACCTCTGGATTGTACAGAAAATCCAATACGAGCACAAGTACCATTAGTCACGCTAATGTTCACTGTACAGTACTTAAGTGCATGCAAACCCCAAAAAAACAAAAATATTCTAGCGATTTTGGCATTGTTTAAACAAGACAACCTTTGTAGAGGTCTCGAAGGGAAGTTCTTTCTAAATACAGGTCTTGATATTTATTAGCTCAAGTTCGAGGGCAGCTTGGTAATGAGCGGTTAGCACGTTTGCCTCACAGTTCTATGCGTAGGGGTTTGAATCTCAGCTCCATATTTTCCCCAGGTTCTTCCGTCCACATTCGGGCTTGAATTAAAATTCCAACGTGCCCATAGGCATGAATGTGAACACTTACGTTTATGTTTATCGATGTGTACCCAGCTCCTCTTACTGAATGTTAGCTGGGAAAGGCCCCTGGCTCACCCTTGAGACACTAATGACGAGAAGTGCTCTTGAAAAAGAATGGATGAACCATATTAGGACAGAATGACGGGCCAAGTCATTAGCACGTCTGCCTCCCAACTCTGAAATTCTGGCTTCAAATCTCTTGGTGGACTTTGCATATTCCCCATGTGTTTGCATGTCGTTTCCGACGCATGACGATGCGCATGGTTTGTCTGACTTGACTGTCCAAGGGATGGCTTCGCAATAGTTTCGACCTAATATTATGGCCCGTGTGTCACAGTCCCACATCCGATCTGACTGACCTCTTTCCACAGACAGTCACATGCCCCAACATGTTTTCCGAGCCTGATGCGCGGGGAAGGCTCCCGAGATCCGATTGCTCTTGAAGCCACCTGAGGGCCGATGACTGCAAAAAAGAACAGTCACGTCGTCGGCAGACTCGTTGAGATACGATTACATGGGAGGCTGGGCCGCCACATGCTAATTAGAGAACAGACAGGATGTGGCAGGGAAGTAGCGGCTATGCAGTGAGAGAAGGTCGCTCTGAAGGATGATATGTGACACGAGGGGACGTGTGGCCGCTGACCCAACACTCATGTCGCGTGTGTACCTTCTAATGTGGCACACCTGCTTGTTGGCCCGCTCTCGCCGCAAGGACGCGCGGTTCATCTCCACCCCCCAACTCAGCCCGTTTGGTTGGCACTTGGTCACTCACTCACTCATTCGCTATGTAGAGTTTATAGGTCAGTTGTTTAGTCAGTCTCTCGGTCAGTGAACCAGTCAGTTGATAGTTTTTTAATTAAATAGTCAAGCGGCCCGTTTGTTTATTGGTTGGCCGTCACTCGCTCAAGTCAGTCACTCAATTGCTCTGTCGCTCAGTCGATTGCCAGTCATTCAGCTAGCCAGCGTGTTAGCCTGCTGTCTGTTAGCCAGTTTGCTAGTTAAAAACAAAAGCACAAACACTTCATTCAGTTATACCTTAATTGTATCTTTTCTATTCTTCTACTTTACTACTCTTTTACCCTTGTCAAGCTATTAGGCATGACTTGTTGCTGCCAGCACAGGATCTCAATTAATTTTGTGTGACATGAAGCATGGCCAAGCTAGCTCAAGTCGGATCTCACCTCTCTACCAGTGACAATTGAAGAGGCGAACCGCTGCTGCTGCGAATCAACAATCTCACTGCTAAGTTACACAAGGGACTCAATTGTGTTGTGAGGACGGGAGACGCCCATGTGGAGGCTCGGTTTCATCCATGGGGAACCAATCTGCCAGTATTAGAGACTGTTTGGTGGTTCCGTGAGTGATTTTGATTACACACACACATAAACACACAGAGTGTCTCCGCAGTCAGCAAAGATAGCAGATGTAATTACTCTGAAAGTAATTATGGCTGTCTTTGAGACGATGGCTTGCCACGATGCGCCTGAATCTCATTTGAGTTGTTATGAAACATTACAGGCTCAATAAAGAGTGATTGGAAGAAGCTTCTTGAGGTGTTGTGCTCTCGTTGGCATGTGCCCAGTGAGTCGGTATTGACTCATATTAATTCAAGGGGATACTATCAGCTTTTCTAGCCAATGACGCTGACTTCAATCGACTTTTAATACACTAGGGTGTGGTTAAATGTGCACACACCTCCGCAAAGGTCAAAAGTTCCTCGTGTGACTCTTTAGTCAGTCAGTTGGTCCGTCAGTCAATGAGTCAGTAGATTAGTTAGTCGGTCACTAAGTCGATTCGTGGGTTTGTCTCTCACTAATTTAGTCAGCGAGTGAATGAGAGAGCGATTGAGTGAATGAGATGGAGAGTCAATCAGTCAGTCACTCACAGTACTGTAGTTAGTCAATCAATAGTTAGATACAGTTGTTGGTGCGTCAGTCAGTCAGCGACTAAGATCATTTGTTTGTTGGGTGGTTGGTTGATTTCTGTCTTTCTGTCCCTCTCTCTGTCGGTCTGTCTCTTAGTTAGTCAGTCAATAAATCAGTCAGTTGTTTTTGTTGTTGTTTTTGATGGGTCAAGCAGTTCGTCACCATGCCAGTTAGTCATACATGAAGTTTGGCATACGGCTTTGCAATTATTACGAATGCCTATTTTCACCGTCTTCTGTTAAAGTCGCTTTCAAAAATGCTCGGCAAAAGCTTCTTATTCAGTTACATTTCTGAGCCGCACGCAACAGGAAGTCTTAGAGCATCAAGGAAAGTGCATGAAATGGGGAAGAATAGAAGAAGATTTTGGGAGCTTCTCCATTCTCGCTGCAGCATACAAAAAAAAAAAGGAAGTGGAGAATCACTGTTGGGAGCTAACAAAGATTTCTTATGTAACTGTGAAGAAAGCCAGTGCAGGACTAGGAAAAGCTTAATTAGATTACCGGTACTTCTCTTTCTCATTAGAGCCTGTGAATGTCTGCTTTCATTTCACCTGTCCTTCTTATGTTTTTCTGGGTTTTTTTTTCTTGGTTTCTCTGCAATTGTAAACAAGCGAGTTCACATTGTGCTCTCCCAGGGGCTCTCGCATCAAAACAAGCGAAACAAGAGGTTTAGACTTTGTACTTTTTATTTCATTTCCCCCCCTGCCTCAAATAAGCAAGAGCGTTGTTTCAACCTTTTACGTTAGTGACATACATGTTAGCATTGTTGTTCCCTGTAAACATGAAGGCAAGTCCCCGTGGCTTCTTTTCTGAAAAAGGAAGAGGGATAGAAAAGAAAACAGTTTTATTGTACTGTATTGTGTTGTATTGTTCAATCGCGTAGAATGGTTTAATCCAAAATGTTGTGACCTATAAATTGGACTTGTAGTTTCTGCATGTCTGTAAATTTGTGTTTTTGCTACGTCCTGTCATGCTACGTCTCTCTCGAAAGAGATTTTTGAATCTCTGTAGGATCAACCTGGTCAATCAAGGTTAAAAAAAATCTCAGACGCAGGTGCACTACAATCAATATAAGGAAGTAATATTCACAAATACTGGGCATTGCTCATTTCACCCTCTCATGCCGCTGAAAGAGGTCACCAAAAGAATTGTTCTCTTTTAAGGGCAGAATGTGGATATCATTAGAGTGCGCGGGTGTACCTAATGCTGTGGGCCACTTGTTCAAAAAATATATTTTGCATCATATCAGCTTGCTCTGGGGGGAAAACAAGGTGCTTTGGTTGTCACGGCAACAGTAACCCGGCTCCAGTTATTAAACAGCCGGCTAACAATATGCCTTTGTTTGAAAAAAGAAAAAAATGTTGATTATGCGATTGTTTTTTTTTTTTTGTTTTTTTTTAATAATGCAGTTTGAATAAACTTTGTTACACTACGAGGGAGGTGATACAATCCTCTCACGTATTCGTGGATGAGTGGGGAAAAAAAAAAAAAGCGCAACGCGACTGCTTTCATAAAAAGTATCCGAGATGAGTTTTGGAGATATGCACTTCCCAGCCTGAACAAACATATTGTTGCACGTTGCTAACATCGTTCTTTTACCCGCTATATATATATAGATGCCGTTAATTAACTGCTGCACGCCCTGAGATGGGAAACCAAGCGGAAAATAAATCCGCCTGAATTTATGAACGCATCTAAACCCGTTTGTGATGTCTTAATGAGCCGAGCGTGACAGATTGGGCCTTCAGCTCTTCAACCTTGCTCTGGCATTGAGAAACATTGTTATTTCGTCTCCACGGCGTAGCCTTGCTTTTTTTTTTTTGTGACTCATCCCATACGGATCCTTTGAGGTGCTCTAAGCAACATCGTCTACAAGGTCAGATCGCGTTGAGAAATAGAAAACCCATTTAAGGAGTCATGTTATGCATTTTTATCATAATTCACAACCTTGCTCTGGCATTGAGAAACATTGTTATTTCGTCTCCACGGCGTAGCCTTGCTTTTTTTTTTTGTGACTCATCCCATACGGATCCTTTGAGGTGCTCTAAGCAACATCGTCTACAAGGTCAGATCACGTTGAGAAATAGAAAACCCATTAAAGGAGTCATGTTATGCATTTTTACCATAATTCAAAGAAACACATGATGCATTTTGTGATTTTTTTCTGGTGACCAGTCCAGGGTGTCCTCTGTGTTGCGCCCAAAGTCTGCCAGGACAGGCTAATTTAAACCAGTTTTCAGGTGTCTTAATGTCAGGTGACTAGGAATTGCTGTAGTATCATAGCAGTATAGTCATACGTAATTAATTAAGCTAAAATTAACCTGCGTGCTCAAACAAACTTGGGCCAATTTGATTCGTTTGATAAATCTCCATTCGATATGTTCTATTTTGAATAAAGGTAATTTGAAATTTTCCATCACATACGACGATGATGTACCTTGTTGTGATTGCAGGTTTTGGACAGGTGTGAGACTGCTTTGGCCGGCATGTGCATGTCTGCTGTTGCTCACCGTGGTCCAAGGAATGCTAAGGGAGTTTGGGTGAATGCTCAGACGGTTGGAAAATTAGAGGGAACATTGACTAGGACAACCATGAAAACAGCTGGGCAGATGAACATGGCAAGCGGTCTGTAATTGCAGGAAGCAGACCCCAGACTGTGTGTGCGGAATCCAAGGAATGCTAAGGGAGTTTGGGTGAATGCTCAAGACGATCAACACATTTTCTCTGGTGGATGCAGCACTTCCTGCACTACACATCATATACTACAGCATTGCAATGAGGAAAGCAGTGATTTGTTCTCAAGAGGCCCAAGGTCTGAAAAGGTAAAGGAAAAGGTATTGTGTGGATTTTCACTCGTAGTGGCGGTACTTCATCACCAAGCCTCTGATTTACACTTAGCAGTTAATGTGTGGAACCGTGTTTGTGTTGCATCTATTTGTACACCAGAGATTAAAAAGTCAATTTTCCTTAATGTCACCGTCCTTTGTGATCACGGTGCTTGTGTGAGATTGCAGCGGTATGTACTCCCACCCATTTCCTGCCAAGACAAAGACTCTCAACGTGCTTCAGCCAGCCTGGCCCGTTTAGGTAGAACAGCGGGATTGGTCCCTGCGGGAGCAATTAGGACGTGCCAAAGGATCCGGACGATGGGAGAAAGGGAAAATGTCAAACAACGGTATCTGCCGTCGCAGGCTAAATGGTCCTTACCCTCAGCTACCGCAGGAGTTGAGGCGCTTTGTTTTGTGGTTTTGTGTGAAAACTCTTCAACTTATTGTCGTTGTTCAACACAAGTTTCCGAGCAAGTTTCGCTCAAGGCCCCACCCCCTAGTTGTACTTTTTCAAATATGTACCAGATGTCATGTATGGATTTTTTTTCTTTTCTAATCATTTAAAGAAGACTGTCTGCATTTTGTGATTGGTTGTGGACCAGTCCGTGGTGTATGCTAACTTTTGTCAAAGGTCTGCTAGTGTAGCATCAGAGTAACTTTACTTATATGATTGACAGGTGACATGTCCATGGATTGCCCTGCTTCTCTTCCCAAAATTCATCTTGAGTAACCTCCACCTTACCAATGCCCGGATGCTTCGACTTAGAGTCGCTTTATACTGTAAGTGATTGACTGGCAACCAGTCCAGTGTGTCTTGTACTTCTATTGACAAAACGCCGCAAAAGCCTCCACAAAATATAAGAAAAACTTAACAGTGCATTAGGCTCATCAATGACTCAGTTGTTTTCACGGTGACCAAAAGAGACGTACGTTAGCTGCATGGGATATGCATCGTTTATCCACTGCTTGTCATTGTCATCAGTGATTATAAAAACACAAACGTGGCTTGTGAATGCCACGTGATCAAACCCGGAACACAAAATGAGCCGTGACTTTTAATGACGTGCATTGATAGGCTTCAGTTTCATCCCTGGCCCTCAACAGGATCATTTTGACAATTGATTGATTAGATCAGGTGGGACGCAACTGAAGTTCATCTCGATCCTGTCGTCTGCAGCGGTTGGTCTTGTCAGCCTCCGTGGTGGTTTTTCATGTCAAGCGCATTGTCCGCCAGCCACCCGATCGAGCTCGTAATTATAGACAGCTCAAGGATTTTAACGAAGAGGCGCTCGCTTGATGCCGGCCGGGCTTGAGACATTGCCAGCGGCTCTGACTTCAAAGCTGCAGATATGGCTCATGTGCGCAGAGGGAGGGGGGCGCGAGGGGGCTGCAACGAGATAACAAGCCGTGACTTTTTTTTTTCTATTCTTGCGGCAGCACGCCATAACCAGGGAGTGTGAGGAGTTCTTGGTGTGTGTGTGTGTGTGTGTGTGTGTGTGTGTGTGTGTGTGTGTGTGTGTGTGTGTGTGTGTGTGTGTGTGTGTGGTCATTCACTGCTGGCCGGCGTATGTCAGTCACCAAAGAGCCCAGTTAGTTGTGATGAAAGCCTTCGGGGGGGTGTGTGCTTGAGTGCTTACAAAAACACATTAGATACACTTAAGATGATTGAGAGTCTGATGTTTACAAAAACTCATTTATAGGCCGGCTGGCTGTGTGTTTGATTCACGTAAGACACAAAATCCTCCTTTAGCGTTGATGAAATATCCTTCAATTCACACTGTCACCGAATAAGAACTGTAACCAGAGACCCAAATCTTTTTTTTTTTTTTTTTTTTTTAAACAAAACACGTACGGTAGATTCACCCTAGACTCAAATTGTTCTTTTCATTCACGCGCTTCGGAGCTTAGGGTCATTGTATTCTACTAGTCAACCACTAGATGGAACTAGATTCTACACGCTGTATCTTTAATAATCATTGACAGAAAAATTAAGGGTGACAAATTTCTTGTGGCCTTCTGTTTGGTGATCAACGAAACAATCTACCGCGTTTCCGCGTAAATCATTCTTTTTGTTTACAAAAACCTCGTTTCACTTGGTACTTGAAATCGAAAAAGAATACGATTTCTCGATGACTCCCGACTCTTCTCCATCACAGAACTTGGTGAGAGTATTGAAAACGGGATTAAGTGCGCAAATTCGCCATCTGGAATTTTCCTTCGAGCGCAGACAACAACATACAAAGTGGATTTGATTTCATAGTCATTTTCAAGTCTCTCGGCCCGCAGCGGGGAAACGCGACAGTGAATATTAACGACGCAGCTTAGGCGACGCCCTCGTCTGTCGCTCTTCGGTGCTGCGTGCGCGTGTTCACAACATTGTTTTGCAGCCGGATATGGAGGATTAATGATGTTCCTCACTGGCAGCGACACCCGCCCCCGCGTTCCTTTCATATTAGCAGCAAAGCATCCCAGTGACAGATATGATGACTTCCTTTTTCACTTTTCACATACCCTGCGACTGAAAAGTAGCTGCTTTAAATTTTTTTTTTTCATTGTAACATAACATCGCAGGGCTAAGGTGATTATTGCATTGGATGGGTGCATTTGTTGCTTGAAAAATGATGAAAAAATGAGGCACATGATTTTATCAATCAAGTGACAGCACTAAAAGGAGGAAAGCACCCCATCTCTCTCTCTCTCTCTCTCTCTCTCTCTCTCTCTCTCTCTCTCTCTCTCTCTCTCTCACACACACACACACACACACACACACACACACACACACACACACACACACACACATACACACACAAATAAACAAGATGGAAAGGAAAAAAATTACAAAATTGAGGGTGCATGTCTTAAAAAATACACAAAATGTTCGAAAATGCTGATCAAATATAGCATTGATTGCATCATTATCTCAAAATATCTGGGAAAAAAAATCACAAATATTCGGGCAAAAATTCTGAAAATTTGGGAAAAAATAGGAAACTAACAATGAAAAATATTACATTGAAAAAAATCATAGCTGCTGAATGTTTTAATATAAAATAAAATATGTACAAATATTATACAGTGGCTTAACCTAAAAAAAAGGAAGAAATTATTTGATTTGATCAATCTCAAGCGAGAGGACTCGGAATTATGAAGGATGAAAGTTAAAGCAGAAACATAACTACATGTAATTCCTGAGTAAATGGTGCAAAAAAAAAAGCGTTTGTGAAAGAACACAAATATCAGTGGGAAAATGACAAATAATGGAAAAAAAATGTGAAATATTTTTTTTACCCCTGCCTACTACGATTTATGATTGTATTTTTTCTTTCTTTTGAATGTTGTGATTGAATAGCACGGCGGATGACCCATGGTTGCCAGGACAACAGAGGTCCTTCATGCATAAAAAAAAAAAAAAAAAAAAACATTCAGTCCTTGGTTCAGCAGAGGACGTCACTTGCGATGAGATTGACGTGTCCTCTCCATTTAGCTGTGTGGAACGTGAATGAGTGCATGAAGAGGTCCACTCAAGGTCAAGTTGTTTACACTCACGCTCGTACACGGCCTTCAGTTAGAATCTCATCTGAAATGGCCGACTCTTTAATTCTGTGTGAGGCTCGGGGGATAAAAATACATCGGGCTTCATTATGTTAGAAGATTTTTTTGGGGTGGGGAGGGGGGGCGTGCACTGTGTGTGCTAAATGATATTAATATTTTTAATCATGGCTGGCAGGAGAGGCAATTATTTCCTGGTGATGGAGATTGGGTGGTTAAAAAAAAATAAAGGAGAGGCCTCCTGTCACTGCGCATTGTTGTATATAAAGTGTGAACATACGCAGAAGGAGGGGTGGAGACACAAATAACTTCTGTCCCCACTTCTACTCACAACTTCTAAACAACATCTATGCTCCACAGCTAGCTAGCACACGTACGCACGCACGTTCCTTCGCTCACATTATACTGAACATTAACATATTTATGGTTCACTAAAAACTAGCCCATTCACTCCCCCCTCCCCTTTTTTTTGTATCATGTAAGACATTAGCACATTATTGGCCACAGGAGTTAGCACTGTGAGTCACAAGTCATCGATCACCACAACATATTTAGCCAAGGTCTGGTAGATGTAAATCGTAGTTTGCACATGCTACAAATTAATAGTTAACAAATAACACACACACACACACACACACACACATTTACTAACCAACAGACACACAGCAAACAACTGGCCATTATTGGATATAGAAGGAATAAAGAGAAATGATTTACATGTTCAGGGGTGAAGGGTCATCTACGCCATATTGTCTTGACCAATGAAGGAAGCAAAGACGTTTACGTTTTCATGCTCGAAATACGGTCCCTACGTTGAGTTTGTGACAGCTAAAGATGAAAATAAGATTGATTGTACACCCCGTATTGTATACAAAGTGTGATGTAGCTTAGAAAAAAAAAAAACCTCCATCAAATTTGAAGAAATGTTTCGAGTCGCGGCACGGTACATTCAAGCTTCAGCTTTGGTTTGTTTTTTTTTGTTTTTTTTAAATAGACTTTTAGTCAGACTTTTTCAAAAGAAACACTCTATCACTTTGAGTATTTTTTTTTCCTGAATGGACACAGGTGGAGTAATACATTCTGATATTATATGTATGCAGCCCAAAGGACGAGTGACTGAAGGTCATGTGGACTCTCACAGCAAATGGCACTACTACCATCATTTGGAAATTATTTATGAGAGGCTTATGAGCAATCCACTTTGAGATAAATCCCGGTGAAATACAGAATGTGTGCCGCCCCCTAATCCTCCGCTACGGTAAACAGATTGCCTGAGGTTAGATGAGACTTTTTTTTTTTTTTTTTGGAGGCCTTAACCGGCTGAGCGAGCGCTGACCTGAGCAACCCAAAACACACACCATCTGTCTTTTATTACCTCCACCAAGGAGGTTCTGTTTTCATCGTTCTCATCCATTTGTCAGAAGGATTACACAAAAACAATTGGAGCGATTGTTATAAAACCGTGTCGAGGAGTAGGGCATTTTATTTCTTCATGCAGAAATCTATCAAACGTACTTTACTATAACGTGGAATGACAAACACAGTGGCACAGGACGAAACACAGTGTCACAGGACAAAGGGAGATAAGGACCATTTAAAGGCAAGCGAAGGGGCAACAGGTGGAAACAATCAGGGCGAGGCTGACGATCAGACTGGCACAGGAGGAAAGGCAAGTGACATGAAACGAGAAGAGAGTCATTCTTTCAAAATAAAACAGGAAGAGACCAGACACATGCACCGCAGTGTGACATTTGAATTATTCTAGATACTGTACTTATATTTCAAGGTTTTGTCATGAAAGAAATTTTATTCAAAACGTTATTCGACTTCTTTTGAATCTTGGCTTTCTAAGTATTTACATTTTTTTTTTTAGGAGCCGATACAGATAACAGTCCCAATTTGTGTATTTATTTTTACTTTTAGGCATTACCATAGGCGAAACTACATGGTGGCCAATAGTGGCCCCGGCCACCCTACTGGCCACCCTCACCCGGCGACGGGTAGATCGTTGACAGGTTCAATGCATGCTGATGATACAATTATTATGAATGAAACACGATGCCATTCACCACACGTATCGGCAGAGTGCCAGTCCACCAAAATCACATTACACCTCCTGCACCACCACGTTGACCTGGTCTACAGTCCAGTCACCAAATTGTCATGTGTTTATAAATTCAAGGTGTAAAAAAACCCCGCATTTATTAAAAACAGAAAAAAGTAAATGAAATTTCAAGAGAAAAGTATACTTTTTTTTTTTATTGTACGACATACTATCACGACAGTCACATGTTGACTACTCAGCGAACTAAATTTCCCACAGCACTGATTGGACAAGCAATGTCATGTGATCATCTGCAGCCAATGATGGCCAAGCGGTCGTGTCATAACAAATTAACATGTTGAGTCGCGTGTGTCTTACCCTCCATGGGAGAGGCTCCGTCGAACCCCTGAGACCAACTCACCGAACCCCTGGGGTTCGATCAAACCCAGGTTAAGAACCACTGCCCCAAACGCAGTAAACTAGACTTATCGTTGCACGAAAATGAAGAGGTGCCAATTTTTACACCAAGCACAGGTGTGCCCGTCTCTGCAAATAGGCCCCAGACTGTTCATTGAAACACTGTAAATGAGAACCTGATCATTTCCTCAGACGTAAGCACGCTCTTCCACAGTCAGCGAATGATCACTTCTATTTTCAACTCTGACATTATAGATCCCCTTAGCACCTCTCAGGTGTGAAATGAGCTTTACACGTTGTTAACACATCATGTAGAGCACATGCGGTAACTGCTCTACTTTTAATCACTTTGAAAGTAGGCCTCTCTGTGGATTTTGCCAGTTTCCTGTGGTTTTATGCGTACTGCAGTTTCTCATTACTGGGAAACAAATCTCTTTGCAGGGTTAAAGACAAGACCACTCAGAAGGAGCGGACCTCTCCCAAGGCCCAGAATATTAGAAATATACAAGTGGTGGTCATAAAAGTCTCATGGTTGAAAAGTTTTTCCAGAATGGTCATAACAATCCTAAGCACAACCATTTAATTGATTTTTATGCATCCTATTCCGATTAGTGTGCATTGTAGAGTGGAGGCTGACTGCCACACACAGCATCACAGCTCCCTCTGCTGGCTCTGTTGGGTCATTGCCCAACTTGGCCCCAATGCCAGCTGACTCGAAAAGTTAAAAATGGATTCCTGCGCATTCCTCCAGTTGGATGTGTACCAGAATGTGTCAAACTAACTGAATTGAAGAAAAAAAACATTTTTGGGGGAACGAATTAAAAAATATTTGACATACGTATTATTTAAAAAACATTTGAATTAAAATAACTTCAATCCAATTGCAGCATTAAAATGTGGGAGATATAAAAGCCCAAAAAATATGTTTGAAAAGGAATACCAAAAAAAGTAAAAATCTTACAAGTTTGAAATATATATTTTAATGAGTTTAGAAAACGATTTCATCCCTAAAAATAAAAGGGAAAACTCAATGTAAATTTGACTGAAAGCTAACCAAAACCTCATGACATGGATAAAAAAAATCTTCATCTTATGATTTAAAAATTAGAAAATTAGAAAATCTACATGAGAAACTGTTTCAATCACGTTCCACAGCACCCTGACCACATGCCCCCCGGACACAAAAATTTTTCGGGGCATGTCCATTGCCGATCGTAGATGAAAGACCATGTTGAAGGGGTATCCAGCTGGGATTGAGGTGCATCATTTTGGGAAAACTTCCATCCGCTGAACATTTGTGAGTTGATCGATCAGGGCAACCAACGTAGGAAAAGGAAGCTGTTGCCAAGGGCCATCGCACAAGCAGAGCAATTGAAGAACTAAAACTACAGCTGCGAAAGAATTAGTCATGGTCAGAACAATGGCAGTGAGCCAAGCCTTCAAATTTTATAACGTCATGGTCAGACAGTGGTGACATACGCTAGTGCCATTACATTCCATACCCTGGGTAATTACCAAATCGAAAGTATTACCATTATGGATGGTAATAGTATGCCATGGCATGCGTACGCACACACACACACACACCACACACCAAATTAAGCGATAAAACAACTGTGCCACAGCCTGAATGGGGTAAATTAAGAAGCAGTGAAGTAGTGCGGGACCATTTTTTTATTATTTTTTTATATGTGGCCTCCTTCCAATCACTTGTGCATTTTTGGGTCAGCCGGGCCTTCTTCACAATATAATAGTCGCTATTAGATAAATACATAACCTAACAATGCGTTTTATATAACAAGGCGAAATGAGCTTTTGGGCTCAGGTCCCCTGAATGCAGTTTCAAGGCTTTAAAATTTGGTGTCTCAAGTGTCTGGCTTGCTTTTTGCGCAAATACGGGGGGGGGGGGGTTTTGTGAAGGGGTGTG
>NW_017805135.1:1327108-1370522 GCF_001891065.2 Hippocampus comes | reverse complement strand
ACACACACACACACACACACACAAACACACACATCGTCTCACAGCAGCCAGCCAATCAGGCAACAGGATATTCCCAGAATCAACACATTAAAAAGTGCATTCCACATCATATAATAGGAAAAAATGTCATTATCTGATCCTTTGATGGAAAAAGAATCAAAATCTGTATGAAAGATTCCATCTATAGTGATGATGAGGAATTTCAACCAGTTGCAACCTCAGTGTTGCTGCTCCTTGGAATTCTTCAGTCATTTCAGTTGTTTTTGTGTCACTGGATATTTCCTCTTATGCTGTTTTTGTGAAGAAATGGAAACGCTGCAGCAACGCGACCACTGGCTTCTACAGCGTGATCACTTTTCCATTTTTGCGCAAAGTTGAAGTGTCGTGGTCAATAGTGCGAGCGCCCGGCGTTATGCCTGGCCGCATCATCAGAGTCAGGGGTGGAGCTAAGTGTTCGCTAGGGGTGGCTGCCCATCTGGCCACCCCAAATCTAGGGGGAAGATTTTGATACCTGTCACAGCAAAGTTAAAAGCATCACTGGGACTCATGTGACAACGATGCTCTGTAATCACCAATTTAACAAGGCAGCATTGTGTAATTGTGAGTCTTTAACTGATCCACCATACACAAACAAGGCCACCAGCCCGGCGGATAATCATCATTTTCCACTTAACTAATAATTATTTCCTCAAATACCTTTGCACGTTAAATTGGATTGGAGCACATCTCCTGATTGCACTCCAACAAGCAAAACTGTATGCGGAACATTTTTTTTTCCCCATCATTCCCATCATCAAAATTCAATTTGATGTGAACATGCTTTAGTACCTCCCAAAAAATTCCGGTTGATGCATTGGTAGAAGTTTCATTCTTTCCATTCTTCTTTTAATGTCTGTTCTTCTCTGTGACTTGGAACTATTGGATCGCAGATGTCCAAAGCCTGCAAACAAAAAGCTTGAAGTTCCAGAAAGCTGGAGTGGAGCAGTTCAAATTGTGTCTGACACTCAAGATAAAACAAAAGGATGCGGGGGGAACTGGCGCTGAATGTGCAGTTCATGCTCAACATCCTCTCCTTCTTCCCTCCGTGGCCTGCAGGGGTCATGGAGGGAGGGAGGAAGTGTGACGAGGATTCAAAGAGCTCAACAGAGCGGCAGCAGTCAAAGAGACCAAAATCCTGATGTCAGTGAGTGAGGCAGGACGAGAGACTTTACACATAGGTGAGGTGATACACAAAGCGATGGTCTAGAAATAAGTCTTAAATCGACGTTTAAACATTTCAACTTCCACTAAAAATTATACCCATCATTCACTGCTGTTTGTCCTGACAAATATTTGTATTCACAGGTTGTTTTTATTTAGGACCGGTCAATAATTTTCATTGACTTACAATTTCAATGAAGCAAATCATTAAAGTACGATGAAAAATATGTTCTTTTTGTGATGTATTTTTACGTTTATCTAAACTTGAATTACTGTTGTCGTAATGCGCGGAACAACACAAGACAGTCAGTCCACACGCCACAAATTCAGGCTCCATTTTCTGTGTCTCCAGTGTGTGACTTGCTTTTTGAGCAAGTGCAGGGGATTATTAAAAAGGGTTTGGTGTGCATCTCTCACACACACACACACACACACACACACACACACACACACACACACACACACACACACACACACACACACACACACAAGCGCGCACACACACACAAACATGCACAGCGTCTCACAGCAGCTAGCCAATTATAAAAGACATTGCCAGTATCAGCACATAAAAGTGCATTGCAAATATTAGAATAGAAAAAATGTAATAATTATGTGCTGCTGCAATGGAAAAATAACATGTTAAAAAAAAAAGTAATATACAGAGCCAAATGTGTATGAAAGATTCCATCCATGGTGCTGATGAGAATATTTTAACCACTTGCAACCTCAGTGCTTTGTAGTAATGATTTCATACGTCTTAATGAGGAATGACCTTTAATTAAACAGGCTACTGCGCTTTCCCACAAATCTTTGGTATCCGTGCAGCCGCTATGCTAATATGATCACATTCATTCATCCTTCCGCTATGCGGAACAGCGTTGCAAATGGTGTCATTTGCCCCATTTACATGCAACGCTGACAAAAGGGGGGTTGTGTGCTTGTAATTCTGGGAGACCTGAATTAGTCAGGTCTCCCAGATGTACACTATATTTTCTTGCAGCAAGAAGAAGCAGACACAAAGGTGCAGTGAAAAACAGGTTGTTGGAACACTCTGTTAGGAACAATTCTTCTAACACTCTGTTAGGAACAATTCTTCTTATGACAAGAGAACACATCGATCCAAATATCAATAATATTTAGACCAAAGTCGGTCATAATATTAAGTAAAAGTCATGAAAAAAAATGACTTAAGATCATGAAAATGTATTCAGATGCAGTACTTGGATGATGAATCCACATTAAACATTAAACATATAATAAACATTAGAAATTGCGCTGATACAATCCAGACCCATCAGCTAAAGATGAAAACCCGCAATATAGTGAGACTATAAAAACATTTTTAACTTCAAAAAATGAGTTTCGATACATTTACGTGTGTTTCAATCTTAAACGCAATGTAAATGTGTTTCAACACATGCAACAAAAAGCAGAAAATATATAGAAATGCTGTATGTAGTGAGTCCCATCACAGATGAGACTTCATTCTTTACATCCTAATACTTTGTAATATTAAGAGTATTTTTCTTGATTGTATGACAGGAAAGTAGGATACAATGTTGATTTAAACATTACATGCGTAGTCAAGTAAAAGTCTTAACTGAGCTACAAGTGATCAAAGCCAACCCTGAAAAATGTAAATGCCTGTATTAATCTAAGAACCACATTGGATTTCCAAAACACTTAAATCTCATTTCAAACCAACCTTACAACTGCCAGTCTGTCCTCACAGATGGTTAAAAAAAAGACCCAGAAATGAAATATTTGTCTCTATGACCGGGTCAATCAAAATCAGCATTTTTTTTTTCTTTTTTTGATATACATCTTTATTGGACTCATGAGATTGTGCACCAAAAGTCTTTTGCCTAATGGGTTTTGTTTGTAATTGCATCGAAACAAATGTGCATTAGTGAAGTTCTACGGCCCACTTGGGCAAACATTCGCAAATGAATGATCCTCAAAGCAGAACAAACAAGTTGCCTGTTGCCTTTAAATTACACAGACCAGCGGCTTTTAATTCTGGCCGCGCGTTTGGCTCATTTACACTGGAGGCAGCAGGTCGTTTCATTTCCGTGCGGCACCTGACGCAAATACAACAAAAAAAAACAGCTGAAAGCATCATGGCAATGTGATGCCATAAGGTCAGGCTTCTTAATTGCACTATTGGTCTTTTTAATTAAAAAGTGGCACGCGTATTACAACAGGTGTGCAGCTTACTGTGAAGAAAACACAAAGAGATGAAAGGCTGTGCGATATCCGCATGGTAAAACCTCACATGGTCGACTAAATTGAGTTTATGTTAATACATGTAAGGAAAATATTTGTGACAGACCTGTTTGATTTTCCCGAACATACTACAGTACTGTATTCAGGTTTTGGTACGGTAAGCAGTTGTTTTTGACCAACCTTTGACGGAGTACGCCACCACCATTAAATTGAGGTTCCACTGTAAAATCTGAAACGTGTCATGCGCAGGCATCATATTTACCCAGCTTAACATAATGTTACTATGCAATGCAATACAATTGACTGTTTACTAAATTAACCATTTGTAAGGGATAGTTTCAACAGAAGCCTCACAGTAGATATATGTTATGATAATATGAGATTAATATTATCATTAATCGTGATAAATATCCAGTGGGCTGAATTGTAGAAAAGAGCATGTTGTCCTGTACAAAGACCATTTAATAACGAATATTTACAGTATTATATAAATCAGCCTGCGCTCGATGTACAGTAAAAGCACTACTTTCATTGTGGAATGTCGTCAGGCCATTTAAAAAACGCTAAAGTCCGATTATTATGAACGCAGCACCACCTCGCGTCAAGGGAAGAAAACCACGTGACTTCCGCTAGCACGTGACACTTGGTGGAAACCGGAACGTCGTCATGGCTGCAGCGCCGCAGTGAGTTTTTACATCTTACTTTAGGACAACACCACCACATTCTATTATTTATTAAAATGCATGCCACTGTGTTTAGAAGTGATATTCTTAATGCTGTGCCGCCTCGATACCAGCGTCACGCTTTCTCAGACGTTTGTTGTAAGTTGGCTGTCAAAAGCCGTATGCAACCTCACAACAAAAGTTCAATGTCCAATTACTAATTAAAAACACAATCTTTACCCAAATAAATAACTTACAGGAATTATACAGTTATAGAATGTGAAACACTATTAAATTATACTCCTGTAGTGCTGCGTTCTTGATCTATAGCCACTGGTTTCTCAGACGTCAAAAAAAAAAAAAACCCTCCAAGTATCAAATAAAAATAATGACAGTTCACCTACAGCAGTTACAAGTCAGATGAAAAAGAAACAAATATACTTTTAGAACAATTTCTTCCTTGTAATATTTTGGGAGCGATGTATTGTGCATTTGTAAATATAGATTTGCCATTATGTCTTAGTTTCTTCTTATGTTTAAATTCTCAATTCTTATTTATCATAAAAATATTATTTTACGTTATCATTGTCAGTATTATTATTATTATTATGATTATTATTATTATAAAGCACTTCAGATGATGGATGGATTTTTGTTCAATCAATCAATTATACTCTTGGGAGGGTCCCCTCACGGAAACTTTATTATTATTGTTTATGTCAATTTTATTAAATATGGAAACCCTATCAGTTTGAATTCACAAATCTTCTTAAAAATAGTCTCACTATTAGTATGATCATTATTATTAGTGTGTGGTGTCTATTTTAGGATATAATGAAAATAGTAACAGGGATATGATCACTTTCTAGATCCCTGTCCTGTATATATGTAAAGCCCATATTAAAACATTTAGATTATAACAAGAAATCTGTAATTTATATTTCTTTTATATCGATCCACATATTTTAAAAAGGTGGCTCTCAATAGTCATTGTTAAAAAAAAGTCAAATTACAATTTTGGAGGGGTATTTTTTTTATGATAAACCCTCTCATTCTGTCAGTGAATGTGTTTAATTATTATGTGATGTAATCATTGAGCTGATTGGCTTACTATTGTAAGAAAACACACGCACACACACCCACACACACAAAGTCTGACCTTGATGTTTTGTGGGGGTAGTTATTCAGTTCATAGCAATGCTGCCCCCCTCACCCTTACTCCCGCCGTGTTGCCAGGACGTGTAGATAATCCATCAGATATGACATAATAACATTTGAAGTGGTGTGAGGAGTCACCCCGACTGTGCAAAGATTAAGGCAGTACTTTGACAAGCTTGTAACACGGCGGGTCAGATAGCAAGTCTCTCTTTGCTGATAAGACACAGTCTATCTGATCCTGCACGCTGGACTGTACTCAAGGTCGATCCATAAACCTCGTAAACACTGTTATTAGGGCCTGAGCATGCGGTGCCAAGGCTCTCTTAAAATTGCTGGGTTGCTTCGTTGCTGTTGTTATTCCTGGGCTAAATAAATCACAATTTTGAGGACCTTTCTGTACTTCCAGGGGTCCTTTAAAGACCAGTTATTGATCCGTACTCACATGAATGTATACATGCAGTGACACTGCACCTGACTGGCTTTTCTGAAATCGTGGCTGCTCTTCTAATAGACACATTGGCCCTCCTTCGTTAATAAAAGCGTACAACTGTTCGTAATTGGCGCACAACGCTAATGTTTAAAAATGTTTGTTTCATTGAAAAGCTTGCTGAACACAGAAAATGATGATATAAAGCATTTAAAATAAAAAGACCCAAGAATGAACAAACCCTGCACCGGTCATTAAAATAGGACGCAATAAATTACAATTGTCCTACAAACAAACTGACAAAACAATTCTTTTTTTTTTTTCTTTCAAATCCCATTTCAGCTCCCCATAAATATGTTTGTTCCATTTTTTATTAATGTAATTTATTCATTTATTTATTTTTTGCTTTCAGACCGTGCTTCTGGCTGGGTAATGACACCCTCCGAGTGTCCACCGAGCTTTTCGCAAAGAACCGCGAGCGTCTGTGCTGCGAGCTGAGAGCCAAAGAAGGTGTGGAGTCCTCCTCGGTTGTGGTGCTGCAGGGCGGCGAGCAACAGCAGAGGCACTGCACCGACACGGACCTCCTCTTCAGGCAGGTTGGTGGTTGATTCGCAAAGCTGCATTACTTGAAATCACCAGGCTGTGGTCAAGCCCTAGAAAAATATTATCGTCACAAATGGGGTAGGTGGTACATTTGTTTTCCTCTTGTGCACTTTCTTACTTCAGGAGTCTTTCTTCCATTGGGCCTTTGGGGTGACTGAGGCTGACTGCTATGGGGTTATTGAAGTGGACTCCGGAAAATCCATCCTGTTTGTTCCAAAACTGCCTGACAGCTACGCCACATGGATGGGAGAGTGAGTCTTTGTGTTTTCTGGGAGCTGGAGTGTTTGGGGTAACAGTAATGTGAGCCTGTTGTGTTGACAGGATCTATTCCAAAGACCACTTCCGGAAGAAGTATGCTGTTGACGAGGTGCAATACACCTGTGATGTAAGTCTACGTTTTTAACTTTGCCTTACCCGGGGTTCTCATGGATCCCCGAAGTCTTAAAGGGCTCTGATCTATGAATTTGAAAGTAAGCCTTCATTAGCATTAAATCTGTAATTTATATTTCTTTTATATCGATCCACATATTTTAAAAAGGTGGCTCTCAATAGTCATTGTTAAAAAAAAGTCAAATTACAATTTTGGAGGGGTATTTTTTTTATGATAAACCCTCTCATTCTGTCAGTGAATGTGTTTAATTATTATGTGATGTAATCATTGAGCTGATTGGCTTACTATTGTAAGAAAACACACGCACACACACCCACACACACAAAGTCTGACCTTGATGTTTTGTGGGGGTAGTTATTCAGTTCATAGCAATGCTGCCCCCCTCACCCTTACTCCCGCCGTGTTGCCAGGACGTGTAGATAATCCATCAGATATGACATAATAACATTTGAAGTGGTGTGAGGAGTCACCCCGACTGTGCAAAGATTAAGGCAGTACTTTGACAAGCTTGTAACACGGCGGGTCAGATAGCAAGTCTCTCTTTGCTGATAAGACACAGTCTATCTGATCCTGCACGCTGGACTGTACTCAAGGTCGATCCATAAACCTCGTAAACACTGTTATTAGGGCCTGAGCATGCGGTGCCAAGGCTCTCTTAAAATTGCTGGGTTGCTTCGTTGCTGTTGTTATTCCTGGGCTAAATAAATCACAATTTTGAGGACCTTTCTGTACTTCCAGGGGTCCTTTAAAGACCAGTTATTGATCCGTACTCACATGAATGTATACATGCAGTGACACTGCACCTGACTGGCTTTTCTGAAATCGTGGCTGCTCTTCTAATAGACACATTGGCCCTCCTTCGTTAATAAAAGCGTACAACTGTTCGTAATTGGCGCACAACGCTAATGTTTAAAAATGTTTGTTTCATTGAAAAGCTTGCTGAACACAGAAAATGATGATATAAAGCATTTAAAATAAAAAGACCCAAGAATGAACAAACCCTGCACCGGTCATTAAAATAGGACGCAATAAATTACAATTGTCCTACAAACAAACTGACAAAACAATTCTTTTTTTTTTTTCTTTCAAATCCCATTTCAGCTCCCCATAAATATGTTTGTTCCATTTTTTATTAATGTAATTTATTCATTTATTTATTTTTTGCTTTCAGACCGTGCTTCTGGCTGGGTAATGACACCCTCCGAGTGTCCACCGAGCTTTTCGCAAAGAACCGCGAGCGTCTGTGCTGCGAGCTGAGAGCCAAAGAAGGTGTGGAGTCCTCCTCGGTTGTGGTGCTGCAGGGCGGCGAGCAACAGCAGAGGCACTGCACCGACACGGACCTCCTCTTCAGGCAGGTTGGTGGTTGATTCGCAAAGCTGCATTACTTGAAATCACCAGGCTGTGGTCAAGCCCTAGAAAAATATTATCGTCACAAATGGGGTAGGTGGTACATTTGTTTTCCTCTTGTGCACTTTCTTACTTCAGGAGTCTTTCTTCCATTGGGCCTTTGGGGTGACTGAGGCTGACTGCTATGGGGTTATTGAAGTGGACTCCGGAAAATCCATCCTGTTTGTTCCAAAACTGCCTGACAGCTACGCCACATGGATGGGAGAGTGAGTCTTTGTGTTTTCTGGGAGCTGGAGTGTTTGGGGTAACAGTAATGTGAGCCTGTTGTGTTGACAGGATCTATTCCAAAGACCACTTCCGGAAGAAGTATGCTGTTGACGAGGTGCAATACACCTGTGATGTAAGTCTACGTTTTTAACTTTGCCTTACCCGGGGTTCTCATGGATCCCCGAAGTCTTAAAGGGCTCTGATCTATGAATTTGAAAGTAAGCCTTCATTAGCATTAGCATTGCGAAATTTACACAATGACCTTCTCGCTGCTTAAGAATTGAGTTTTTCTTGCGGCTTCCCTGAGGCGTGCGATTCCCGCCTGGGGTGGGGGGGAGGCTTCCACGTCAATCTTCCGCCACTTCCTCTGTGACAGTCACGGCGGGAGCCTTCCAAAGACTAAAACGCCATAATAGCGGCTTTCGCCCGCCTTAAGTGTCGCCAGCAGGGACTTGCACTATAAAGCACAATAGAAAAGCACCACGTCAATATCGTGACCTTCGTAAGTATTTTATTTTTTTTTTTTTTTAAATCTACACAAGCACATGTCAAAATGTTGCGTCTGGCTCGACTTGATAAGTGTTTTGCTCCATAATGTTCTTTGACCTCAGGTTCTTCTCACTAAGGTGTAAAACACACTTTTAAAACCTCCAAAAGTGTCTTATTGATGGTGATTTTTTTTTTCTTTTCTTTTGCCCTCGGTGGGTGAGGCCAAGTGCTTCAGCAGATGATGCATTTTCATTCATGAATTTATTGATTGTTTTGGATACCCTTGAGGTGCTCAGCAATTTAAAATGGGCACCTCAGGTATATGTTCACTTGGAGAGTCTATCGCTGTAAAATTACTCGCCTCCACCATTCAGACAGACCGGCTCCACTTTATTGTGTCGACGGTGCTTGTGAATCGAGACGACCTTCACCGGTGCTCATGTGTGTAAAATTAAAGGCATGTGGTCGTTGGAACGCTCCCCGGGCGGACAGCAGTTGTGTCAGGAAAATGTCACCTGACATTTTGGGCTGCAGGATGAACAATAAAGTGATTTGAGATTGCGTTGGTGCTGCAGAGCCACGGCGACACCTGGCAACCGGAGTCTCACTTTGCAATGTGTGTGCGCGTGTACACAAAAAGTCTTATTTGTCATTGGTTTTTTTTTTTTTTTTGCTTTTCAGATTGCTGAAGTCCTGGGCAAGCTGAAACCAGCCGTGCTCCTCACATTGGTATGCTGCTTTATTTCTTCCTACACGATCCTCCAGGGGTGTAACAAAAGCGGTTCAAACCAGGAAAAATCGATGTTTGATTTTAAAGATGCAGGTGGATCGTATTTAATCGAATTGAATCGTTCCACATTGAATTTTACAAGAATAAAACTGGAATTTTGGAGGGGAAAAAGGCACGACTATAAATTATGAGAATAATGTTGAAATATTTTGCAGTTTTTATTGTTGTCATACGTTGCGGTCATACCACAGAATGACATCTTCCTACTACAACTGTCATGGTTTTTTTTTCCCCCACTGACTAACTGGCTGGGAGAAATAATGCTGTAACGCCCAGTATAATACGACCACTTTTAGAATTACAACATTTATAAAGGTAATTAGTCAACAATTGTACGGTTGCGCGTATGATAAATTGTTACTGCATTTTGCTCAGACTAGTCAGCAGAGAATACAATTATTATAATAATTTATTTTTTTTTTATTGCTGTTGACGTACACAAACTCTGACTTGATTGATAAAAGTCGAAGATGGTAATTAATTTAACTATACATTGGTGTGCAGATGCATTTAACATTTCATGTTGTGTATTTTTTTTGTGCATGTGTGTGTGTGTCGGTGTGCGTGTGTTGTAGCGAGGACAGAACACAGACAGCGGGAGCGTCAGCCGGGAAGCCTCCTTTGAAGGAATTAGCAAGTAGGTTTGCTTTCATGGCATTTTGCTTTATGTGTTTTCAAGCAGAATTTTAGTCACGTAAACAAGCGTTGCTGCTCTCTGGTCATTTAAAAAAAAAAATAAAAATCCTCTGCATCTTCGAGCTCCTCTGCCTTCTCTTCTCCACCTAGTGCGGATAAACACCAGGTCGAGGAGATGGGTGGGCAGTGGGAGTGCATTTGGTGCTGTTTGGCATCAGGCGATGACCAAGCAACTAAACAAGGACGGGTTACAAACACATAAATAAATTAAATATGCATCATGAACTTCATCTTATGATGATTCTTTTTTTTTTTTAAAGAAAGGCCATTAAATGTAAAGGTCTTGTATTGTCTAACTGAGCTACTTTTGTTTTCTTTCTTTTGATTCAGATTCCAAGTGAACAACATGTTGCTGCACCCAGTCATTGTGGAATGGTAAGTTGTGACATGCATGAAAAAAAAACAAAAGTCCTTCTCCAAGTCTTCAGACATTTAGCAAATAGAAGTCATTTTAGTAATTCTAAGTGACCTAGAACAAAGGAAAACTTGAATTCGTTTTTTTTTTTTAAGCCTCTATAATTTGTAATTTGGCTTCATTAGAATTTCACACTGAGCAACGAAAAAAAAAATCCTTGTTTCTCTGTTCACGTTCTAAAAGTTCAGTCGACCTTTTGTGACAAAGTCATCGAAATCTTCACGAGGCAGGTTTGTTTTGCCCACACCCCACACCCCATCCCCCCATCCTCAAGCCGGTTAGTCGTGATTGAATACGTGCACGTCTGCTTGTTCCCTGCATTAGACTTTGGGGCCATCAGATGAATTGACATTTCTGGCCAAAATGAGGCGGAATGCTCTTGAGTCACACCCCCTGTCGAGAGAGGCAACGTTTCTACCGCATGGCAAAACAACAACCCCCCACCATTTATCACATGGCTCTGCACTAATGCCTTGCCCTTTCACTCTCCGTTTTCCCACGACGTTTTTGTTTGTTTCTTATTATTTTCCGACACGCAGTACGTCACGTGCCGAAATCGCACAATGATAACGTGCACGCATTGTCATTGATTTTAGGAACAAAGGTGACAAAAAGATGAAGACTATTGATATCATGGTGGGGAAGAAGATGCAAAAATACAGGGAAAGAATTCAAAAAAGTTTTCCCGAATGAATTGTTTAACGGTAGTGTATGTTTATCAATGTACAGAAAGTGGCCTAGTACAGAAGGACTCCATATTGAAAGATTCGGGTGCACCTTGTGAGTATTAGCAAAGCTAGGAAGGTGACGTTTTTGTTTGACACAAAAGAAAGGAAAAAAAACAAAAAGAAAGATTCTCCATGACATTTGAAGAGAACATGTCTGGTTATGTCCTTCCTGCAGGATACCTATTAGGAGAGCACATCTGAACTGCACGGTTTCTTGGTGGCACTCCAACTTCTTCCTGGAATTAACTGCGCCTCTTAACAAACTGATTTGTTAATATGCGCAGTTTACTCCTGCTGACAGATTTGAATGGCATCGGTCCGCTCTTTGTCTCTCTTTGACCCTGCAGCCGCCTGATTAAGACGGACATGGAGCTTGAGGTCCTGAGGTACACCAACAAGGTATCCAGCGAAGCCCACAAGATTGTAAGTAGCATCTTTAAGCAGAAACATCATCTACAGTATGTAGCCTGTTACTCACTAGCATGTGTCTTTTTGTTTTTGTAGATCATGAAGAGTGTGAAACCTGGACAAAAAGAATATGAAATGGAAAGGTAAAGTCAGGAGTAGGTCTATCGGAATCTAAAATCTAACCACCACAATACTGTATTAACATACTGTCAAATGACAACTCTGGCAGCTTCATTATCCTTTTAAAGGTTGAATATTTCCTATGGGTCTAGGATCTCATTAAGTTGTCTTTCTGAACCTAATAAAGTGGCCAGTGAGTCTACAATAGCTGTTATCAAACGTATACCATCCATCCATCCATCCATCATTCACCTAAATGTTTTGTAGCTAGCTATTAATTAGTTGGTTACAATATTTGACCTCATTGTAGTACATTGGCTTGTAAAGTCAGTCAGTTGAATAGTAAAAGTAGGATTCTGTTACTCATTTAGCTACGGTTGTCAAATAGCTAGCTAGCGAGCAAGCAATGATCATCCAACTACATGACGTACTGTTGTAGGATAGCTAACCAATTAGTCAGCCAAACAATGAATTAGTACAGTCCTGCCAGTTAGTTAAGTCACTCTCGAGTTAGTCAGTAGTAGACTTATATAAAATAAGTTATTTAGTTAATGAAAAGTAAATTGTCAAGCTAGTTGATCAACCAGTCAAATAGTAAGTTCTTTATTCAAATTACACGTAAAATAATGTGCTAGTCAGCAAGCTAGGCAGTTGTTTTCTCAGTCAAATAGTTATGTGGTAGGCTCATTCCTTTATGTTACCTGACTAAAAAGGCTGTCAAATCGTTTATTTAGTTAGTCATCCAGTCAGATAGGTGGTTCAGTTCCCTAAATATTCAATAAAATAAAATCTTTATCAGAATGCTAAGTTTTAGTTCGCCAACGATGAATCTTTTTAGAAATCAGTTAGCCGCATGCACACTATCAGTTTTGCAGATTTTTGTTCATTAATTTAATTTAATATTGTTTTTATTTATGCATTTAGTTATTATATACCATGTATCTTCTTTCTTTTCAGCCTGTTCCAGCACTACTGCTACACTAAAGGAGGAATGCGGCACACCTCGTACACTTGCATCTGCGGAACGTGAGTGGGCTTTCTCTTTATAACGCGTTGGCAATATTGAAACAAAAATAAAATGGATTCCGCTTGTGCTTTAAAATTTAATTAGTGACATGGTTACGCATGAACAGCTGCTAATCAAACACTGTTCTACTGTGTATCCAAGGCCGCGTGTAATGAGTTTTTCTCGGGGATTACTGCTTATTAGCTTAACTTTGTGTTTACAAACAAGGCTTTATCTTGATTAACAACCTGAGCCATGTCCAAACTTTGTCTTTAAATAACGTCGTCAGAGGCAATGTACTCGACATTTTTGACACCGATGGACAAAAGCTAATTAGTTCCCTTCAGAGTATTCATGTACCAAAGTCTAAACCTAAACTTGCTTTTGCTAATTACAGTGCAACCACGAAAGTCCAGTTCCACTAATGTTGTCCAATTTGGGATTCAAGCCACATATTCACAAAGATATGCCTGTGATTGGACATAATTTCAGTTACAGAACGTTACAAATTGTCATCAAAGGAAGTTTGGACGTCGTACTATAAACACTGATTTACGGTACTTGTTTTTGCCATTAGCTAGCTTGCTATTGAGCTAGAATACTTAGGTCTGTAAATATCGGGACATTGACACAATTATCATCTTTTTAGGTTTGATTTGAAATGAACCCAACAAGACGTGCTTTCGCTGCCAACTTTCAGCCTCTCAGCCTAAGGATGACCTGCTTCACTGATTGTGACAGTTCTTTGGATGTCATATTGAGAGTTGACAGCAATGTTAAAGTTTTTGTTACCCTAGTGTGACAATTACAAACGAAAAAAAAAAAAGTGATGCGGCAAGTCGAGTTCCATACATCTCAACTTGCAATTAGGAACTTTTATTTCAAAGTAAATCGTGGTGTTTTTACCTCTATAATGAAGTTTGATGTTTGACTGTGTGACCCACAGGGGCAATAATGCCTCTGTCCTGCATTACGGTCACGCTGGGGCTCCCAACGATAAAACCATAATGGACGGCGACATGTGGTGAGTGCTAAAATGTTTATTCTTTTTTTTTAGACCTTCAGAACTAAATATCTGAATTGTCCGAAACATCCGTGTACTATTTAAGTCTTATGATGGTGACACTTGGACACTTGGAGGGATGAGTTATATTTCTATTATTCCTTACAAGAAAACAGATTTAAAATCCTAACAAATTGAAAGATATTTTTTTTTTGGGGGGGGGGGGGTGTTCCCTCCTGCAGTTTGTTCGACATGGGTGGCGAGTACTACTGCTACTCGTCAGACATCACATGCTCCTTCCCCGCCAATGGCAAGTTCACCGCTGACCAGAGGGCCATCTACGAGGCAGTCCTAAAGGCATCCAGAGCGGTCATGGCCGCCATCAGACCAGGTGATACTATGACGACTGTCAACATTAGAAAACGGCACTGTGTTTGTGAGCAAACAAGTTTGATAGTTGTCTAGGATTCAAATGAATTAAATATTAACTGCCTAGTCCATCGATTATTTACTTCCTCGCAGTCAGTTTGTTAGTTGGCAGCTCAATATTTAATCAGTCAGTTCGGTGAAGTTAGCTAGTGTGTCAGTCAGTAAAAATACTTCTGTTGGCTTTAAAACACCTGAGTAAATTGTGTTCTTTAAGTTCTTTAAAAGGAGTATAGGTGGTCTATTTGTCTCTTCAACCAAATTACATGTGTTCACCAATTACTTTTGTTTCATTATACCAATATGATAATCACTGATATGGAAAAGGTATGATTATTTTCCAATCAGAATAGTTAACCATGTAAAAATGTCCAGGTGTGAAGTGGACCGACATGCACCGTTTGGCTGACCGTGTCCACCTGGAGGAGCTGGTGAAAGTGGGCATTCTTCAGGGCAGCGTGGAAGACATGATGAAAGTCCACCTTGGCGCCGTTTTCATGCCACATGGTCTGGGTCACCTGTTGGGCATCGACGTGCACGATGTGGGCGGTTATCCCGAGGTGAGAGCGCAGTCCTCGGTGGATGCTGAGAAGCCGTTGGATCGTGCGGTAACGTAGGTGTCCCGCAGGGAGTGGAGCGCATCGACGAGCCCGGGCTGAAGAGTCTGCGGATGGGCCGCCTGGTCCAGGAGCGCATGGTGCTCACCGTGGAGCCTGGCATCTACTTCATCAACCACCTGCTGGATCAGGCCCTGGCCGACCCCACGAAGAACTGCTTCATCAACAACCAAGTGCTCAGTCGCTTCAGAGGCTTTGGCGGGGTCAGTATAGCCTGTATTTATTCGCTCTATACCAAGGTCAGCAAGGGCTTGGATGTTGATTATTGCTTATTTCACTCAAAAAAGCGTATGTAATTATTGAGCTAGCATGTTAGTTTGTTAGTTAAGTCAAGTGTCAGTCAAGTCATTGCTCGGCATATTCTTTAACCACTTTCTGCTTTCATTAGCAACTTAATTAGTTATTCAGTTAGTCAAAAATTGAAAGTACGTTGATCAGCTAATTTGGCAGCTAAGTAGATCTCTGAAATTGTAACACCGTTGTTAGCTACTTAGTCAGTAATCCAGTCAGTCAAATATCCAGAAATTTGAGGGCATCACCAGAATCTGAATTCCTTCATTTTGTTGGCCTGCACCCTATTGAGTTTTAGTGTATTGTTATGTTGTGTGTAAACGTTAATTATGTTTCTATTGATTGCGTCCTATTGAAATCATCCTGGCAGGTTCGCATTGAAGATGACATCGCCGTCACTGCAGATGGCATTGAGTTGCTTACCTGTGTCCCACGGACCGTGGAGGAGATTGAGGCCTTCATGAGCGACTCAGACAAACCTTTCAGCCCGCTCGTGTGCAGCCAAAAATTTTGATCCACCACAACTCTCTGGACATATTCAAAACTAAACAATCAACCAACACAAGATGAACACATAAAAGCTTGATCATGATGCAGTTAAAAAAAAAGTAACATCAATCAGTTTTAAAATACCACCTCAGGAAGTAGGTATTCAAATGACACAAAAACAAATGTAGTATAACTGAATAAAATGTGATTTTTGCAAACAAATGCAGTTGACGTTCTCCATTATTTAGAGGGTGCACTTGCTTACATCCGCCACTAAATGCCGCTCTTTTAGCCATGCAGCCATTGCCTTATACCTGAACAGAGCAGTGCAATGTTTCTTTGAAAGACAGTACAGCTGTGTTCAAATACCGATTGATTTTATTTTTTTTTCTTTTTAAGAACCACCACATTTATAGGTTTGTGAATGCATTGCAACGTATACTGATGATTGTGTGGTTGGGATGAAGACTTACAAGCTAGTCAGTTAGCTAGCTAATGACTAGCTTGTAAGTCTATTACTTAAAAGTTGGTTAGTAAGTTGGCTAGTCAACCCGTCAATCTTTTAGAGTACCAGTAAATTAGTCAGTAATTTACGAGTGATCTTTGAAGATGAAATTTCAGATAAATTGGAAGCACTTTATAGGTCATACCAATACAGTGGACCCCTGCTATTGCTGGGGGTTTCGGGACTTGCCCGGCCCACAAATAGAGAAACTCAGCGTATAATTGATGCAAAAATGTTTTTAAATGAATAAAAAATGAAGTGTTCTCCACAAAAAATGCAGGTTGACTTAACTGCTTCTCCCCCCCAAAAATAAATATAAAAAATATATATTTAAAACAGTTAAAGGACAACTGTTAATTAGTTGGGGGGGTTTGGATGTATCAATATACATGACGTGTGCTCAGAACGGAGGGTGGTGTAAGGTTGATGAATAAATTAACTGAGCAATGTAATTGCGCAAATGTGCGAGGTAATCCATGGAGCTGTGACCTTCCACCATAAATTAAACATTAGGATTCGGGTGCAATGGAACAAGCCAATGGGGAAAAAAAATTATATATAATTTTTTTTAACATCATCCTCTCCAGGATGAGATACATAAATAATTTGTGTTCTTGAACAGTCAGTTTAAAAAAACTAAATTAAACAAACTTACATATTTACAGCCAAGCCATGAATACTCATGTTCTGCTGTTCAGTTTAAAGATAGAGAGGCTGCATTTAAGAAAACTGGGAAATTCATACTTTTAATTTCACACATTTTAAAGCGCATCAAAGTCAGAGTTCCAACCAAGTACATAGTACCAATCAATGTAGCCCAACAGACAGCTGTCACACAAAGCTTCATTTCAACTAAATTTACATGTACATAAGGGTGGGATTAGAAAGTAAGATGGCTAGATTGTCAGGCAAACAGTTAAAAAGGTAAGATAGTTTTTTTAAATAGTGAGCTATAGTTAGTTGTTTAAATAAAAAAAAAAAAATAAATGGGGAAAACCAAATTCCCCAGTTTTTTTAAATGCGCCTTTGGCTGTATGGGCTGTATGCAAATTTGTAGGCTACACAGCCTACGAATTTGGATAGCCGTCAAAGGCATAATTTCCTACGCGCCTCGACCACACACCAGTGTCCGAATTCACAATGGAGACGGGCCCTGAGGCTTGCTTCGAAGCACACTTTTGTAGTCTACATTGCTCTGCTTTTCTTCTACGGCGTTCTTCTTCTTGGCTAGGCCTAATTCGCCACAGTTCATGCGGTCCACGCAAGCTACACGAGCAGGAGCCTTCGAAGGACCCAGACCGCAAAAGGTCTTAAAGAACGCACCCGACAAATGTGGACAGAACTTTTGAATAGATTAACAGAGGCCATTTCCTCAACTTGGTGCCATCTGTTGAGTGGATTTTCATTGTTTGCCGCATGCAAATGTTTTTACTTCCTGTCCCGATGAGTGTTAGCTGCGCCCCTTGTGGACCACGGAGTGTCTGTGGGGGTGGCGAGAGCAGGATGCGCAGCAGGTCTTCTTGTAGTAGTCGTAGACGCACAGGCGGGCCTGGACCACCACGTTGCAGTTGAAGTACTCGTCTTTGCAGTGCTGGTCTGCGACGGAAATGTCACAAGTCTCAGGGTCGGAATCAAGCTAAGCAATTGGTGCGGTTTTTCAGACCAACCGATTTGAGATACACAAGGTTCGGGGTTGCAGTCTTCCCGTTCGGCCGGTTTGAGCCGCTCCTCACAGCTGGTGCTGGACTGCATATCTTCGGAAAGACAGCGCACCTCACGCACACGGAATCCTCGCTCGCATGTTTTGGAGCACTACGCGGAGTCGAAAGACACATTTGATAAACCTTTCCATTTACGCTTGAAATATCCACCTTCATGAAACTGCAATACTTCTGCCTGTAAAAATGATATATCAAGTGTTTAAAACTAAGGTTAGGATTTCAAAGTAGGGTTTTGGATAAGGGCTAGGTTTCAAATTAGGGAATTAAACTAAGGTTGTGATTTCAAAGTAGGGTTTAAAATACAGCTCATTTCAAAGGAGGGTTGGAAACTAGGGCTGCGGTTTCAAAGTAGGATTTTAAACTAGGGTTAGGGCTTCAAAGTCCATGTTCGCATGTTTACACACCATGTCACCACCTGGCAAAGTGCCGAATTTCACCCTTTAAAAAGGTCGATTGACTGCTTCCAAATTTGAAGACACCATTGATGCTAACTCGAGAGCACGCCTTGCTTGAACATGTCCCGATGGTCAGATTATTTCATTCTCACTTTCTTCATCTATTTGTTTTACCTTGGTTTGGCTTCTTTGACAAGAAGTTGTTAGTAAATGAGGAAACGATCCAGGTTGTGTATGATGATGCCGCGTGATGGTACGCAAGGGGGCGTCACTCACAGCGCTCCATTCCGTGTAGTACCACTTTGCTCCGCACGCTTTCACGTTGCAGCTCTGCTGGCTAAGCGGTCTTTCCAGCGACGAGCACTCGTACTGGGGCGCCACGGCAACCGTGTCTCGGGACCTCATGAGACACACCACCGCCCGCTCCTGCTTGCCCACACCGCACTCTGCGGAACACTGGCAAACAATCACATGCAACTTTAATGTTGCTTGAAAAGTCACGTGTTCGTCCTCGTTGAGTGTTCATACCTGGCTCCAGGGGCCGGTGAACCACTCAATGGCATTGTCGCAAGGGCCCGTGTCGCACACTTGAGAGTCGGGAGGTCGCTCGCTGCCGCAACCCTCCAGAGGGAGGCTGCTGATGTGATTGGTCAAGCACAAGACATCTCGCGTTCGTACGCCCATCCCGCACTCAGCAGAACACTACAAGAAAAGTCGCTGTCTATTTATATTTCACCATAAACATCACATTTATAGATGCTTCATCTACTCTGCGGGTATATTGGGGTAACTACTAAAGCATATGGGATGTAAAGAATCTGATTTTTTTTTTTTTTCCAGTCATGATTTTTGTGTTTTTGGGAGGGAAACATTTTTTGTGTTGGAAAAAACAAAACAAAAAAATTTCAACATTTATAGATGCTTCATCTACTCTGCGGGTATATTGGGGTAACTACTAAAGCATATGGGATGTAAAGAATCTGATTTTTTTTTTTTTTCCAGTCATGATTTTTGTGTTTTTGGGAGGGAAACATTTTTTGTGTTGGAAAAAACAAAACAAAAAAATTTCAATGAATCAATTATAAAAATGTACTTTCAGAATGATGAAGCAATTTTCACTTAATTGTTATTATTATGACTATTTTTGTTGTATTAAGATGCTTGTGGAGGCTCTCAGTCGTACAGGAAAGTTCCATCGTAGTTGAGAGTCGGGAGGTCGCTCGCTGCCGCAACCCTCCAGAGGGAGGCTGCTGATGTGATTGGTCAAGCACAAGACATCTCGCGTTCGTACGCCCATCCCGCACTCAGCAGAACACTACAAGAAAAGTCGCTATCTATTTATATTTCACCATAAACATCACATTTATAGATGCTTCATCTACTCTGCGGGTATATTAGGGTAACTATGAAAGCATATGGGATGTAAAGAATCCGATTTTTTTTTTCAGTCATGATTTTTGTGTTTTTGGGAGGGAAACATTTTTTGTGTTGGAAAAAACAAAACAAAAGAATTTCAATGTATCAATCATAAAAATGTACTTTCTGAATGATGAAGCAATTTTCACTTAGTAATAAATCAATTTAAGCAATTAAAATCCATTGATTATGAAATCAGTCATTTTTCCACTCAATGGTGGTAAATGGTATCTCGTGGGGATACAAAATTGCGGGAATTTTCAAATTTAACTATCCTCTTACCAGTAATAAATCAATTTAAGCAATTAAAATCCATTGATTATGAAATCAGTCATTTTTCCACTCAATGGTGGTAAATGGTGTCTTGTGGGGAAACTTTCAATGAGAATACATGGGAATGAATCAAGAATGTACAACAATGAAGCTCGGCTCACAATAGGAAGGAAACTTTAATATAGTTGGCCAAGTATTATCCTGAGTCAACCAGATTGCATGCAAGTGCAGCCGAATACAGACAGTATCGACTGTACATGCATTGTGCATTCATCAGTCACACGCACAGATGTTTTCCAGAATGTGGACTTTTCGCAAGGGAAGAGGGGTTCTTTCCATTTCACACTTTACATGGGACATTTGTATTCATTTTAAATGGACCGGGATGAAGGGGATGAGTCAGAGTGAACTAAAATACTGGTTGCATGTGTGTGATACCTTGGTGCCCCAGTCTGTGTAGAACCAGCTCTTGGCGCAGGCGCCCATGTCGCAGTTCTCCACATGGGCCGGCCTCAGGTTCATGTTACACTCCGTGTCGGGGACGTTGTCGCCGATGTTGCTCACGCAGCGGACGTCCCGCCACCTCTGGCCCAGTCCGCATGGCACCGAGCACTGCGGGGACACAAATTGCCACAGTGAATGAAGCATGCAATCAATCATCCTTGCCATGACTGACAGCTGACACTCACGGCACTCCATTCTGAGCGGATGTGCCACTCGCTGCAGATCTTGGTCTGGCAGGTGCCGGAGGTCTCGGGCCGCTGCAGGTGCCCGCAGCGGCTGACGTGCACATTGTGGGTGCGGTTGGCGTAGGTTTGGCGACACAGGATCTGACGCTGTTGCGTGCCCAGACCGCACGTCTTGCTGCACTCCGACCACTCACCGATGTCCCAGCTGACAAAAGGCAAGAATCAATCGCAAACTAGGAATTCTGTTTTACTCAACTACAGAAAAGACCAAGCATTTATTCGGAGGAAGAGCTTCATTTTTTACAGAGTAATTTTATTTTTTGATATTCATTTTTTTCATATTTTTCTTCAAATAATACAGTAAGTGTAGTTTGCATTTTTATTTATATATATATTATATAATATATATAAATTATAGAATAGAAAAATAAATAAATAATAAAATAATAAACAGAAATTGATTCATTCAAATATTATACACTGTTGGTATTCTACAAGATATGTATCATAAATGTTATAAAATATGTACATTTCATGAATATTGTTCACCAAATTAAATACAGATTATATTACAACATACATTTGTTATAATAAATGTGATATTGCATGTACAGTGTAAAAATAAATTTGTCACAATACATACAATGTTTGAAGAAACAAAATACAAATGAAGACACAATTGACTCACAATGCAGGACAGGCTTGCAGGTTGCACGCTTCCTCCTGCGGCACTGGTTTACTGCTGTCATCGCACAAAGCGTCCTGGACCTGGATCTGCTTCAGCCGGTGTATGCAGTGGAAGATGGGATACCTGAAACCTACAAATGGCAATGACCAGCCGGACATGTACATTCAAAACGATACAAAAGGTCCACCCCTGAAAAGACACCATCAAATTCAATATGAAAAGAGTCATCTCACCTTTACCACAGGAGGCGCTGCACTCGCCGGTGCCGGCCATCTTCCAGCCGTATTCCCGTTGGCGGCGTGGCGGCTGGTTGTCGTGACGATGAGGCGGGTACCTCCCCTCGCCGGCCGGGTCGTAGTTCGCCCGCTGGGAATCGTCGTGCCCCACTTGCTGCTCGCTCTGAGGGTCTTGTTTACCTTGCGGTGACTCAGAGGCGACCACGTATTCGTAGTGAACCCCTGGGTTGGGCTGCTGGAAGATCAACTGGGAGAAGGCGAGAATTACCTCCATTAAAATTGTCCAGGAATGGCAATAGCGTATGTGCAATTGCGTTCTCAACTCACATAAATGTCCAGGATCTCATTGGTGGGCCCTTCGGCAAGGAGGGACTCCCCAGCAGTGCTGCTGATCTCATTGGGTCGGCGGTAAGTGAACATAGTGCCCCCGCCCTCATACTTGCCCGGCCGGTCAATAGCCCAGTTGCCATTGACGATGGACCGACCAGAGCGGCTTTGGAGTGCTGCAGGAAACACAGTCATCAATAACTGCATCGTCTCTTACGGGAAAAATGCTTGCCACAATTCATTGGATATATAAATTCAAACCCGAAGCGCAGGTTCAATATTATTTTAGATTTCAATAATATACTGTAAGTGTAGAAATGAGTTGAAAAACTTTAAACTTGAAAACCTCAGAACTGTACATGTAAATTGGCAAATGTGAATTGCACAACGTCTTGAGTAACAATACTCGCCACTGCTATTAGTCCAGGTTAACTATGACAACAAGTGATGTCCGATTACATCACAGTATATACTCTTACTTTTGTGAACAGCACTGATTGAGACTGCTCCTTCTTCTTTTGGAGTAAGTGTCACAAAAATAGCCAAAGAATAAGCCAGATGTGCAGCATTGGGGACTTTAATTCCGAGGAAAACATTGGTCAGATGCTGAATGGCACAACTTCAGAGGTGTGCGTGACTAACTTTGAAAACCTAACGCAATCCTGTTTCACTGGCAGACCTTTTTGGCCACAAGGCTCAGTGGATTAAGGAAAAGAGAACATTAAAAATCCATTAAGAGGGTAACTTTAGACTTGTAAAAGACGGTTTGGATCAAGTGGAAGCACATTAGGACCCAAAAAAAAAGAAACCCTCTGAGGGAATACGTGGGATGTGTTTGTTCATGAAAAATCCATTATAAACCCGGTTGTTCTATATTACTTGAGTGGGAATACATACGTTAGTATATATACATAAGGTTGTTCTATATTACTTGAGTGGGAATACATACGTTTCATAAATTTCACACAGAAGGTTGCAAACTTCATCATCACTAACATATCATTGTTTACTTGAATAAGCCACATGCTGCTTCGCCTCGCTTTTATAATGAGATCACATGTAGTCCAGCCTGCTGTGGTGAACTCCCATGACAGAAACCTTGAACTTTGTAGATTCTGATTCACAAAGAACTTCGAACTTAATTAAAGAAAAAAAAAGAGTGCTTGTGGTTTTATTCAAAGTGTGCACTTTCATCGAGGGAGGGGTCGCGGTGCAGGTTTTAGGGTTTTACCATTAAACTGGGTTCTGGCTCTCATTAAATTACATTCCAATAGCTGCTTGAGAAAATGGTGAACACCGGTTAAAAACATTAAACGGATTATTGGTTTATCAAAGCAAGTAATGGCTCAGCTTGCGAACGTCACATAACCAAACTCAGAAAACAGGTGAGCTGTGATGTCACTTTCAGTGGACAGCAAGTGGCAAAATGACCGCCCCACCAGAGATGGATAAAAACGTGTTTTTTCGTCTGCTTTAATTCATGTTCCGCAAACGCAATCTGAATCCGAAAGTGTTTAGACCAATGGGGCCACTTAGAACATATTACAGAAAAAAAACATGCTGATATTTTTCTTTGGCTTTTTGTGCTATTATTTAGTTTATTTTCAATTAGATAGTAAATATGGTTGCCTTCTTTTCGTATTCGTATGTCAGTTATAAAGACTAAAATGCTACTATTGTTTTTACACTCTACACAAAAAAGTCTGGACTTTTTCTTTGTTGTTGGGATTTTTTTTTTTTTTTTTTAATTCCCACCAAGGTAATTGCGGCTCTTGGCCATCTCCGTGACGTTGATCTTGGTGGCTCCTGGTGGAATCTCAGCGATCTTATGGTAGCCGATCTTGGTCAGAGAGTGGCGGAAGACTCCCGAAACGAGTCGGCAGGTAGCGTTGTCACCGCCGCACACGCCGCACTTGTCCATCACCTTCCCGGAGCCCAGGAAGCCATCACAGCCTGGATTCTGTGAGGTTCACCAAGAGAGGAGTGTTAGACAGCTAGTTCATGTGAAAAAAAAAAAAAAAAGCCCAGCGTTCAAAGCAAATATGGTGAATAGGCAATTAGCTGTTATGCTGCAGACGAATGGAATAAGCTGCCAACAGAACTGAAGTCAGCTCTGTCACAACAGACACTGGAGCTGACGTCATGTCACTGATGGCAGGATACTGTGTCACTGTGTAAAAGTGCACACAGTTGCGGCAATATTCAACGTTTACTGGGTTCGGTGTAAACAAACAAAGGCGGATAATTGCCCAGTCTTGATCTTCTTTCCACAGTTTTGCAGGAGCAAAGGAAGATGAATTTCGTTTCAACTTTTAAGGCTTTGATAAGACAACTTTGCAGGATCTCTGTGTGAAACAAAATGTCAGGACATTGGTGTGTCATCTAATTATCTGATTGCGGGATGCCGCGTCACTTTGTCAAAGCACAAAAACAGTTGAGGCAATCACTGGGTTCTACCTAAAAGACATGTCAGTCCATTTCTATTGAATGTTTCCAATGAGCATATCATCCAACAAATAAAAAGTCCCCCAGTGGAAAAAAGAATAAAAACACAGCAATGAAGAGCTGCTAGTGACATGGCGAGCATTAAACGGCTCAACCGTGTCAGCGTAAAATCCATCACACCTCACACGACACCATCACAGTAGTCAAACGCTCCCCCCATAAAACAAACGCTGACACGAGGTCATCCACGGCCACTCCGACGGCAACAACGCATCTCTATGGAAACGCGGCCTGATTTATGGATCCATAATCAGACTCGTCGATGAAATCTCATTCAACCACGAAAGCAAAAACATGTGAGGCGCCTTACGGGAAGACTCATAAAGTCTGAAAATCATGTTGAAACAGATGCCTCAACTTTTCAACTTTTGTGACCGCGACATGATAGAGTCGTAGCTTAGCAGCTGAAGGATTCGACATTCGAGACATGTATTATCTTGCTCATGGTAAAAAAAATTGTAAAAAGGTCATGCTCGAAGACATCAGAACAAAAACAATGTCAACCTGCAATGGGTCAGAGGAGACAAAGTATCATCTGCATCTTGAGAAGTCAAACTTAAAAAAATTAAATACGATTCTTTTCAAGTTTGGTTCTCCGGTCTGTGCCCTTTGAATCCAAGGGTGTCCCCTATTTCATCTGCAAATTTGTGTGTTTCGTGTTTCAAAGCATGGACGAGACGTGAAGTGCTGCAGCAAGCAGTCTCACCTCACCTCAGATTGCGCAATCCCTCATTAGCTGGGTGGAGGCTCCAATTTTCCAGTCAGGCTAGTGCAATGTATATCGGTGTGTCGCATCTTTAGTCCCGCTGATCATACGAAACTAAAGAGAAAAGCGGGGTGAAGCAAACAGTACTCTTGCCACACTGAAGGGGGCGTACGTTCTTTATGCAAATGCAACTGCCGTTCACTACCTCCAAAATCTTAAAAATATTCTCTAAATGATAAAATAACACCAACGCTGGAGGAATTGCTTCAAACATCAGGTCAGAAAGTAAGCCCGTTTTCACACCGAAAGTGATACCCATCAGGAACAGCTTATTAAAATTCATATTTTGCGCTCCATTTAGTAATTTAATGACTTGCCCCTAATGAATGGGTTAAAATGGCTAATATGTCTATCTAAGCTGCAAATGCAACGCTCATTACGGCCAAATATGTGTGTGAAAAGAATGCTGATATATGCTTTTAATCCGTTTTTAATGTCAGGGTGCCGTGCCATTCTGTTTGGCTTAGAAATGAGTACATCTGAGTCGCTTGCATATCATCGGTTCATGTGGAGTATGTATACCCAAGCTCAATTTCTCTCACAACATGCAAAGCTTCAACATAGTCTTGATATCAATCAAGAAGTAGCACAGAATCAGGTCAATAAGTGAGTTATTTAAAATAGTTTTTCTGTGAATAGAAATGTTTAAAAAATAGTGCTCATTTGAGTGTCGCCGTCTGCCGAGGCTGAATAAAATGTGAGGAAATGGACGCGCTCTCATCCTTCAGCTGCTGGTGCCCATGAGTGAAACATAGCACGACACGGCCACTTTAATGAAGATGTCAGTGAAGCATTCAAAAGCGTCAATGAGAAATGTTTACTTTGTTGGACACAGAATTCAAGCCTGAAAAAAATTATGCTAGATGATAGAGGTTGCTTTGCGAGCAACAAAGAAGACGTCAATAAACTTGTGCTGTTTAAAATAAGTTCAATTACATCGGTAGTATAGATGCTGAACAACTATACTTTAGGTAGATTGAACGCGACAGTAGATTGAAGTGAGTTGAAAAGTATCAGTGAGATAAAAGTAATTGCTTGCCACCGTCTTGTGGCACGGATTGGCAGTTAGAAACCTTTTGGAGGGGGTATCAATTTCTTGGTGATAATGGCTGTAAAAACCTTAAAAAGCTGACACGAGAATGTGACTTTGTACAGAAACCTTTGCTGCGCCTAAAGGTATTGTATTTTTTTTTTCTATTTTCTCTCAGTCTTTTCTGGCTCCTTGCTGCCATCTGAATGCTTTCTCTAGGAAAACCATGGCGAAACCATGTTTCGTTTCAATGCGATTGTTGAAAGCGGCATTGAAGCCCACCTTCATCTGGAAGTGGTTACCAGCGGAGTCGAGTCTGAAAACAAGAGGGTCTTAAAACTAAATCCTGCCGGTATTTTTCCCACACGGTACCTCTTAGTACCATGTGGAAGTTTGATCCAAATATTGATACCAACCGGTATTGATATTCAATATTCATGGAGGAAAAAAAAGGATTTGAATTACTGGAATGGACGATACTGGCTCTGGAATTTACTTGTTAGCATTCATACCAAATATTGCAGTTTCGCAGACGCTTGGGCCTCAGGTGCTTATATACTCTTCAAACA
Organism: Hippocampus comes; assembly: GCF_001891065.2. NCBI lineage: Eukaryota > Metazoa > Chordata > Actinopteri > Syngnathiformes > Syngnathidae > Hippocampus > Hippocampus comes. The sequence goes on along the minus strand of NW_017805135.1, from coordinate 1,343,640 downwards.
ATAATAGCAGAGTTAAGCACTCTGACATTCAGACGAAGGATTACAGCAATCCTATCTCAGCAAACCTAAATTCCACAACCAACCAAGCTTTGTGGTTTATATAGTGTAAAGTCCTTAAAACAAACATATTATACCAGCAGTCATTGTAAGGTTTTTAGTTTAATTAAAATACAAACTATGAAGGACAATATGTATCTTGGTGCAAAACACTTTCCTTCCCAAAACTAGTAGCTTTTATTTCAAGCAGGGGACGATGTTAAAAACACATTAATTTCAATTAAATACAGCAAAAGTGGGGCATTTAATTGCATTTTCAAGACTATTTCAACACTTCAGGCGAAAAGGAAACTTAAAACAAAACATGTAGCTAAGCACGGACACCAGAGCTAACGTTAGCGTGACCTGGATTTGTTCTTACCCTTGTTAGTTAGCATTAGCATTCGGAGTCTGCCACTTGTGTGCCTTAAAGCAACGCGTATTCACCGTGCTTCAAGCAAGTCTAAAAGTTTGCACCAGCTAACTGCAGACAGCGTTCGACTTGAAAATATGAAGCTATTCGCTCTGCTGTGGTGAATCAAGGACTACTAAGTGGAAGAATCTGGAAGCAAAACGAATTTTTTTTTTTTTTTCTTGAACCACTGGACCCATTATTAGGTGTCCCTTTCTTGGAGTTATTGGAAAAAGAAAAAGATTTCAGCACTGGTTCAAGAGTCTTTTTACTGCAGATTTATTTCTTCTGCTTTTAATTTATGTTGTATCTATTGGTTTTATTGATTTGTTTTACCTCTTATTTTAATTGACTGCATTTTTTGAACTCACACATTTTTAAATGAATTCACCGTTTGGTGTTATCTATTTAGTTGTTGTTTTTTTTTTAATGGACTTCATATTTTGGCCTTTGTGTGTTTTACAGTGAAATGAATTCATCCAACTAGTTTTACTTTCCCATCGACATGTACCCTATTGGTTTCAGTCGGATTTATTGGGATGGAACCAGGATACACTGCAAGCAAGTCTTAATAATGAACATTAAGGTAATCTAATTATCAAGGGAAAAAAACGTAAGATGATGCTGTGAAGCCCAAACAGAATAGAGCCACAGAGCAATACTGTACTTTAAGACCTATTTCCGAGCAAGGGGTGAAAGGCGAATTTTTCTATGGACACGCTGTGATCCGAAGAGCTCTTCACACGCACAAACACAAATAAGATCAAATGTTTTCTTGCGAGCGTTGACATAGCATCTGGAAATGCCATAAACGTTCTTTTGAGAATATCCAGCCAACATCGAGGAATGTATAGTGATGACTTGACGGGATGCTGAATCTGGAAGTCAACTTAAATGGAAGGTTGCGTTCAATGTGTATGTGCCGCCCACATGCCGGGATAGCCGGTGATCTTGAAGCAAAATTTTTGCTTGTCATTGTGACAATGACACACTTGCCTCTCAGCATGTGTTGTTGATATAACAATACTGCGACCCCCTTTTACATTGGAGAATACGTTCCACAAAATCTGCAATATACAAAAACCAAAGTTTGGTGTTTTTCTTGAACTATTGTCCTAAAATATTTTTCTCTCATCTTTATTATTGTAATATTTTGATCTAATTTTCACAATATTAAAATCAAAATCTTGATTAACCTGTAGTAGTGTCCTCATACTATTAGTGCATCTCTGAGATTAAGACTTCATTCCAATACGCTCCAACTACAAGTAGCTTCTGATTTACGACCACTGAGTAGGTGGTGGATGGGGGGTCACACTTGCATGAACGACCCCAGGCACTTCACATCATCAGTCAAGCAGAGCTGAGCTAAAATGGCGGTGACATGCTAATTCCAGCTCGTCCTAACAGAGCCACCTCCACTTCTACACCTTCATAACGTCTACGAGAGCAAGACTAGTAAAGACCAAGTTGTGGACCAAACCAGAAAACCTGCACTGGAGCTACTCTGACATCCAGTTAACCCAAGGCAACTGAAACATCACAACGGGTTGGTCTAGTTCTTCCTACCTTCTGACAGGTAATGCAAAAAGCAGGTCCTACCTGAGACCTTGGCTTCCCCTGCACGTGGAGGCACGCCAGGAGCAGCAGGCTCGGCACTAGCAGCATTCTCCCCAAAATCTTACAAAACGCTCGCTCTCAAGCCCCAAAAACGCCACCGACCATCCCTTACGAGCTCTTACTTGTAAAAGAGAGCCGGGAGGAGGTGCAGAGGAGGGGTGAGGGAGATGAGGGTTTGCGGGGGCTTTTTTAGAAGCGAGAGTGAGCGGACGGTTAAAGGGGAATTGGGAGCCCACTGAGGCATTTAGAGAAATATTTGCATGGAAAAACCACGGCCTCGTAACTATGAGGTATTGTGCGTGACTGGATTCTCTTTCTGAGACTGTTTTCAAGTGACTGAGTCACTCCTAACATACAGGATGGATGGATAGATAGATAGATAGATAGATAGATAGATAGATAGATAGATAGATAGATAGATAAACTGGCATGGCTGAGGCGAGGACTCATGTTTGTGTTTTTTTTCCCCCTTTATCATTTTACAGAAATGCATCGCAGTCAATAGGACAAGCACACAGCTGTTCCATTGTTTTCTTGGTTGCATCGTTTGTTGCTAGGCAGACTTCATAGGACTCATGACATTATACAAACATTATGTTTGCTTTTTGCTGTACCTTAATTCTGGATTTATTATACTCTCCCTTTGTCTAGCTACCCTAACAGTTCCTTCAAAGAAAATAATTAAAGTTTAGTGTTGGATTTGAAATGAGCCGAACAGTCGCATTCCAGCAGATGTTTTGAGGTTATCGCCAGTCAATGGGGGATGTTTCCGAGCAGCATGGCTCAAGCAGCTGAGAGGATCAAAAGGCGTGATGAGGGAAAAATGAGAATAAGTGTGAAGATGGTGCAGATGTGAACGCACCACTGTGTATCACAACATTCATGTTGTGAGTTTGCTCCCACGCAACGAAGTGCCGCGCCAAATGTGGCAGGTGTGTTTCAGCCACTTGGATTGAAACACGGTAAACTTCCTATGGACCTCAGCTTCACTCCAAAGGAATCATCTTAAACTATCCTGCCCCCTTGTGGCCACAATCAACACCCCGTCCTGACACCTTCATTTTTGATACAATGTCCAACACTTTTCAAATCAAGACCATTAAAAAAAATAATATAATAATAAAATAAAATAAAGTCAGGTGATCTTACCGTGCACTTTCCTGCTACACACACAGAAGAATTGTTGGGTCCGCATGGCGTGCCATCAATCACCTTGTCAGATAGTCGCACGTAGAACCTAAAGCCGGCAGCTCGACAGTTGAGCTCGCAGTCCTGGTCTCCCGCAACTAAAAAAACATGGAAAATTTACATTTGAAACCTAGTCTGGGCGGCAATTCACGCTCCACAACTATATCTATAGTTTTATATGATAAAAATTCATACTTCCGTACATCGTCTTCATACACGAATGCCAAGCATATTTTCGGCTTGATATTCGGCAACAATCACATAGTTTCAGATTTCCTCTGCAACCTTTCCTCCTCTGCTGTTTTTTGTGCTCACAACACATCACAAATCGAGAAAGGGAAACTCATGCGCAGTTGGGACAGAGACTTAGGAAAATGTTCAAGTCGAATGCTGGAAAATGTTTTATACAGGACTGTCATACCGAAAAAACAAGTATTACTTTGGCGCCATCTAGTGGAATTTTGGTGTTGTTCTTGTGTTTAATTCTTTGATGGCGTAAATGATATGGATGAATTTATTGTTGAAATTATTATTAAAAAAAGAGTAAGATACAGCTGTTAACTCATCATAAATGGACAGAAATGTGTTCTGCACTGTACTGTAACGTGGGTTCATGCTTATGTACACACTAGATAAATGGTTTTGATGATTTATAATCCCCTCCGCTGTAAGTGTGTTGCCAACATCTAAGGCATCTTTTATCAATCACAAACCGCTTTAGGTAGGCAATTATTGGCGCATTTTCACAATTCAGTAGTTCCCAGCCCCTTATTTCTAGCAAATAGTGGGTGTTTCACTACAATTATGATACGTGACTTCCACATGAGCACATTCATGTTGTTTAAATTTTATTTTTACATGCACACCGTGGTACCTTCGCTGAAAGGCTCCCAACCATACAGTCTACCCATGAAAGGCTTCTTGTCGTGTGTGGCACACTGAGCCGCTCTGATGGGTTTGCTGGATGCGGGACAAGCCTAAAAACACATGATAACATCATTCATAATAATAATAATAATAATCATAATAATAATAAAACCGCAGTTTATGGGGTGGCATGAGGTGAAGACATGGTGAAAATGGATTGGAAAACCCACCTTCTGGATGGGATAACGCTAATATTTCTTCTTCACTAGATCATTACTTTAAATACACACACACAGATTTACAAGGACCTGCTGTTTACTTCCAAAGGGGTACGCCAAGGTTATGTATACACGCGGAAAAAAAAAAAAATACTTAATTCATCAAGCAGGAAGAAGGGGAGGCAAAAGTTACTCGTCGATCAGTTTGCTGTTAGAAAGAAGACCCGCCGACTCCTCAATTTAAACAATCGTCAGCTCTGATTTACTTTACGCTCGTGATGTTATGCAGAACCGTAGGGGCGTGTTACATTTCAAAGAGTTCACTGAGTCATTTTAGAGGGGGAAGCTCTGGGAAAAAAACTGCAGGAAGTCAACACTCACTGGTCACATCATTAGGTCACCAGGGTCGCGGAGGGTGCCGGAACCTATCCCGGCCGTCTTCGGGCAGTAGGCGGGGGGACACCCTGAGCTGGTTGCCAACCGCAGGGCACACACAAACGAACAACCATCCGTGCTCACACTCGCACCATGGGACAATTTTGAGTGATCAACCAGCCTGCCATGCAAGTTTTTGGGATGTGGGAGGAAACCGGAGTACCCGGAGAAAACCCACACTAGATCTGAATATTTCAGACCTAAATTCCTTTTTTAAGACCTAAATCTAAAACTTCTGAATGTTGATGAAATGTGGGAAATTTAAACCACAAGACTTTTCAAGTTCATTGTCTATTTTTACAGAGATTCCAGATGACAGTGTAAAATAATGCAATCCAAAACGAACTTATATACATACACTCAACAAGATAAAACATTGATTGAAATGATTATTTTTATCCGTCAGTATTTATTTCAGCACCAATTCAGGCAGGATGGCAAAAAAAAAAAAAAAAAAGAATGTAAACGGTGTAAAATGCTGCTGAATGCTCTAAAATGGGGACAAGGCGCTACATATAATATCGAAGTTAAAACATGATATGAGTTTATTCAGTTGGCCATTGGTACCTCACGCTCGCAGATTCTGTGGCGACTGACTTCTCCCGCACAAGACGAAGCCGGGAGAGGTTGGTAGGGTCGCTCCAGTTGTTGCTGCGGCTCCTGGGATCGGGAACCCTGCCCGCTCGAGGGAAACTCCATCTGGCCCGGCTGGTAGAGGGGCGCCCAGTGGCTCTCCGTGTGAGGTCCGTGGTGGGACCGGAAGCCATCGTGAAGGGGGACAGCGGACCGTCTCTGTCTGTCAGGTTGAAACTGCCGGACACTTCCGGAAGCCTGCGACGGAGCTCTTCCATAGCCGTACCTGCCCGGGACGATGGCACTGATCCTCCTGAAGTCATTTAGGCAAGTGGTCAGCAAGGCCTTCTCTGCTGGCCTAAAAGCTATCCATCAGAAGAACCGACCTCTATTTACAACCTAAGTTCTAATATCTCAGTTCCTAAATGTAGTTTTGGGGTAATATACACCTTCGGGTTGCGGTTCTGCAGCGATAAACTTAAAAAAAAAAGAAACGTCTCTAATTTCGGAGCCAATAAAGTCCCTTGTTTCAACAGGAAGGACTGCAGATCCCAAAGCTGCCAAGCACCGTCTGAGTCCTGGACTGCCTTGAAAGAGGAGCTTTGCAAAGGAAAGAAGAGGGCAAGTGAGGAGGGGGGGGGGGTGGGGGGGGGGGGGGGGGGGGGGTGGTCCGTCCCGCGGCCCAGAGCAACAGCCATACAGAGTCACTTTTGGAGCCGACTGGTCAGCATGAAGCACGGACGTTACTCCCCAAAAGACCAGAGAACACGTAACTGTTATAAGCGATTGGGAAAACAGCTTTTGGCTGTTGGCTGCTTCTTGATGGTCTAGTGCATGCAGAATTTGGCATTTAAGAGGGTGGCCTTGGCTCAGTCAAAGAACTTGGCTCAGAGACCGGGCCAGTTACGTTTATTTAAGACACTTAATTCTCTTTGATGGTTCAAAAAAAAAAAAAAAAAAGACCTAAATTAGATTTGTTGAAGACTCTTAACTGTTTTTGATGTTCACAAAAACACGGATGTTCATTTTGACAAAAGAGTAAATCATCTTTGATTTTAGGTTTCTTGAATACTCACTGTGATGTTGATGAAAACCTAACACATCACACATTGTAAGGTGCAACAAAGTTTTAAATTGTCTTTGATGTTCACAAGACAGGAGTACCTGCGTCCACCAGATGGTCTCCTATTGCCTTCATGACGGCTGCCATCCTGATAGATGGAAACTGAAGGCCTCAAGGCTGAGATGACGAGGCCTGGACGCAGGGGAAGGTAGACCTTCAGACATGGTCTACTCTGCTCCTGCACGCCACCTCCACATGTCAGGGAACAGGCCGACCAGGGCCCCCAGGAACCCCAGGACCCTTGGATTCCTCCACTGTCTGCTTCAGAGACTAGCAGGGGCCCTGCCCTCTGGGGGACCTTATTGAGAACAACAATGAGATTTCCTCAGGTGGACCTTTTTAGTAGCAGAACTCATCAAAATGCCGCTAAAAAAGTGGTGCAGTTCAAGTTTGAAGTCAAGTTTTGGTTGCTTAATTGAAGTCTGTTTGCTTACAGCCCTTCTCAGTTTTGCCTCTGTCTCCCTTTGTTGTTTTAAATATTCAAAGACAAGTTTAGCGTAATTTGATAACAACATCATCTGCAAACATTATGAAAACCGTAGTGTAGGAATTGCAACTTATTTATACAGTTGTGTGATGGTTACGGATGTTAAAAAACAAAACAAAACGTAAAGACGGTGTAGGAATTGCAACTTATTTATACAGTTGTGTGACGGTTACAAATGTAAAAAAAACAAAAACGTAAAGACAGTGACCAGGTGCTCAAGTTCTTCCAGAACCTCCAGTTAGCCCTTGTGTTGATTTCGTGGCAGTTTGTTGACACAATAGCTTCAGCACCTACGTTTTGTTGGGAGCGTTCCTATTAGCTTTCCACACTTGTCGGGAAGCAGGAAAAAGGAGAGTCCTCTCACTCTGAGGCATTTGACGAACAAAGACGTGATTATGATGATACGAGCAGCGCCGAGGTGTGTTTGTGTGTGGATGGCACGTGTTTGGACTTGGGTGCAACCTCGGTCCCGCTCACCTTTCTGTGATGTGCGGCGTGTTGACACCTCACAGCCTCCAAGAGAAGTAAAAACAGTACCACATCCCTACAGAGCGAGCCGGTTGAAGGGATTAGTTCCAGGCAAACAACACAATGCAACAATGGTGCCCCTTTAAGGAAACAGTACCTGACAATCCACGTGTCGACTCCTGGCATTCTTGCTGGATGATGATCACACATGAATGGGAAATGACTAATTAGACGTGCTCAAACATTGAACTTAGTTTCATTCTGAATGTAATCACATCCAAGTGAACATGCGACAAGATCGTACAAGAGCACAACAAAATACAAGCTGATTTGATAGTGCCGCATCCAACATCTTAAATGCGTACAATTTGAATTTAATGTGGAATGTGGATCATCTGGATTAAAATTTGCAGTACAAATTAACACTCTCACAGTACGAACGTGTACAGTATGTAAAATGGATTTTCTATGGAAACCTACTGCCAAAGTCGTCGCTCTCACCAGGTCGTCAGGTAAGTTACCACCTCTCCTCTACATTTAATTGACTGACCATTCCAAAAAAAAAATACAACATAAAACCAGTAGCATTCCATGTTTGGCAACTTTAGAACATGAGTAAACCATGCTACCATAGCAGCCTTAGCTAAAGTCTATTTGTACGCATTACATTTCCTCATTATTTATATTGATTTATATTTTTAAACTACAATAAATACTCTATAACTACATCAAAACGACTATGTGCCTTTGGAAAGAAAAAAAAATCCGGGTGGGAGGTAATAAAGCCAAATAATTGTTATTCATTAATTCAGTTGTCTTCAAGCCGTTTTTTAAAATACGGTTTGAAAAACGACGTGTAATTTAACTGCTCTTTTCTCCACATTTTGCAATGAAGACAGGGAATGGGAAGATCATAATAAACCCAGCGCGTTCAATAATAAACACAACAAAAGATAACAGTTGAAGACTTACCTTGAGTGATCCTGGTACACTTGATCTCCAGTGGACTTCTAAGGCAACATGTTCCAATCCGCAGTCTCCATGAACGCCACTTTCGCGCAGCTGCAAAACACATATTCCACTTTTCCCCCTCGCTTTTCACTTCCACATCCACCTGTCGAATCGTGTGAAACAAACATCCTGGAATTCAAACTCCGAGTCACGTTAAAAAGAGGAGTTCCACAGAACAGCTAAAAGTCATCCCGCCGTGCTCCGGTGCTTGCGACTTTTACGCACAGAAGAAACTGAATGTGAAGGACTTGTTGTGAACCGCACGCGGTTAGGAAAAGTGACTCTTTTGTCCCCCCCTGCTGGAATACAACCATCCGCACCCTTTGAATTCTCTTGTGGATGCTGCAATTGGCAAGCTGAATTCGTGTACTCACTCATCGGCCACTGCAATATGTACACATGACCTCGGTTAGTGACACCAGAGGCACCTCCATCTCAAGACATGCGGAAGAATGTTCGCAGACAAAAACAACAACCAACAATAATAATAGTGATGACAGAAAAAAATTAAAATAAAAATACATGCTGCATTAAAGTTGCTTCAGAAAATGCATGTATAATACACAACATTTATTTGCAATCAAGTGATACAAAAATATTTTTAAAACGTAAAATGTCACCAGGGGTGAACAGCGTTAGGCGTAAAACACAGACAGATACACCAATGAGTGTGTTAATAGAGAATCTTTTAATACAGTACAATAGAGGAATCCGGTGTTTGTAAAACAAAATCTTGATTTGTGACCTTCCATCTTTTATCAGGCAAGACACAAGAGGGATGAACATATATGAGGTTTAAGACACGGCAAAGGTCATTCAAAACAGATTATGGTCATTTCAAAGCTGTCCCAACTACATTCAATCAACAAGTCCTTAAAGTGGTCCACGTGGAGAAGGTGCTTGTGAAAACGTCCAGACATGGGCGCGTGTGTATGTGTGGTGACTGCTCGAGATGCTGTCCTCATTCACTTGGACAGCTTGGCAAGGCTGGCTTGGCGGAAGGCCGCTCGGTCGCTCATCTCCAGCACGCAGTCGCGAACCATTTCTGCGAACATGGCAGGCCACAGGCAGTGCAGGGCCTCGCCCTTCACATTGGTCTCGGATGCCTGGCGCACCAGATCCTGAAGGTAGAGGTCCACAGTGGCGGTGCGCTCCGACGCCTCTGTGGTGCCCTCCTGTGACGCACAATATCATTTTAATTTTCTTAATTTGCTCCTTTCATGAAAATAATAAAGGAGCGTTTTTTTGTATATATACTGCTTGGTTTCAATTAATTGCTGAAAGGGTTAAAGCTCTGCCACATTGAAGCCGCTGATTAGCATTAGCATTAAACTGGTGGACTGAAAGGCTAAGCTATCGTTGTTTTTAAAGCACAAGGCGTAAGTAATTTTCTTGGTTTTATGTTAAATTTGACAGTAAACCTCGACTGGGAATGGCAATAATGAGCTTGAAGCCTCTTTTGAAAAAAAGTTCGCGATTAAATATGAATTACAAACCGGTCAAAGGATGGCGTATCTCAACATATATGCTAACCTGCGGGCTGTCCGTGCTGCCGTCCCGGCTGGGGTAGTTGAACAGCGCTCGGCTAAGGCCTTCACCCACCAGCTTCCCGTTGTCCCGCAGCTCCTCCGGGCTGAGCCCGGCACGCCGGCCGCGCCCCTCCAACAGGAACTGCAGCTGCCGCTTCCTTTACAGGGGTGAAAAATTAGATGGAGAGAAGCCAGGGAGTGAGTAAATTGCCCAGCAAACTGATAAAATACCACCAAATTTTCGAAACCATTTGACGTTAGTGAGGGGTGTGGCTTTGGTCAGAGACTCGATGGGGGAGTGAAGTGAGGCAACATTCAAATCTTGTTTGTAGTTTGAAAACTGCAAACGCCACTTTGAAAATGCATGATGTCTTCTTGCCTTTGTGTGTGTGTGTGTGTATGTGTGTTGTTTTTTTTTTTTTAATGACTCCTCTGTTAGATTGAGAGATGTTTTGAGTGGACATAAGATGCACGGGAACTACAGTCACACATTAAACTGAAAAATTTCTCTGACTACAGTGAGATTGTCTGGACATGCTACATTTTTGCAGTTTAATTACATCGGAGGCTACACTGCTTTTTACAGTTCAACCCAAGTGCACGCTCGAGGACAGAATTAGAGTATGAAAGGGAATAAAGTGGATTGTGTGCATGTGTTTGTGTCACAGTGCCAAGTATCCACCCCGAGCAAGACCGTTGCCTTAACACCGCCGGCTGCCTGGTGCCAGTCTCACACAAACCTGAAGGTAGAGGTCCACAGTGGCGGTGCGCTCCGACGCCTCTGTGGTGCCCTCCTGTGACGCACAATATCATTTTAATTTTCTTAATTTGCTCCTTTCATGAAAATAATAAAGGAGCGTTTTTTTGTATATATACTGCTTGGTTTCAATTAATTGCTGAAAGGGTTAAAGCTCTGCCACATTGAAGCCGCTGATTAGCATTAGCATTAAACTGGTGGACTGAAAGGCTAAGCTATCGTTGTTTTTAAAGCACAAGGCGTAAGTAATTTTCTTGGTTTTATGTTAAATTTGACAGTAAACCTCGACTGGGAATGGCAATAATGAGCTTGAAGCCTCTTTTGAAAAAAAGTTCGCGATTAAATATGAATTACAAACCGGTCAAAGGATGGCGTATCTCAACATATATGCTAACCTGCGGGCTGTCCGTGCTGCCGTCCCGGCTGGGGTAGTTGAACAGCGCTCGGCTAAGGCCTTCACCCACCAGCTTCCCGTTGTCCCGCAGCTCCTCCGGGCTGAGCCCGGCACGCCGGCCGCGCCCCTCCAACAGGAACTGCAGCTGCCGCTTCCTTTACAGGGGTGAAAAATTAGATGGAGAGAAGCCAGGGAGTGAGTAAATTGCCCAGCAAACTGATAAAATACCACCAAATTTTCGAAACCATTTGACGTTAGTGAGGGGTGTGGCTTTGGTCAGAGACTCGATGGGGGAGTGAAGTGAGGCAACATTCAAATCTTGTTTGTAGTTTGAAAACTGCAAACGCCACTTTGAAAATGCATGATGTCTTCTTGCCTTTGTGTGTGTGTGTGTGTATGTGTGTTGTTTTTTTTTTTTTAATGACTCCTCTGTTAGATTGAGAGATGTTTTGAGTGGACATAAGATGCACGGGAACTACAGTCACACATTAAACTGAAAAATTTCTCTGACTACAGTGAGATTGTCTGGACATGCTACATTTTTGCAGTTTAATTACATCGGAGGCTACACTGCTTTTTACAGTTCAACCCAAGTGCACGCTCGAGGACAGAATTAGAGTATGAAAGGGAATAAGGTGGATTGTGTGCATGTGTTTGTGTCACAGTGCCAAGTATCCACCCCGAGCAAGACCGTTGCCTTAACACCGCCGGCTGCCTGGTGCCAGTCTCACACAAATATGCGTATAGAAACGCACGACAGTCAAGCATGCACATGCCCGCTAGGGCTTCCGCGTCCTTTACATACTTGCTGTCAGTGGTGGGAAGTCATGTAGTACTAATCCTACATGTATTTTAGTAGATTTTTCAACAGATGGGTCAAAAATATCCCAAAAAGGGACCAACACTACTTTTTGGGTTTCATTTAACCTTGGAAGTTGGGTCTAATGAAAAACAGACAAACCAACCTGTTTTGTCCAAATACAACCGAGTCTTTTGGCTTTTGTACAAAACAAACAATTTGGGGGTTATTTGGTGGATCATTAATTTTGATCCAACGTTTTGGGTTATATGAGTTGGGTCAATTCTTTTTTGACCCATATTGCATTTTTTTAACCCAAAATGAGTGCAGGTATCTGTTCTATACTTGGGTAGTCATTTTTCTGATGATCTTTTACAACATTTTTTTTTTCAGTACCTCTACTATAGTATGGTGTGAGAAATTTTGCCACCTCTGCTTGCTGTTAAGTAGCGTTTAATGTAGCGATTGTGCAGCCGAATGCCTGACCTGGACTCCTCCAGCAGCAAGAGGAGCCGGCAATGCGGTGTCTCGGTGGCCGCCACATGGCCCAGCGTACCGAAGATGCGCTCGGCAGCAATGACGTCATTCATGGTGACCTGGCGAGGGTTGTGAACAAACACACACATGCACACAGATATACTAATACACCACACAGAAAACATACATGGTGACATCACATCAAGAGGGAAAGCTTTTTGCTAAATGTTCCTTGGACGTACACCTGCCAATGCCAGTGAGATCCAGTACAAAATAAGCAAATGTTTTCATTTATTTGTAAATGAGATGTTTATCAACCCACATGGGACCTACATCCAAACGCAATTAAATCAAATAAAATACAAAATAATTTATTAAAGCAAAAATCACAAAATAATGTCTGCATAAATCTTTTTCTGTATTTGTTCCTTCATTGCTGAGGAACAAAATAAATCATAAAATAATATCTTCAAAATCTTAACCAAAAAAAAAATCCTGCAAAATGTTGTTGACATTTTCCTGTAACACTCTTCTATACAAAGTAAATAATTAAAATAAAATAAAGGTCTTCAGGAAAGGTATTCATGGGGATGACGCTCTTCGAGAGATATGAATGACAAATGGATCATATCAAAATAATCTTAAATGTGATTTGAGAGTGTCAAACAAAACTCTACAAGAACACTAATTCAGGACTGGACAAATTAAATAAAATGCAATTTCATTCAAGTTGCCCCAGGAATAATATGCCCAAATCAAATTCCACTGTTAATAAATAATGAAAGCGAATTTGTGCACCGCTGCCCCCTACCGACAATAAAACAATAAACATAGAGTTCAAAGTCAAATCCTTTTGATTCGGCTCTTGCATTGGATCTCACTAGCACACCGGTGCAAGGGCGTACCAAACATCCCGCCATGCGGACTGACCTCCTGGCTGTTGATTCTCTGCAGGTTAAAGTGGTGGAGGCGGTAGATTACGAAGGAGCGCCACAGGGCGAGGCCCACCACCGGGTTACCCTGCTGGTGGATGGTCAGCTGGTCCAGACGGCGAACCTGAGCCAGTGCAGCTAACTGCGGCAGACGGCTGATGTTGGTTTCCAGGAAAATAAGATGCTACATAAACAAACAAACAAAAAAAAATTCAAACATGTTGCATAGTCAGGGTTGCATAATTCTTCTGCCTGTAATCCTCTGTCCTCACCGCCAGATTGGGAAACTTGACCCTGATCCTGGGCAGCATTGGTACGATGGCGTCAAAATGGATGTAACGGAAGGCGATGACGGTAACGGCGCTGGCCGTCTGTGCCCCCCAGCCTCTCTCCAGCACGTCCAGGGCGCCAAGGCCGAACAAGCGCAGGGTGTCGCCGTCCAGCTCGGCCAGATGATTGTCGGACAGCGACAGGCTCGTCACACTTCCTGCTTCTGTGAGTCTGAAAGGCGGATAAAACATTTCATATAAAGATGAATTTGCGCACATTTATGTTGATTCAACACTGTCAGAGTAACACAACACACACACAAAAAAAGACAAATGTTTCCAGTTTAATCAGTTTCATTCCAGTTTAATCCAGTTTCATCACTGGACAAAAGAAAGAAAAAAAAACAATTAAAAAATAATATAGCATAAATTAAAAATACATATTTTTCTCATAAATATGATCTGTATACTACAACAGTACAAATCTTTGGAAGTGGTACTCGAGCCGCAAAAGGGTTTACCAGTAAATGTTTTCTCAAAAGCACTTCTCGCTGTTCGACAAGCATTTTAGATGTCACAGCAGATGCTACGATGACATCACCTAATTGTCTGTTGGCGAGTGCGCACGGTTGCGGCGATATCCGCCATTGGCTTCTGTGTAAAAGGTATCGGAAGAAAATTGCTGGCGCTTCAGCAGTTCAGTTTGGAAACAGGAAGGTACTTTTCAGAAATGGTGTTTTAAAAAAAAAAATCTATTCTTTCCTGATAGACAACAAAATGGTCTAATACAGCGACTATTTCGGTCCATGTCCTGCCTGTCAACGTACTAACCACATTTTTCTACCCATTACACACTCCCAAATCTCTTAGGCGGAGAACCAAATAAGGTTTCGGAGTATAATCCTTTAATTACAGGACACTAATCCGAGTTTGCGATTTTTGGGAGTATGAGTTTGAGTGGAGAACAGTGGCAAAGAGCCTCCTTTGAAGAAACTCCGTGAATCCGACATGGTGGGGGGGGGGGGTGTTCCCAAAAAATGTCTCATAATTTTGGGGAAAAAAAAAATTGCACGTCTCCTTTAAATTGCAACATTGATTTTATAATGCCTCCATTTAATTTTGCCAAATTATTTTTGGACAAATTCAATAAATCGCGTCGTCGTGAACGGTAATGCATAATGGTAAATGATGTACAAGTGTGGTCTTGCCCGTGTGTCTCTCTACACATTTTTTAAATCATAAGGGGTGCAACAAAAACAAGCTCACACAAAGCAGCCCACCCAATTACACTCGGCAGGAAGTCATAAAAAAGACGATGGGGAAAGTACCACTGGGATCCACCCACTGTTACGAAAACATGCCACTCTTACACTCTGGATGTAAATCAATTACTCCATCATCACTCCACATAAACCCCCAGAAGATTATCTGGCAATTTAAACCCCCCCTAAGAAGTGTACACAGCCCGTCTAGACTTCACTTCTTTATTTCTGTGCATAAGTGCTGTTACAACAACATTACAAAGTGCTATTTGCTATTTAACCACTTCAAAAGTGTCAGATTTAGCTAGTAGGCCACTTCTGCCAGCTTTAGCAGAATCATTTTGCTTTTCTTTGCCTTTTTTTTCTTTTTTTTTGCAGTGGTGCTATTGTGACAAAGACAAATGTGACAATTACCGTAGAAACAGAAATGAAACTTCTTACATGGTCCGAGCTTAGTCTTACAATGCGGCTACGATAATAGAGAAGTATAGAAGATTGAAGAAGAAATGTATTTTCGAAATTCTAACACGCAGTTGAAAATGGAGCGCAAAATTCTATTAAATAGACTTCAGGTCTGACCAGAGGGGACACACACATGGGCGGTCGGACAAACACACACACGCACGCACGCACGCACGCACCGCACACACACACACACACACACACACACACATACACACACACACACACACACACACACGCACACACGCACACACGCACGCAAAGCAGATCCAGATGTCCTCCTGCCTGGATGAGCTGCCGGTAATCTGTTTCTATTCCGGAGGGTGACAAACCATGTGGCGTCTGTGGCGTACTTCCCGGGGATTCCCACGCACGAGGGCAGACGATATGCGATGTCGTGCGAGACATCAACAAACAGGAGACATTTTCGTCCCTTCACAGGTATTGCTGTTTGTTTGCGTTTGCATGCGTGGGAAGAACGGTGTCACCTTTCTCAATACGTAATGAATGACACTCGACCTGAGGGGGAAGATAAAATATAGATGTGGGGGCAATACAATAGAAGTAAAAGGTGACACAAGGGCCAGTTCATAGTGGGGGAGGCAGAGATTTGTCACCATTGCCTATCAGGGCCATTTTTTTTAGTAGTGCCGTGGTTGAAACACTTAATGTACGCCTCCTCTTCACTCATCTTTGCATCACTGCTGATGCAGAGGACTGTTGGGAACAGAACACATGCGACTGTGATTGATGCATGCAATTCAAGCATGCTTCCATAGTTCTAGAATGAAATTTAAAAAATAGGAATTCAAAAAAACATTTAAAAAATTTCAGTTACATATGAATTTAATCAGATTAAGTGGTGGTCCGTTTGGTTCTCCGAACATGCTTTTATATTTGTAAAATAATGATAATAATAAAATAAAACATACGAAAGCAAATTAATTACAAGTTTCAGATTAAATGGGCATCCGGATTTTAGGTGGTCAAGACTTGTCTTCGGGTTGCCCTTTCATATTTCTGGAATTAAATTGTGAAGCTTGCCTTACTTTGGATCTCGAGGGCTGTTTGGACGGCTGTTGGTGCGGAATCGGCTCTCGGGTCCACCAGTCACTCGTTCAGGTCCGAAACCCGGACTGATCCGTCTAACACAGGACATCAGACAGACTTGTTATTTTAGATTAAAGGGAACGAAGGGGTGGGAGGCGGAGGG
>NW_017805135.1:1286566-1307817 GCF_001891065.2 Hippocampus comes | reverse complement strand
GGGGGGGGGAATTAATAAATTATTGCGATTAAAAATATGTTTCATTGTATTTTCATTGCTGGGGAAAGGGACTGAGCCCTCCCACAAAAAGCACTTAAGACAATAATATAATTTCAATCTCATCCTACAACATTACCCTTACAAATGAATGCCTTACACATGCAGTGACACATATGACAAAGACTCGCCATAAACAACCCAGGCTGGGGGGGGGGAATTAATAAATTATTGCGATTAAAAATATGTTTCATTGTATTTTCATTGCTGGGGAAAGGGACTGAGCCCTCCCACAAAAAGCACTTAAGACAATAATATAATTTCAATCTCATCCTACAACATTACCCTTACAAATGAATGCCTTACACATGCAGTGACACATATGACAAAGACTCGCCATAAACAACCCAGGCTAAATTTACCTCCGTCCCAACATACAAAGACCTTATAAACCAGTTGAGATGTATGACTTCAACATCCTTCCATGACACAAATGACTACTTTCCTATTGCCTATGGCTTTGATGCCATCTTGTAGCACATTATGGCATGAATGAAAGAGCATGAAACATGGCCAAGGTTCCGAAATTAGGTGAGTTATTCAGCAAAAAGTTGAGGATTGGTTCCACAGAAGAAAAAAAATAAAAAAACACCAACGGCTAAATTTGTGAATAGGGAATTGAGAATATTGTACAAGGTAGACTGTTCTGCTGCATCAGACCCACCGTGGCTCATCTGGCGAAGGTTCCTGAGCCAGGCCGTTGGTCTGCGTCGGGCAGTGGGCGGGGCTGTTCTCCGGGCTGACTTCTTCTCTGGCGCCGTTTGTTGTTGTCGACGGCAGCTCCAAGCGGGCGGCGACAACGCCCTCCCACTGCTGCGCCGCATTACGGATGGCAAGACGGCGCTTCTCCTATGCAAGGCACACAGACGGATTTGGCAAGTTTTCAAGTGTCAGTCGCCCCAAGCGGAACCACAAAGGACACTCAGCTGTCTGGTCCCAGTCAAAAGCTACCTCATAGCTTCGGCTGATGTCTGAGATGCTGAATGTGAGCCTGACTGTGTCGTCGAGCTTTCAGTTACACGCCATAATTTCACCTCTGCGACAAGCGTAAACAATAGTGTTTCACCTTCAGTATTGACACGCTTTTGTGTGGAATGCACCACTCCCCCGATGGCGAGGTGAGTCGAAACTCTTGACAGTGGCTGCTGAGGGATTAGCTGGCAATGAATTGAGTGCACGTGGGTGATTCTCACAAACACAGCCAAGTGAACACATTGGCCCATTTTCATTAAAATGATGGATGGATGGATGATATAAGATCATTTTTGGTGGATGAATGGATGGACGGATGATAAAAGATCACTTTGGATGGATGGGTGATGATATAATATCATTTTTGGATGGATGAATGGATGGATGGGTGATGATAAAAGATCATTTTAGGATGGATGAATGGATGGACGGATGGATGATAAAAGATCATTTTGGATGGATGGATGGATGGGTGGATGACATAAGATTATTTTTGGTTGGATGGATGGATGGATGATAAAGATCATTTTGGATGGATTGATGATAAAATATAATTTTGGATGGATGGATGGATGATGATCATTTTGGATGGATGGATGGATGATGATCATTTTGGATGGATGGATGATAAAAGATCATTTTAGATGGATGGATGGATGGATGGCTGATAAAAGAACCCTTTTGGATGGATGGATGGATGGATAACAGGTTTGGATGGATGAAGTTTAGACGGATGCTGAATAATTTTGGGTTGGAGGATAAATTGCTTGAATGCAGGAATGAATACAGATAAAAGTTTGGATGGATGGATGGATGGATGGAGGATGGAAAAGGTTTGGATGAATATAAGGACGGCAAATAAGATTGATGTGGATGATACGGCTTGGATAGAAATACCGATGGGTAATAATTTGTGGTGGATCGATGGATATTGGATGGATACTGTTGCTGGACAGACAATCCTGAAACTGTTGCATTTACAATTTTTCCTCTGGGGATGCGAGTTTCCATTGTATAATTTCGAGAGGTACCTTATGAATGGTCTGCTTGTGACTCTCCTTCTTCTTCTCCTCCTCCTTCCGAGCCTGCACACCAGCCATGCGCCGATCCTCGTCCTTTAAAAAAAAACAACGCCAGTGAGGTCAGCAGTCTCGCTGGCTTGTGATTTCTAAATTATTCAACAGAGTGAAGCACCACAAAAAAAAAAAAAAAAAAAAAGAGCTGTTGCTGCTTTTTTGTGTCCGTCAGAATTGGACCATGTGCTGCAGGGGATCTGACACAAGCCAGCCGGCCAGCATCATCATCATCATCATCACTGGATTATCGGTCTACATTTTCAGTCTGGGATCAGCCCAGCTGTTGGAGAAAGCCAATACTCCCAGAATGCAATGCTGCTAAGCCGTGACAGTCTGTGACAGCCTGAGACGACACGACACTCCTTTTTGGATGCATTGTGTCAAGAGGGTGGATCTCTGTCAGTTAAGTGCGGTTAATGTATGAAGCGCCCCCCGGTCTACAATTATAAAAGTAAAAGTCAGGCTGTGTGCTGTTTTTGTGACACTGATCAATAGTTTATTGATTTCAAAGGAGTAGTGTTCATAGTGTTCTTTGGGTTTTGGTTTGGCTGGAAGACATGATAAGGTTTGACGGACGGATAATGTTCATATGGATAGATGAGAGATCGCTCAGGTTTAATGGTATTTTCTGAATTGGACGCATTGGCCTGAAAAACTTTGTTTCATTTGCCTTTATTAGAAATCATCTTCATGTTGATTTTCAGTGTCCCATTCACCTCCTCATCACCGCTGCTGCTGGCTCTGATTCAACGGTAACATTTACATTTAAGTTCAAACATGTAGCAACACGCTCGGCACAAAATCTCAGCTAATCGGATATCACTACAAACTACAGCAAACGTTCTGTGGATTCATCCAAACGGGACCGGTTTTGAAATTGCTTCAACGTGTTCAACGCAACCCAAATAGTTGAAAGTACCATAAGAGTGTTGCTCCAACGGTGGCATGCTACGAGGACAATTTGTCGGAGGTTTATACGAATGACAAACTCAGTCAGACCTGAACACTCGAAAATGGGGGTGGGCAACTTTGTGAAGAAAATACAGTATGGGCCAAAAGGAGGTACAGAATACATTTTATAAACTTTTTACCAGCTTGCATGAATGATGACAAGTAGTTTGCGGCAACAACAAAGGGAGGGGCTCCTCAAGGGAGACATACGTGAGGAAAGAAGGCATATGTATACTGAATATAATCTGCCGATCCACTTATTCAAAATTTTTTTTTTAATTTTCAATTTTTGTATTTTTTTTTTCTCTATCGTCCACTATTTTTCGTGCAAAAACATGTTGAATGTTGATGGGTTTTTTTTTTGAAGATTTTGATATTTATTTATTTTTCTCCAATGGATTTGAATACTCCCCAATGATGTGCAGATTCCGCTATTTTGCGGACCAGCCAGGTCCCCATCCCAACTGTACTTTAGTGTGAATACCTGCTTTTGAATCACCCTGTATACCTGTATATTCAGATATATTCAACTAATATTCCAGAATCCGTGCCTTGAAGTGTAAACGCACCATAAAATAAATTCCACCAAGCCATGAATAAAACACCAAGTCTGTGATCTCTGCAACAGCTTTTGAACGTGCCATATCAAAGACATGAATGGACTTTGACAGCCCTTTGAAGGCTTGCTGGCTTCAGCAAAAACACATGATAGTTTTGTCTCACTGAACATGCCTGGATGGTTATTTTAGACGACTCAATGCCGAGTGTCAAAACATCACTATCAGTCCCTTCAAAAACATTTGAACAACTTTGGTGGCGCCGGAACACATTTTGGATTTGAGAAGAGATGGACAGTTCAGCTTTCATTTCCAGCTTTTGACTGCGCAGTGGAACACTCTCTCATCTCTAAAGTTATTCAAACGTTACACGATGCTGAACACTATGCCCTGTTTCACATTTGGATTTTGAAAGACCTCAGCTAAATTGAAAAAAAAAATCCCGGGAGAGCATGAATTTTCCGTGCTGTAACTGCCCAGACTTTTGGATTTAAGAGTAGCTCTTATTGAACGGATAATGCCACGCTGAACAAACAAGTTTTGCGTCTGGATTTGGAAAGAGTACTGTGAGGTAACATTGTTGAGGTGAGACGGTTCATTATACAACACACTTGTTTCGTTTTGTACAGCATACCAACCACACAAAAAGACTTGAAAGAGAGTAATGAGGCTTACCGTGATGCGCTTCATGTCCAGCTGTCTGAGGTGAAGCACACAGCGCAGGACAGCCTGCTTGTACCATGTCTCCAGGGCTACTGGGTTCCCATCCAGGGTGAGCTCGGAAAGGGAGAGTGACTCCCCGCAGCAGCCTAGCTGGTGGAGACTACACCAAAGCATCGGGAAAAAAGATTTTTCTAAAAAAGTTCAGACAGGTACGGTAGCATTTCCTGATGTCGTGAATGCTTTGGTCTGGGAATTTGTTGGTGAACGGAGCCAAGCCAAAGGTGCTCTGAGGGGCTTTCTGGCATTGCTTGAAAAGGAAATAATGTTTTGTCAGACTTCCAAAAAAAAAAAAAAAGGCCTATTACAAGAAGAAGATGTGACTTAATGTGTCTAGATTCTAGACACATTTTTGTCGTGGACCACATTTTAGTTACCGTTTCCCTTGGAGGGCCGTTATGACTGAAACCATACAAAAAAGTCAAGAATAACGGTTTATTCAACTATAGTTTAAGTTACTGTCATGAGGGGTTTGGTCACAAGAAAATGCTTACAATATGTCTCTAATTTATTTAACATGAGACTTTTAAATTTTGGGAGAGATTTTCGCAAGCATGTTTGATTGGCTTTCGCGGGCCACATAAAATGATGTGGCGGGCCAGATCTGGCCCGCACACCTTGAGTTTGACACCTGTGTTCTAGAATTACAAGTCCAATTTTATGAAAATTGATTTGTAATGTGAAATGAAAAAAAGTCTGATGATTACGATGACAAAAAGAGAGTTGCGATAGTTCCAAAAAATGATGAAAAAAAAAATCGGAATATTCTACACTTCTTTGTCAGTTTTCAACTCATTGCATTGTCTTATTATTCATATAAAATCCTTCCAAATCCTTGTGAGAATCCGCAAGCATTTAATTTGAATTGTAAAGAGCCGAATGTGCCGTCACACACAAATCAGCAGGCTGTGATCAGTTCATTCAATGCTTGCGTCTCTTCTAGTGCAAGTAGTCAAGTTGCCACGAGTCAGCAAAAATTTCAAAGGAATACCTTGCGGAATTGCAACAGTGGCCTGCTACTGCTTCGCTGGAGCTAGGCAATACGTGATGACGCATGTGACGATTTTAATCGATCACAGCAAGGATGGTGTTTTCCCCGATTGAAAACTCTGCAGTGATTGAATGCACCTCGCTTAATTGTTTGCATTCCTGATCTCGGGGTGAGTCAGCACGATGGAATCAACTAGCGGCATCATGCGTGGATGCGATCAATTCATTTTGCGGGGTGTGGTTGACAAGGATGGCTACTTTAATCTGATTTAATCTGTTGACTGTTGCCTATACTGTGCACTTTGATATTTGTCTTCAAATATGTAGTGTATTGTGAATCAAATCTGTTATGATGATCTCTTATGAGCACTCAGCTTTACGGAAAGAACACAAAATATGGTGCGTACACAAAAACTCCATTTGTTTCATTCGATTTATTTTTTTTAACAACGAAAAATAGCATTTATGAAAATATAATGCAATTACTCTTCATAATATATATATTCCGTGTGTGTTGGCTGTGTGTCTTTAAGGGGCGTGGTCCCATGAGTGACACCACGGGCTGGCATCTGGGAGTCACTTTTCGCCAACAACAGATTCTTGCGAGTGGTCTGCTTTTGTATTTGTGTATTTGACTGTCCTGTCAAAAAGCTTGTATTGCATCAGCATCCATGGCTCTCCTTGCCCAAATCCAAGGGCATTCCATTACATTTAACGCTCAATCTTTTTATTTTTATTTTTTCCCATGGGGGTTCACTGTAGTCCCACCTCAATGAGACAACCTTGCACATGCAAGCTTCAGGCTAGTAAGGCTAGCCGTGTCACTACATGAACAAGTTAACGTCTTCTCTGAGGCTGCTGTGGAGGGCGTGACAAGGCAACCGACACGCTCTGAGCTAGCACTAATCATCCAGCGTGGTGCAAACAACTTTTAGGGTTGGTGGATCCCCTCCGGGTTTGGCACGATATGAACGGAACAGGCAAGCTGTTTGTGTCAAAGGGATGAGGATGGGGGTGGAGGGGGGCGTTTAAGGTGGTTTGAGCACTTACCTGCTGATATTATTGCAGCTGAGAAAGAGGCGCCGTAAGCGGGGCAGAAGGTCCACCTCGGCCTGGGCGGGAAAAGGGGAAGAAGGAGGGATGAGAGAGGGAGGAAGAACATCGTCACTTTGGCCTCTCCTCTTAGTCAGTCACCTTGCAGCTCTCGGCTCCGGCGGCACAGCATCCCCGTTCGCCCTGCGCATGCACCGAGCCGCCCGGCATGCTGCTGCCTCCTCGTCTGCGCCAGAAGGGGCGGGGGGACGCGATGTGAGGATGCGGAGGGGAGGGGGAGCAATGCAGAGATGCTGCAGCAGGCCACACGCACACACACACACACACACACACACACACACACACACACACACACACACACACACACACACGGGGCTAGGAACAATGGCTGCTCTGAATGGGTTGCATCCGCACCCCGCCCCTGCCAAAGCCTCAGAGGACTACACATGCAAATGAGACACAGTGGAACATCTCAAGTTCAACACACACGTTCGATTCTAGGGCGCTGCTGCAAAGACCACGAGTTCATTCTTATTTCACCCTTTTCCCACAACAGGAAATTATGTACTAATTTGATATTAAACATTTAGGACACCTGTAATGCCAGTGTATTTCGACTACTCATCTTGCAGGATCTTATTTTATTTTTTTTACCACAACACACTTTTTAAACACTCTCCAAAAATGAGGAGAGCATGATAAAAATCACATTCCAGATTTACAATTGTCATGCAATTGTAAACAGACTAAATGTTAAAATAATAAAATAACAATCCAATGTCTAAATATTAAATGTGAAATGCATAGCATGTTGACAAGGATTTTTTTAAAGTCATAAAAAGAAATAGTACAAAACAAAAGTTAGAATATTTCAACAACTAAGTCAGAATTTTACAAGACTGGTTATAATTTTTAGAAAACCTCATAATATTATCAGGTCAACGGTCTTAACTGCATCAGAAAAAAAAATATTTCTATAAACAGTGAAGTTGGAATATTATGAGAAATACATCAAAATTTTAAAAGAATTGAATGATAATATTTCACTAGGAAGAGGTGTCCCTTTTAGGAGAATTTTATATAACTAGTCATGATTTTACAAAAAAAGCTAAGCATTGGTGCTCTGCTAATAGGTTAGCTCGATTCCTTTTGGTCCAAGATACAGATTTAGATGAAGCTATGTGGTCAATTTACTCCGCCAAATTTGGATAGGTATGCCCTCTTCCTTTTTGAATGTTAGCAATACGCTTACGTGTATTATGCATTAAATAACAATATTCTGCTATTAGTTTGTTACCCAAAACACTAACATTAGTTATTATCCATGGCATGTGTTTTGCATGCCGCAATGAAAAGGAAGTGATGAGCTCTGGCTTGGCGTTTGCTTGCCAAGGCGCTCAGAGTGAGTGTAAAAAAAAAAAAAAACAACAACAAAAAAACAAAAAACAAAAGCTGTCAGCCAGAGAAAGCTGACAAACACAAACACGCTGCACACCTATTGGGTGTGATCAATTGGGGGGAGGGTGGGCGGTTTAGAAGCGGTCAACCGTCATTAGCTGTGCATCAACTCAGCGATGACATCATGTAGTCTGAGACGGTGCGACTATATTTAGTCTCAGACGGCATGCGATGGCCGCTGCCTCGCTGGCGTGCAAACAGAGCGTGGAGAAGACGTGCCTGCAGGTTGTGAGGGGCTCCTCTGGGGTATTAACCAAGAAAACACGCTCTAATCAGCCCCATTCAGGAGCCTGGATACATCACAAGAAAAATATGACGCATGCTTAAAGTAGGAGTTTGCATGTTCTCCACGTGTACTAATCTCACAATCGAAGCTGTCTTCATTGTTTACAAAAACAAGTGTCAAAATGGCTCTGATTAACTTCATTTATATGTCATTATTAATAACTAAAGATACTCTTCTTTGTGAAGATACTCAATTTTAACGGGATACATTTAAATACAAGACACTATTTCTGTCACTCCTTGCAAGTGTTGGCATTTTAAATTGATCACTAGTCTGGCATGTCAAGCAAGCAGAGTACTTTCCCCATTTCTAAAGGTTGTGCTTATTTAGCAAAGTACAATACAATCCGTTTCATGGCAACATCAGAAAAGAGATATTGACTGTGAAGCTAATGAACTGTACTGAACTGTACGTCTCCCCAAACAAGGTTAAGCCCACACGCAAAAGCTATGCAGATGTTCAAGCTGAGCGATCTGCAACAAAGCTAGCCCGCAGGGTTGAATTTTTTTGACACTCTCAACATGGAAAAAGTAATCCTTAAAGCTAGCCTGCTTATGTGTTTTGTATCACGTTATGACTGCCGCTCGAACACACTCAGTCACGGGGGTTCTCAGAGTAAAACAGTCCCCTGACAACAAGTGAATACAACTAACGTTTTGACAAATGACAACTACCACACTTTTGTGTCCATGACAGATTTTGAGTATGGTTAAAAAGTGTCAAGATACGGTGGAACCTATCCAGTCCAGGACACTGTTTGACTACTACATCTATGATTACTAAATAAAATGGAAACTTGTATTTCTTTTTCCACTACTACTCTTTCTTCTTTGCATTTTCAGCAGTCTGGAAGACCTTAGGCACCATGCTGCCTCTCACTGGTCAGTTTTGGTACTACATCATATATTGTTAAGGTTTGGTGTGCTGTGTTGCTTCTCAGGGGTGCACTACACACACTTAAAGGCCAGTATGAAACTCTGACACATTTTTTTCCTCGTCATGTGTGGGATCTCTCACATTTAAAAAAAAAAAAAGGTTTAAAAGTCTTTCTTTTGGTAAAGGTTTGGAGGATGGGAGTAGCACCACTGGAAGAATGTTGTTTACTTTTGTAGCCGGGACTTGGCAGCAAACAGCGCAAATGACAGAGACCACACCACCCACACCGCCCCCCCCTCACTGTAGATCAAGTGAAATATTGCATCCAGTCATTAGCACAAGGAAGCGGTTCTCGAGGGGAAGGTGAAGATTCCAGATGACGCAATGTTGGTTTTCAAGTGGATTTCCTCTATGCAAAATCAGGCAAAGTGCTGCAGGGATTTGAGTGCAAAACTTATCGTCCTGTCCTGACATGTCGAGCTCCTGTTTAGAAGATTAAAAAAAAAAAAAAAACCTGAGGAAACCCAAGTAAGTGAGTTTCTTGTTATTCAGTGTCCAATTTCATGCTCTGAGCTGGGAAGCTTCTACTCATGTCTCGTAAGCAGCAACTGCAATGGGACAGCTTTGATTTCACGACCAAAGCGATCGCCCAGAAGTGTGTGAAAGGAGCTGGACCAAGGCCATGACATGAACAATAAACTTTTTCTGCCCGCTTTGTTTTATCATCTGACTCAACCGAACATTTACATGATTAAGAGTCAAGTAAAGTGGTCATGATATGTAATGTATGCCAATTTATTTTCATAGCGGCCTTCCACTTCCCTAATAGTCTTTAAGGGAAGACCTGATTCCTAAGTCCTAAATATAAAGAGTCCTCACCACAAAAGAGATGTAGTTGTGTCGCAGGTTGAGCTCCATCAAAGAGTCCAGGCCAAGGAGGTTTTCCACTCGAGAGATGTTGTTCCCAGCCAGGTTCAACACCTGCAGCTCCGTCAGATGGCTCAGGTTCTCCATCTTGCTGATCTGTCAGTGCGACAAAAGGTTACGTCACGATCATTAACCGCCGTTTGAACGGCCCACCGAGGTGACAATGGGAAAGCACTTTGAGTAAGGTTCGGCCCATTTCTAATATCAGAAAATGAAAGTTAGAGAAAGGGTATATGTGTTGGACATCTGGCACACTAAAAAGAAAGCCCCTTCAGGTTCCAACACTCTCATTTAAAATGAACGTTTGTTCTAAGTGCAGTGTCAGCGAGGGGCTATTATGTGAAGAAAAAAAAAGCAACTAAAACCTAGCATTAGCATTTGAACGACTGAACCAGAGTACAGCACAATGAATGGATTTAACCGAGGTTTCCAGCAATTTAGGGAGTCTATAATGGTGTCATGCATTGTTGCCACGTCTTGCTAACTATATATGCACTACTCTATATTTGTATATGTGAAAATAGCTTCTGGAAAAGACTATTGCACAGGACACAGCAAGCTAGGCCACAGTGCCTCTCATATATGCGAAAATTGGGTCACTCAATTTCCACACAGCTATGAAGATCACATAAATAATACATACTGAAGCGCGGGGTTGGAAACGTGCCCCCGTAAAAGCGGTTGTGTTATCTCAAGATGGCCGTTACTGTCAAATGCGAGGCTCCACATGGATAACGTGCTCGGCAGGTGTAATTCACGGTGATGGCATCTTTGTGGGGTGCCTCACTGTCGGGTCGCCCTGCCACCCACGCGCCGCAATGCTGACAGTATGAGTAGAATTGATGAGAGAAGAAGGTTTCGACGGGCCTCGGTTTTCAGCGTGAGTAGAGCGTGTCGTGGAAGCGCTCGTGTCAAAGCGGCCGAGGGGAAAGCATTGTGGCCTCACGCGCTCTTGGGACGTGTCAGGTCACATTTGATGCTCGGTTCTGGGTCATCGAGTGTGCATAGAAGATGGGTGTCGACTTTTACAGATTTACTGTCATCCTTGCTTTGACTATCAAGTCCATTATAGACCATTTCATAAAGTTTGGAAATAATACACACTAGGATTCTTCCGTGGGGCATCAAAGTGAAAACATTTTCTCACAAATATGTCAAAATGTTTGGTTGGGTCGCCTTTGAGTAATTTAGCATGGATAACAGCTAGCTTGCTAGCTCAGAATGCTACCCAACTTGCAGTCAAAACAGCATTAATCCGAGATAATAGATTAAAAACAAATATCTACAAAAGAAATGTTATTTTTTTAAATGATTTGAAAAATAGTTTATTTATTCAAATTATTGCAACTATTAAAACTACTATTGAAATGGTGACCTCCAGAGAGGTGATGAGCTTGCCATACCATTCTAAAAATAAAGAGAACCTCAGAGGCACAGTTAGCCCCAAAGCACAAATCCTAATTGTCTATGAATAAAATGTTTTATAACATATGTTTTGATAATTAGGCACTTTATAACAACTGACAATATGATAATAAATGAAATATATAAACATGTAAAAAAAATTCCCTGTGGATGATATGAACTACAAAACAAAACAAAACAAAACAAAAAAACCCCAAACAACAAAAACAAAATGATGACCTTCAAAAACTGTGCTATGCTGTAATTATTCATGTATTCGGACTGTGGCTCATATAACACTGAGCCATAAAGCGAGGAGGGCTCGGGAGTGTTCCCTGAGGTGCGGCGTGGGTGGCGCATTGGCACAACACAATTAAGACAAACAATCGGGGCCTTTCCGTTTAATCTTTTCTCATCATTTGAGCTGTTTCGCCCTGTTTGCCCTGTGTGTAAATACTTGGTCGGCATAATCGCTTTAGACCACAATTACTGGACAACATCATTGTAACCGCGGGACCAACCAAACAAGCATTTGTTCCCACGGCTGAGATTATTGCCTGTTGGATGAATCAGGCTCAGATCACTGAGAAAGTCAATGTAGGCGGAAGCAAGAGACATCACACGGTGACAGCTTTTAAATGAGACATATGCTTTTTGTCCATAATTTAAGATCATTCACAGGTGGTTTTTATTATATATAAACACTGTACACACATTTTGTATGTACACAGTATACATACAAAGTACACATAGTACACATACAAAGTACATATGGTATATATATATATATATATATATATATATATATACACTGTATATTCACGTGTGTGTGTGTGTATGTGTGTGTGGGTGTGTGTGTGTGTGTCTACAGTTGTTTTTATTCTTGTTTTAAGATAGGTGGTGGTGCACTTATTTTTAAGTGTTCCAACATTGTACGTACCGTTAATTAAAGTTAGTAAAAAAAATTACAAATATTGTTTTATTTTATTAATTATTAACTGTCATTTTGCCAATGATTTTGTCACCTGAATTGATATTAATTTGAAGCTTTTTGCTTTCATTTTTCTCTCGCAAAAAATAGCTGCTAAGGCTTAAGACAACTTGGCACGGAGGGAAGACTAATGAAGTGAAGCTAGATAGATGGATACAATTTATTAATCCAGAGAGAGGAAATGAATGATGTACCTGATTGTGATGCAAATCCAAGATGTGGAGTTTGGCTAGGTTGTCCAGGCAGGATATTTGATGGATCCTGCAACAGAGAAGTCACATGGCAAATGGGCTGTCATTTGCATGGCGCTTTTCCACCTTCGGCACTCAAAGCGCTTCACACTGTTACCTCATTTACCAACTGATGACACAGAATCAGGAGCAACTGGGGGTTTAGTATCTCGCTCAAGGACATTTCAACATGGTGACAATGGCCATGGAACGACCCCCCGCCCCCCAAACGTGGATAATACATTTTTATTTACTGACCCCATGAATGTAAAATGATTCACACAGTGGCTGAATGTGATTTGGTATATTCTGGCTGAAAAAATAGTTAGTAAATAATAGAGGCAGGTGCAGCCAAATTGAAAAATGTTTTCCTTTGCCTGTTTTGGTTGGGTCAGCATCTGTTCACCGGGACTTGTCACCATGCCAGTGATATACAGGCAGTCTCTTACTAGGTTATTGAGAGCACCGCTGCAAATGCAATTTTTAACTTCATCTAACACTGTGCGAGCTGTAGCTGCCTAGATTGCAAGAAAATTGAGCGCTTCAAGTTTCCTCCTAAAAAAGGGGACAGTGAAAATCAGCAACACAGAAGAAATGCAGACTGAAAATGTTGCATACATTCTCCCTCCGACCAGCACAAGACACATGTGCTTAATATGCTGTGAGACGATACTTTAATGATTTCCAACCTGAAATGGCATTTTAAGATGACAAATATGAATCCTGAAGAGACCTTCCTCAAAATCCTATGGTAAGTACAAGAAAAATGAATGCGTTGAAATGGTCATAATAAGCTGCAAAGCAGGATTCTTGTCACATTTATGACATAACACCACACTTGAAGTGGTGCGGATTTGGGAGAACACACCTGGCCATTTTCAGATGAAGAAATAATAAAGTAATGCATGACTGAATAGTATTGGAAGGAAAAAAAAAAGGACATGCAAGTGCCTATATTTTCTTGTATTCCAGGGCTGCCAGACACATGGAAAGCAGTGCTTGTCGATGATCTATTAAAACAGCTCTGTATTGAGAAAAAAAGTGTGGAAGATTTGACTCACAACACTTATGCTCAACTGAAGGCTTTTGTGTTGCTGGTGGGCACATCAAATTGGAAATTTCATTTTATTTTAGCTCATATTATTAGCTCATAAGAGGCGTGACCGACATCCATAAAAATGACTTTTTGACTCATTAAACATTTGCATTTACATATGCAATATTTGCACTCATTAAATTTTCATTTTAAACCTGTTTGTGGCCAAAGTGAGTATCCTGAGGGAGGTGAGCGCTTGGATGCCGCTCATGTCGGTGATGTGGTTGTCGTCCAAGTTGAGAACGACGAGGTGCCTCAGGAGTGACAGCTGGCTGATGCCGGTGATCAGGTTGTGCTGCAAGTTGAGCACTTGCAGGTCGTCCATGACGCCCAGCTGCGGACACTCATGAAGGCAGCGCCTGCATTGTGAAAACATGCGGTTGAAGCCACGCGACAAAATATTAGTGGTGTTCAATATTTTAAAGGGTCTGCTGCACCCTAGTGGCCACATTTGTCATTACTACTTAAACTCAAGATAAAGAAAACAGCAGCAGCAACAAATTCAGTGATTACTTTACAGTGCTGTAGGTAGAATATAGTATCAATTGTCACTTCTTGTAAACTAAAGGCAGAATGTAGGATTTGGATCTCACTACTCAGTGCAGGCATACCTAACATGAAAGAATAAAGTCACAACAATGAATACTTGTCCATGTCAATTCGATGAAGACCGGATGCTGCATCGTGCCAGTGGAAGTGAATGATGGGGAAACCAGAGGTGACATTGATATGATATGCCCCAGAGCCACCTGAAAACATAAACATGTACAGTATAAATAAAATCAAAGTTTTCGTTAACATGACAATACTGCGGTTCACCTGCTGAATTGGGGTGAGGGGCAGTGCCGTAGTACCTGGCCCCGGCACTATGAGTTGGCCTGTGAGATTTGTCTCGGACCTCATTTGTCACAAAAGGAACTGAGGGCAAACTGCAGTTAGCGGCGCGAAGTGATGACTCTAGATGGAAAGATGGGGAATCTGGGCAGGAATCAGTATACAATGTTGGTCAGTCAGGAATAGGGAGTGCCTTCCTCACAGGGTCCAGCCTATATTCACTCACCTTGTAGGTAGCTTTGGTTAAGTAAGTCGACAAGGTAGGCAGGTGATTTGTTGGGTTAGGTAGATAGACGGAGGGGAAGGTAGATCAGGTTCGCTGGGGCAATAGATTAGGTAGGTGGGTAACTAAGTAGGTGAGTTGGTAGGTAAGTGGGTAGCTGCTAAACTGGGTGGTTAGCTAGTTAGTTAGGTAGCTAGCTAGGTATGTATTTGAAGGGGTATGTAATATGTAAGTAGGTAAGTGTAGGTAATAGTTAAGTAGGTAGAGATGTGGGTTAGGCCAAGTACGTGGAGTGCCCCAAAAAGTTCCAAGACTGGCGTCACAAAAGACATACACGTTTCACATACCATCCACAAAATATATACCGGTACTACTCGTATGTTTCTGAATTGGGATAACACACAGTTTTTCTGCACATAAAAGTACCTGGGTAAGGAGGACTTCTTGCGGTAAAATTGAGACCTGTGTCCTTGAAAGGATCATAAGAATTGACCTATAAAAAGGTAAACAATGGTCAGCAATGCATTTGATGACTAAAAATTATCAGTATCTTCTGTATTTAATTTGCCCGTCTTCCAGGTGGCTCACCATTCGCTGGCCTCTTCCTGGCAGTACTTTGGCCACCTTCGGGCGCAACTTGCAGCTGTTAACCTGCAGGAAGAGTTGAGCTTTGTCATCTCGTTTAAATGAATGTATTATTTGATTAGTTATTGTAGCAATCTCTGTTTAAGTTGTATATTCATGATTTGCTCCCCAGACTGTCTACTGCTGTCTATGCCTTGGGCTGAATTTGTTTTCAGATGATTAAACATTATCTATCTGTACAAAACAAAAAGCTGTGAAATGATTGCAAATTTTATTATATGGTTGATTGTTTACACTGTGTATTGTTTTTTAGTCATCTTTATTTATTTTATTTGTTTTCAATGCCCTTTGTAACCTCTCTGGAATGTTTTGTAAATTTGTTGCATCTCATTTCTATATTTGACTTTTCCTCTTGTTCTGTATACTTTTTTTAAATCTTTAAAGTTTGTTGAAACGAAAAAAATAAGCACATCACTTCTTGATGTTAATAGGGAGAACTGTTTGCGTTTCAAAATACACTTCACTTGTGAGTCTTTAAAATGTGTCACTTCTTTAGATTGTATGTTTTAAATGCCTTTCACCAAATTGGCCATTGAGTGTCAAAGACGAAAGCGCACCCGAAACTTTCAACTCATTAACTTTTATGTTCTTGTTAAATTAAATACAAGTTCACGTGGAATAGTTAAAACAAACTAAGACGCGTAACTAACCATGGGCGTGAGAAAGACTAAGTTATCATTGTCGTTTCTGTGTTTCCGTGTGCGCCCCGACTCCATTTCTTTATCCAGCGTTTTGCTAGCACCGCGCAACCATCGACCTTTCGCTGGCAACCTCCCAATGGAAGCGAAAAAATAAATAAAAATTGCACATAAAATGTTTGACTTATCACTGCCGTTGTTGGAGACCCCCAAGGTTTCTCCCGACGATTCGGAACTTCCACGGGAAGCGAGAGACACAAATGCAGACATTTCGTTGCCGCGGCAACCCCCATGGCGTTGCTTGGTAATATACACTTCCTGTATTTAAAAAAAAAAGACCCTGGAATGAGGAACTGGGATTAAAAATTGCAAATTCGGCTGGAAAATGAGCTTTTTATTCACAAGTAAATTTATGGACACACACAAATGGTAGACGAAATACAGTAAACATGCTGTGACGTGCACTTACAGTGCTTTACGTGACCTTTGAGCTTTGCCAACTGTCTCTGAATTTTCATATATATATATATATGTATGAAATTGCTTGTAAGAATGGTTTCACCATTTTTCACGAATTAGAAGTGAAGAATTCCAAAGGAGGCATTAAATCCTTATATTTTTCTGTAGGTAACCCTCAGAGGAAAACATTTGGACACCCCTTGTCTTAAGTTGTCCTCCATGAAACAGGAAGTGGCCTGCTAACATACAAACAGACAATAACTGCGAATTGCTTTCAACAGAAAACTTTGGCTCGAGAGCTGGTTATGGTATTATTTTGCGGATAACAATAGAACTTTGAGGTGATTGGAAAATAATAACCAACCACCAAGTGTACAGTAATTATAAGGGACCGTGTAGTATTTTACCTCCTTGGGAATAAGAAGTCCAGATTTATCAAAGGCGCAACCCACACAGTGCTTGTCACAATCTATTCATGAACAAGCAAAAACTGGCACATACATAAAATGGAAGCTGCCTGTCAAGCGTTCGTATGACAGGCGCCATATTGGCTGAGTGCCACGTCGGTGTTTGGCTGTGACTCCCCATACATGCACTGAGACATTGAAGGCGCTAATTCATTTGTCAAAGCTTTTTTTTTTTTTAAAGACCTGCGTCTTGTCATTGCCATGTGTCTTTTCCGTGCGTTTTATTCAAGTGTCCCAAGGTGTTGTAATGTGGAGCTTTGACATTTCAACCTTTATTAAAAATACAAGTGTGAAGATACGCGGTTATTTTTCTGTTCTTTGTTAAACATCCAGCAAATAAAGGTCATCACTTGACTGCAACCTTCAGGTGGTACACAGTAATTAATTAATTTTGCTGGTGTTGTTGTTGTTTTTCTTTCCAGGAACCCCAGATTATATAAATGGCTTGGAAAGGTCAGTGAGCCAAAGGATGAATGCTATGAAAACATTGACACAAGCCACGGGATGTTGACATATGTATCATAGCGGTATATCTGAAAAACAGGGGAGGAAAAAAAAAACTTTTTATTGCCATTTTCTGTCTCACTTGTCATTGCTCATGGTGCTGACTGCAGAAACTGATCCTCACAACAATGTGGTCGAACCACAGGCGGATACAAAAACCTTGACTGCAAATGTTGCCTATTTGCTGTAATAAGAAGTGAAGCCAAGACCGGTCATCTTGTGTTGCCACTCACTAAGTGAGCGTGAATGTACTTAAAACTACACACGCAGGCGCAGCACAGGCAGACACACAATCAAATGAAATTAGAAACACACACACACACTCACACACACATTATGTGGGATAATATCATTGTGGGACTAAAATACAGGGAAAACGTACAAGTTGACAGGTATGAGTTTCACTTGCTTGCGTGCCAGGAGCGGCTGCGAGCGCATTATCTAATTATCAGCCCTCAATTCTACTTCGTCCAGTGTCACGGCGATTCCCCAATTAGGCTGCAACACGTGCATTCACGCCCCTCCCTTTTTAAGGGCGTTTTCGTAAGAGGCACGTGTGTCATCACAAAAACAACAATTTTATGCACGACTGGGAAAAGAAATATAATTGAATAAATCAAGTATGCACGCTCTGGTGAACGCCTTCATGCGTTGCCTCTCCTTCCTGCTGCCCCCCTCCTGGCTGTGTGTCAGCCTGTGCTTGTGGGCCAGTGAGTGCGAACAGACGCCGCCACGGTCCAATCCCAGAGCTCGCTTCCGAGCTACAAAGCCTCTTACATATGAGGAAGTGTTTTTTATGTTAGGGTGAAGCGGTTGTGCTATGATTCAGGTTTTGTCATGGTCAGGAATTAAGGACTGAGTGAGAGTTTATATGATTTTGCATTACTGAGTTTACATTGGTCATGGGTTTTGCCTTTGTGGTTTTGCAATTATGAGTTTTTGGGTATGTACACATTAGGGTTTTAATTTGGGATTCTGCATTCTGAATATGCAATCAGGCAGTCCTTCTCAAAGTAGGCTTCCTCTTGTGGTACGTTAAAGGAGTAGTTACAATCTTAGGCTCGGCATGGTCATGGCTTGAGTTTTACGTTGGGGATTCTGTCACGGTTGGGGTTATGATTTTGTCATGGCTAGGTTTAGTGTCACGGTTGGAAATTATCTGTGTATTGGGAAAAAAAAAATTATAATCTACATTAAGAACTGCCAGTCTCTCGCTCTCACTCACACACACACACGCACACACACACACACACACAAGTGCACACACGCACGCTCACACACACGCATCTCTGCCACACTTCCCATGTTACACTGTACACGCAAAGTGGAGCAGTGTGTACGGCATGTGGTGCAGAGAATGAGTCAGACTGCCCACCAGCTGTGAGCCTCGCTTGCCAATGTTTGGGACTCGGGGTGCTTCATGCAGGGATGGTGAGAGCTAGCAAAACTATTATATGAGTGATTGTCACCATTGTTGGGTCGAGGACAAGAAATGAGCTTGGAAAAGTCAAAGGCTCAGTAACAACTGGCCCAAAAAAACAAGTGGGCGCATTGTTTAACCATGACCACATAGCCAAGGCCTCGATCACTTGTGGAAGTCAATTATTAGTGTTCAATATATTCCTAGTCACATAGTTTTGAGCTCCTTTTGAACCCGAAACACTTCCAAGGACAATGGAAAACAAATTAATATATTGAATTTTGTGTGACTATTCATAAAGGGCAGACTAAACTTACTTTTTCCACAATCTGACACTCTTAAGATTTAATGGGCCTTACCTCGCTCGACCCACACACGAGTCAATTTAATGGAAACGTTGCCCTGGAAACCTACAAAATACACAAACCATGTCCTCCCTGGCAGAACTAACCAAACTTCCGAAAAAAGTCTCTTTTTCTGGTATTGGTGTCGGTTGTTGGTATATTCAATTAGGTGTTAAGATATCTTTTTCAATTTGAAATGGTCCAATCTCTCAGAATTTCTGCTTCCCAACCGTAAAAATTCCCCAATTTCTGCAAATTGTCCACGAAAGCAGGCCGATTCCCTTTTTGTTGAGTCAAAATAAAACAGTTGCTTTTACTTTGAAAAAATATTATTCACGTTTGCCTGTTTTCTGGCATGTTATGCACCAAACCAGTCACTGAATCATAACTAATTAGTTTAAACAATATCTTCACTGTTAGTTTGAAATACTGTCCTGATTTTTAAGAAAATGATCTGGAGAGGCCGACATTTGAGAAAATGATCAACATATTAATCAGATATGAATATAAACATTAGTTAAAGCCGTAAGATTCGGTCATGCTGTCAGACTACGAGATAAATATCATTCTGTGTCTTGGACCAGCCGAGCTATCTCGCTAAAAGTCTGTTACCAACCAGACCCTGCCCAATTGTCGCGTGCTTCCGTCAAGATTCAGTCCATCGGCCCGGGTCAATCGGGGAGGAGGGACAGCAGCTGTCAGTCATGTCGGCGGAGGCATCATGTGCATGTGCATGGTTTCTATGTTCAGAAAAGGCAAAAAAAAAAAAAGTTAGGACCCATTTCTTAATGGTGGGGAGAGGGCAGTATCGACTTTTGTCATCGTGGTCGTGAAGCGCCCAGACGCCTCCCAACCACTCAGTGCGTATGTCACACTCCACGGGCTCAAAACGGCTACAAGACACTATGTTTGTCTGCAACACGTCTGTCGGCTCACAATCAGCGGGCAGCGTTCGTGTCGTCTGAAGTTGGCATCGTAAAAGCAAATGTTCGAAAATGCCTTGTTGGTAAATACAAAAGATAATCAGTCTGCTTTCATGAATGACTACAGAAATCAGCTAGATCCTGAAATCGGAGGATTTGGACAATTTAAACATTAGCTCAAAACGATTTCTCGATTTTTAAAATAGTTGTAACTTGACAATCGACTAGTTGTCAATTAATCGATTAATTTTGACAGCTCTCGATTGGAAGGGGGAAAAACTGCGATCAGTCTCACAAAGATACGAAAGATCATCACACGTCTCCTTTCCTGAAGTTTCCGTACCTGTCAACCTCGGCTAATAGCTGCCCTTACAAATGATACGATTCCCCTTACAAAGCAACAAAAACCCGTACAAAACGGTTTACCGCGCATGCGCACATCATGCTTTATCAGTCCGACCATACGCAGCGATGAAAAAAAATATACGATTGAGCATTACTTTTGCTGGTTTGCCGTGACAATAGTAGCGATCGACGACGTCATTGTCGTTGGCTACCAGCAGGTGAGACGATCTGGATTTGAGCCAAAATGGTCTTTGTGAGATCGGTTCACAATTGTTTTTTTTCCGTATAAAAGTTGTAATACGCCGTACATTATTTGAAATGATAAAAAAAACGTATAAAATACAGGGAAAACGTACAAGTTGACAGGTATGAGTTTCACTTGCTTGCGTGCCAGGAGCGGCTGCGAGCGCATTATCTAATTATCAGCCCTCAATTCTACTTCGTCCAGTGTCACGGCGATTCCCCAATTAGGCTGCAACACGTGCATTCACGCCCCTCCCTTTTTAAGGGCGTTTTCGTAAGAGGCACGTGTGTCATCACAAAAACAACAATTTTATGCACGACTGGGAAAAGAAATATAATTGAATAAATCAAGTATGCACGCTCTGGTGAACGCCTTCATGCGTTGCCTCTCCTTCCTGCTGCCCCCCTCCTGGCTGTGTGTCAGCCTGTGCTTGTGGGCCAGTGAGTGCGAACAGACGCCGCCACGGTCCAATCCCAGAGCTCGCTTCCGAGCTACAAAGCCTCTTACATATGAGGAAGTAGTCGCAGTAGCCGCGGCTGTACACGGTGGGGGGGGGTGTGC
>NW_017805135.1:1259286-1286162 GCF_001891065.2 Hippocampus comes | reverse complement strand
GGTGAACGCCTTCATGCGTTCCCTCTCCTTCCTGCTGCCCCCCTCCTGGCTGTGTGTCAGCCTGTGCTTGTGAGCCAGTGAGTGCGAACAGACGCCGCCACGGTCCAATCCCAGAGCTCGCTTCCGAGCTACAAAGCCTCTTACATATGAGGAAGTAGTCGCAGTAGCCGCGGCTGTACACGGTGGTGGTGGTGCTGCTGCTGCCTC
This sequence comes from Hippocampus comes, assembly GCF_001891065.2. NCBI lineage: Eukaryota > Metazoa > Chordata > Actinopteri > Syngnathiformes > Syngnathidae > Hippocampus > Hippocampus comes. The sequence goes on along the minus strand of NW_017805135.1, from coordinate 1,285,955 downwards.
CTCCTCACCTTGCAGCCCTTCGGCCTCTCCAGCTCCAGGCTGCGTCTCGCCGGCTCCGCAGGCCGCTCCGTCGGACGCTCGGATCTGTGTCGGTCTCGCGTGGCAAGCCGTGGAGCGCGTCTTGGGAGCTCCGTGGGTCCTCCTCGGCTATAGTAGCAGTCGATCGGCGTCACGTCCCGCCTGCCTCCTTGACTCGAGCTCGACTTCTGGAGGCGCCTTCACCGACCCGGGGGCGAACATGAGCGCGGCCGCGGGGATCCCCACCCCGAGCCTGAGCCCCAGTCTCAGCCTCAGCCCGTGCTCCCCCGACTCGTCCGAAGAGGTCATCACCGTGGACCACCAGCTCTCTCAGGAGATGGGTACGGTGACCATCACGGTGGCCATCCAGGCGGCAGAGGACGAGGAGCCCGAGGAATTCTCGCCCGGGCATGTCGACTTTATCGGCGGCAGCTGCAGCGAGGACGAATTCGGGAAACACGACAAGTCGAGGTTGGTCATGAAACACGCTCACGCATACACGATGAGACACTTAAAAGTTGATGTGAGGTAAATTTGATTTAAAAAAGAAACTCACCGTTGTTTAAGTTCAAATGTTACTTATTTCGCAATTCGGCTCATCTCATGTGTCATGAGTTGAAGCGAGATGAGTTTTGAATTGGAATTAAACCTCGTTTTCCTCCAATTCATGTTTTTGTAGTACAGGCAGCCGATTCACAAGTAGTTACCTCGCGGCACTTTTTAGAGTAAGCGGCTTTTGAACCAACTCATTCATCTGCTTATTTGCATTTTAAGCATGTAAACAAACTGGAATATTATACGGACGTTTTTATGTAATTTATTTTTAACCTATAAAAAATCAAGTATAAGTTGTTCATTTAAAATAGCTACTGCAGTTGAGGAACTCTGTTCACATTTGGGGGTGTGGGAAAACATTGTTTGGAGTTACTGCCTCACCAGAAAATTCAATATATTTCATATTTATATGTGGGACACATACGTTATGTCCTGTGCTTTTAATATGAGGCAAATTCTGCCTATTTAAAATACCCCCCAAACTACATCATGGGGGGGGGGGGGGTGCAAGTGATGGCAACTAACCTTAGAATTGGAAGTGAAACACACATAGAACAATTTGGCTGAAGTGACAATAAGTTGGTATTGGTTTTAAAAAACATGTGCTAGTGCCACTTCAACTAGACTGTGGGTGTCCATCTGACTTGAAGAGTTGAGTCAATTGTGATTTGGGATGTTTTTAAAGCATTAGGTGCCACACCCAATGCCTTAAAAATAACGACAAATGTCAGATGTTGGTGTGGTATTGTTTAAGATGTCACTAATGGCAAAGACATGATAAACACAGAACCAGAAGTGGAACTTGTTCCAAAATATTTCGTGGTTTGAGCAATTCTGTCCTACCCTGTATTAAAAGAAAATGTGGACATAATTCCTGTTGTGTGCCCATTTGAGAGAATGGGTGAGATGCATTTGGAATCACCTCTACACTGGAAAATGCCATTAATTTCATATTCATATGAAGCAGGTGTTGTAAGCAGCGCCCTGCCTGCGAGTACCAGGTAACCCCCAAGGAACCAGGTGCTCTAAAAATAACTCGCAAGTGATGACCTAGCAATGTCGTAAAAATGATCTTTTGAAAACGTAAACACAGTTTGCTACCTTGTTAAATTAGTAACATGATCGGTGTCTTAACATGGAGGAATATCATTAACTATTAACATTAGCGCCATTAACTGTCATTTGAGAAAAGTGTTATTTCACAAGTGTGTATCAAACTGGTTGCTCTCAGTTCCAAAAAGGTTCGTGACGCCTGATATCCAGTTTATGTGGAAACAAAAGTTGCCTCAGTCACTTTTAATATGCGGCAATTTCCATGCGCATTAAAAGTAATCTTTGTTGGCCAGTGATAGCAAATACACAAATGTGATCACTATAAAAACAGAGGTTGCAACAAAAGTGGTTCGAGCCTCTCTCTTCTGGCTGCTCAGCACCGCGTGGCTTAAGTGACAATCCGATGATAATTATATTTCTAAGGCTGTTTTGGTCTCATTTGGTAGTGTGGGAAGGATTGCAGTTGGAGTCACTTGGATGATAGAAAATGACATTATTTGCGTATTTAGATGGAGAACGCGTGACAACAAAAGATACCTAATGCACTTCTAACAGAATGGTCCCTTGCCATTAAAAACACCCCACAGTGTGAATCTCGATCAATGGAACGATTATGAATGATTACGACTTGAGTTTTCATTTCTCAACCCATTGCTTCAATAGAAAAGAGTGAAAGTGTAGACTAGCAGATTTTCCTGGCTTTCTTTGCTCGAGTAAAACCACATGCTCAACAGGGGCTGGCACGGCAGCAACAGCCAACGGACAGCGCGTTTGTATGAGGCGATGGAAGCGTGTAAAATCCTTGCACTCGAGGACTGCCCGAGCGGTCTGGCGGGAATGGCTCAGTGTTACTGGACTACCAGACACCCGAGGGAGATAAAGGATGATGCCTTCACCTTAATCTCAACCGCCAACCCTCCCTTGCGTCCCTGCCTGCTATTTTTAGCCCGTCTCTTGAGAAGTTCTTACCTGGACTGTCTGAGCACAAAGTGTGGCCACGCCCGGATGGCTTTATAGCACACAGTGCTTTGTGCGGCACCTCCTTGTGTGGTCGCGTTGCCGTTTTTATTGCGGGTGTCGGGAGATGAGAGGATTGGTAGCTGCCAGCTGGGTGTTCACTGGTGTATTTCCGACAGAGAATCTGTTGTTATAATAATAATAATAATAATACATTTTATTTGTGGGCGCCTTTCTAAGCATTCAAGGACACCTTACAACAAGCAGCTAAAAACACAAATACAATGTTAAAAACAGCATCAAATAAAATAAGATAAAATAAAACAAAATGGATTGATTTATGGTCAGAGTGAATAAGCTTGTCTAAACAGATGATTTTTTGCAGTGGGACAGGGGAGAAGCCCAGCTGCCAATAGTGCGTGTGTGTGTGAGTGTGCGTGCCTGTGTGTGGAAGGGGGTTGGGGGGGGGGGCACAAGCAATTACCCTCTCCCAAATGGGTTTATACATGCCTATACTGTATCTGAAAATATACAATAAATCATTTCCAACCCAATTTACATTCCCCTTAAGTATAAATGATTTACGGATTAATTTCGGAAAAAAAAGGCACTCAATACGTAGTGACCGTGTACAGTATGTTGTTTTTGCAAACTGTAAAAATAGCAGTCGTCAAGCCATAACGAGACCCCCTGTGTTAGCTTAAGCATCTTAATAGCCATTCCATGGAGAAAAACTACACGAGGCAGACTCAGGGGGGGTGGCTAATCTGGGGACAGCACAAATACAGATTAATTTATGATGCTAGGTTCCACAGGGGAAAAAAATGAATTTGTGAAGAATGCGGGGGTTCACTTATCTCTGTTTTCATTTGCTTTATTTCCAGTGGGAGACACTGGAATGTCCATGGTTGGATGTTGGAGATTCCACAGAACTGTTCGGTTTTGATTCATGTTGGCGCCCTCTTGTCAAAGAGGCTCACACGACTCATGTGAAGGATTATGCCAGCTGTGCGGTCAGCTTGCTAGAAAGCTGAGAGAGAGCGAGAGAGAGAGGGAGGGAGGCAGGGAGGGAGGAATGGATGGGGGATGAAAAGAGGATGCGGAGGAAGGAGATGAGTCATCCTGACAAAAATTAATTCAGTCCCCCCCTTACTTCTCCTCTGCTTGTTTGTACGAGACTTGGCGTTAAAATTCCCCTAGAGCAGGAGTGAGGTAGTAGTTTTGCTGCCTATTCTCCAAGGGAACATTGGGACCGTGCACCTCTCAGATGGAGAGGTCTTGGCACCAAGACCTGTGACTCACTGTCTCGCTGGAGCGATGGGGTTGTGTGGGGGGGTTGCGCAATAATCAGGTTACGTCAACGACTAGTAAAGTGATTGTGTTGAATGCAAAATGTAGTAAAAGGAGATTCTGTGAGAGTGGGAGAGCCCTCTTCCCACGCATGCAGTTAAGTACATGTTATCATCCAGAGTGTCCCAACAATCATAAGCTGTCCATTACACTACAACATGATGTGTTCTTTCCATTTTTCTTTCCAAATTGGAAAATAGTGGAAATAAACTGTTGCCATCATAAATGTTTTGGTAACTGCACAGGGTGATTTAAGTAACATTTGTCATAGTAGAAAAAAAAGATATATTAAAACAAACGAATGCAAAGATACAAAACTATGAGAAAATGTTAAAAAAAACGTTAGAGGAAAATTATGAGTATAACAGAAAATATCAGAAAATAATTCAAAACATACCAAAAACATTAAATTAAAAACATACTTAAATGTTTGAACCAAGACAAAAACGCAGTCAAGACTTGCCCACTCTTGTCTGACTGAAAATATGTTTAAAAAAAAATGGAACTATAGATGACAAAAAACATTGGAAAAATTACCCGCATCTTACAGAAAAAAATACAAAATACAAGATAGACAAAAATACAGGAAAAAAAAAATCAAAGGATATTGGACTAATACAAAAATATTGCAGGAAAAATACGCAAATGACGTAATTGGTTTGTGCAGGATGTATTCCTGTACAATTACAGAACAATTAAATTTAAAAGAAAATTCCCAATATTACACAAAAAAAAAGCAGAATATTTTTGGGGGTGAAATAGTCCAAAAACGGTTCTTCGGAGAAAAAAAAAATTGATCACACAACATCGGTGCCGAGATTTCAATCCGGAACTTGTCGACTGTGTGGTCGACTGCTAACCACTAAATCAGTGTTCTACTTAGATCAATGCGTCATGTATTTGACTGCTCTTCAGGCAGCAAGATTACTTCAAAACAACACAATTTTTTCCCCATGAAATTTGGGTAAAACTCCCCAAAAACCTGGGTAAAATTAAGGCTCGATGCCCTCTTTTTCACTGTTGCAGTCTACGTGCATCGGGGCTAAGGTGAGGCAGTGCCTCATAAAATCCATTCGATGGAATTCTGGTGTGACATTTCTCATATTGATCCCTCAACAGGACCTCAGTAGAACAGCAACAGGTCTGAATGACATGTACAGGGATTTTCTGGTCTTGTCCTGACAATGACACAATTATATTGTCTCACCACAGTGGTGCCGGGACCAGCGGCGGGGAGCTGGAGGAAGAGAGCTGGCAGCCCCCTGACCCAGAGCTCATCCACAAGCTGGTGACCCAGATTGAGTACTATCTGTCGGACGAAAACCTGGAGCATGACGCCTTCCTTCTCAAGCACGTGCGACGCAACAAGCTGGGCTTTGTCAGTGTCAAGTTGTTGACCTCCTTCAAAAAGGTAACCATGGCGATATTGATTGTTGCTTTTGTCAGTGGTTGTCAGCTAGTTCCTGGCAGTTAAACTGCTGATGCTTACATGGGCAGGTTTTCCTCGCATTTTCATGCTTTCCATTTCGTCACTTGGGTGCTACAAATTATTCAACAGGTTTGTTGTATTGCCATGTTTTTGACGACATGGCTTAGTCCTCCACGTCGCTCCGGAGATAGCGCCATACCTGCGCGTTAAACTGCCCATTGCACATTCTGTCGACTTTAATTTGCAAACCAAAGTTATAAAGAAAAGATGGACTCTGATTGGCTGCAGTCGTGTACGTTTCTGCTGTGTCTGGTGGAGTAAATATGCTCACAGATAGCGGCTTGATTGCCCTTCGGAAGGTAATCGACAAGGTGGAGGGATTTCGGGGGGGGTTCTGTTTCTCTGCGGACTGGTACTGGGCCACGGACTGGTTGTTGAAGACCACTAGTCTATAAATCCCCCCCACCCCACCCCAAATACACCCAGGGTGGGGGGGATACATACAATATATTATTATTAAGATTATCAAAGGAAGAAATATAGGAACATAAAAAGGGGGGGGGGCAAATAACAAAAAAGGGGGGGGGGCAAATAACAAAAAAGGGGGGGGGGCAAATAACAAAAAAGGGGGGGGGGCAAATAACAAAAAAGGGGGGGGGGCAAATAACAAAAAAGGGGGGGGGGCAAATAACAAAAAAGGGGGGGGGGCAAATAACAAAAAAGGGGGGGGGGCAAATAACAAAAAAGGGGGGGGGGCAAATAACAAAAAAGGGGGGGGGGCAAATAACAAAAAAGGGGGGGGGGCAAATAACAAAAAAGGGGGGGGGGCAAATAACAAAAAAGGGGGGGGGGCAAATAACAAAAAAGGGGGGGGGGCAAATAACAAAAAAGGGGGGGGGGCAAATAACAAAAAAGGGGGGGGGGCAAATAACAAAAAAGGGGGGGGGGCAAATAACAAAAAAGGGGTGGGGTGAGCAGTCACTCATTTGCATGAGCCAAGACACTTTCAAGAAGCAAAAGTACGATGTTGAAAGTCTGCCTATCTTTGAGGTATTTTGACGAAAGCTGACTAAATGTTATTGAAACAGTCTCAGCCATGTCATGCGAGCGTCTTGTGTTTGCAGGTGAAACACTTGACTCGCGACTGGAGAACGACTGCTTTCGCCCTGAGACAATCCAACCTCCTGGAGCTCAACGACGAGGGCCGGAAGGTGCGGCGTAAATCGGCCGTGCCGGTCTTCGCCAGCGAATCGCTGCCCAGCCGCATGCTGCTGCTGAGCGAGCTGCATCGCTGGCCCGAGCTGGCCCAGCTCACGGAGAACGGAGGCGGGGGCGGCGAGAGCGGAGCCGCTCAGCAGGAGCAGCTGATGAAGCTGCTGCTCAAAGCCTTCGGGACATACGGCGCCATCGCGTCAGTCCGCGTCCTCAAACCCGGCAAGGACCTGCCGGCCGACCTGAAGAGGCTGAGCGGCCGCTACGCCCAGCTGGGCACCGAGGAGTGCGCCATTGTGGAGTTCGAGGAGGTGGAGGCGGCCGTCAAAGCCAACGAGGCCGTGGGTGGCGCGGATGGCGGCAGCGGCTCGCCGGGCTTGAAGGTGGTCCTGATTGGCACCAAACCCCCCAAAAAGAAAGTCCAGAAGGAGCGGCCCAGCGAGGACGCACCCCCCACAGGGATGCGCAAAAGCCGCTCGCTCAACAGCCGAGTCCGAGAGCTACAATACCACGCGGACGACTCTGCCTGCAGTTCCTCGGACACGGAGAGCACGCCCACGTCGCCCCGGCCGGCCCGCAAGTCCCAGTCCTGCAACAAGCTCAGCCCCACGGCCGCAGGTGTTGCCTTCCAGAACAATCACCTGTCACCCCGCAACAGTCCGTGGTCCAGCCCCCGTGCCAGTCCCTGCCTCCAGCGCAAATCGGCCCACTCCCACAAATCGCCCTTAGCCAGCCAGGGCCGACTCAGCCCCGAACCCGGGCGCCGCTGGGCCGATTACTCGTCCGACAGCAGCCTGACGCCGTCGGGCAGCCCGTGGGTGCAAAGGCGCAAGCAGGTGGCTTCACAGGAGAGCAGTCCGGTGGGGAGCCCGATGCTGGGCCGCAAGATCCAGAATGCGGACGGCCTGCCCCCGGGCGTCACCAGGCTCCCGCGGGGCCCCGACGGAACCCGCGGGTTCCACTGCGGGCCGCTCGCCGAGAGAGGCAAGAGTGCCGCCACCCAGACTTGACGTGTAAAATGCATCCTGCTCGTGCCTAACCTGAGCGGCCCCCTCGCCTCTTATTTGACACTGTAGATCTATTTTTCTTTTTTTTTGTTTGTTGAGTGGCTTGTTCTATTTTTATACAAAATGTTGTGTTGACTTGGTGACATTAGTTCTTTGCTAATGGAAATTTGAGTGGATTTAAGTTGTTGTTGCTTCAAGAGAACTTCCCCTACATCCATCTAAAAAAATGTCAAAGGAGCTGTGTTTTTTTTTTTTTTGGGAGTTTTTTGCCCCCAATGACCCTCCTCTTTTAAATCGAAGTGTTCTGTCCTAATGTGTGACAACCTCACACTATGGATTGGTGTATTGATATGTACGTGGAGATCACAGTCTGCCTTTTTTGTGTCGGTCTGCATTTTGACATGCTATTTTAAGGAGAAGTCAACAAAAACAATTGTTGACAATAATGTTACGTGCGGCCACACTCGTCTAAACACGGTTTTCCGATTGTATGTTGCGTTTATGGAAGATGAATTTAGCAGCACGTCCACTCGTTTGTTCTCCTTTTCAGGGGGCAGCCATTTTGCCACTTGCGGTCGACTGAGAATAAAATCACAGTTGCGCAGGCAATGACCAATCACGCCACACCTGTTTGGTCATGTGACATTCGCAAACTTAGCCGTGATTGGTTATTTGAGCCCTTGAGCAACTGTGACATCATTTTCATTCGACAGCAAGTGGCAAATCGGTCGTCACCTGAGATGGACAAAAAACGTTTTCGGGTTTTTTTGTTTTGTTTGTTTGTTTGTTTTTTTCGACATAATTAATATTCCACTAATACAGTATTAATTCGAATACTGTGTTTGGACTCGTGGGGCCGCATAGAACTTTATTGTAAACTTTTTTTTCCGTTGACTTCCCCTTGAAAGCAAGCCCATACTCTCTCCGGGTTGGACAGGTCATTTCTCTTTTAATTTACACTTTTATCATTTAATTTCAGATCTACTTTTGGCAATGGAAGGGCCTCTTTTAGCCGTGAATAATTTTTTTTCAGCAAGTATCTTTTGTTTATTTATATTGAGGGTTTTTTTTTTCTCAAACAGAACTTAATTTCTCCTCAGAGTGAGGGTGAGGGATGCTCAGGTCGAGCAAGAAGAGATGTTCCCATGTTTGCTCTACACCTGAGCTGGGGTTGTTTGTACAGTGCAAATCCTGTCGTGCAAATAAAGCACTAAAACTGCACGTATGCTTTTGTTTGTGGCACGTTTTACTGACTTGATGGCTCACCTGTCGAAATGGTTGGAGTTGGAATGCAGAGTTGTCATACAAGAGTGTTGGAATGGAAAGAGAAATCATTCAGCTGCACCAGGCCTAAAACATGTTTGTTCAAATGAGGTGTGGCATTAAAGGTTAGGCATGAGATCATGTCGGCGTTCAAGGAATGACTTACTTGCTGCTGTGCTTGGCTCAGCTCGGAAAGAAGAAATACAAGCGCAGTGTTGACATCATGCGACGATAGAAACAGTCGGTAAGAGTAAGGCTGTATGGAGCAAAGTGAAAACTTTTAAAGGACGGTTGCATGATATGGTGCCGATTTGACTCGGGAGAGAAATCCTCAATCGTTTTGTTGCATCACATGCATGACGCATGGATAATACTACTTTAATGTCATGGTCGTACAAAAAGAAAATAAACTTAGGCACAGTTCTGGCATCATGCCACGATGCAATGAGTAGATCAGTTTGCCGTCCGGCTTTTTGTCATACTGAAAATGTCAACACTAACTGCTTCCTGTTGCCTCGCTGAACTCAAGTGAAGAAAAACTTGAATGGCATCACATGTTCAAGGTGTTGCAAGTTAACTTCCATATTATCACGGTAAGCAGATCTAGTACATATGATGCTCAAAACGGAGGCTTTTTGTTAGGTGTTGGAAAGTTGGAAGTGTGGACAGTCATTTGGTTATGTTGCTGCCACAGAATAACAGCTGTGGTGAAAACTGTGCAAGATATGATGCATACTGCTCAAAAGTTTTAAATCACTCCGCTTGCTTTGACATGTCAAAGTAGTAAGCCACTGCAGTCAAAATGGTGAATTCAGAAATTTTGTCCTACACTGATGCCACAGCCATAGAAATACGCTTCTGTAGTCCAGACAATGCAAGATATGTTGCTTGCTGACCGCACAAATGATGTTTGGGTTCTCACACATTAATGTCACTCGCATGAAAATAAGCTTCTTTTGTCAAGACAACGCATGAAATGCTGCTACGCTGTGACTATTTGAAAGAAAGCCCCTCGTGCCCCATCAACTAGCGTCTATAAGGACAAAATGAGAAGGAAAGAAAGAGTCCAAAGTAAAGGGACGGCAGCGGCTTTTTATAGACTGCAGTTTCCACAACTTAAGGTAGGCTCGGAACGCACCATGGCAACCGCAGAGGAGACACCGCGGGGCGCCGTTTCACGACGACAGAAGATGGATGAGAGGAATTGGTGGACTTGAAGGTCCGTTGAGGTCGGTCACAATAAATGTTTTCGCATTGGCAACGATAAGATGACAGTGGGTGAATGCCTTTTATGAAACAGGAATGAATTCACTTTGTTCTCTTTTCTTCCTAAAAAGACCCCCCCAAAAAGTGCCCTTTTTGTGGTCAAACATCATTCGCACATGATTACGCTATCATCCTCATTACGGAATGCTGCATGTAATTGCCAGGCTATGATTAAATGGGATTATCATGATTATGAGGGATAATGGTTTAATGTTACGCCCCCTCCGCATCCTCCCGTCGACCATTATATCTAATTTTCCTCTAATCTCAGAGCAAAATTCATTCAAAGACTCCCACATTAATTTCCAAACAGACTCATCTTTTTTCTTTTCGCCTTACAATAATCATCATATTGTACTTCCAACGCAATCTCATGTGCTCCATTAGCGGAAAACTTAGTTTGCATCACTGAATATTAAAATGGTTGCAGTCAGGCAAAAACAGATTTGATAAGATTTTATTATACACAACTCAGGAAATGTTATTTACAGTGTTTTCAACAAAAAATTAAACACACATGAACATTCAATTGCACATGGCAAACATTTTCAAGAAAAGGTCCCGCGGTGAGAGGAGGGTTAGCGCTCTGAATATGCTTGCTTATGACGTCACTTCCTGTCAAATCCTATGATCCGATCAGTTGTGCATTTGCATCATAGTAGGAAGTGTGACAAATTAGTGTTAATCTGGACAAACGCACAGTAAGAGATCATGTTGGCCGCATTGCAAAGTTGATGACAGCTCCAGTTAGCAAAATGAGAGAAAATTGTGACAGCTGTGGCCTGAACATCTCTTCCAGCTCAAACACTACCGCTGAAAATGCAAGAGTGCTGAGTTGACTCAATCCCCGCCATTCGGCATTGGTGCTATACTTAAAAACAGAGAAAAGGACAGTTTTTAGCAGTCGTGTGAGAGGGGCTGAATGATTTCCAACAATAGAGAAGCCATCCTTGGATTTATTTTCTTATAATTGTGGCCTGAACTTCTGTTCCAGCTCTGACATTACCTCTGATGCCAGAAATTTGCTGGGTTGACTTCACCGACCTATTCCGCGAGGGCGTAATTTATTTAGAAAATGCTGATAAAAATGCCAGGTTTTTTTTTTATCGGCAGTGTGAAAGGATCAACTTTTGCCGAAATAATATTTTTATGACAATACTGTAGAGTGACGGGCAGGGGGTGAAGTTCTTTACATTTGTGACACATTGTATCGCTCAGCATGTCACCTGATGGCGTCTGCGTCAATTTTATCCACCTTGCGCTCGGTGAAAGAAAACCAGCCATCGCAGTTTGGCGGTCTGAGACCATTTTGGCAGCTGCCTTCACGGAGCGAGCTCCCGCCAGGATGTAATTGCCGGTTCCTGGTGGCAGTGCAGCACTCCATCTGCACGCTCGCACCAGAGGAGGCTGATTGGGATGGAGCTGCTGTATGTGTGTGTGAGCGTGAGTGTGTGTGTATGCACAGGCACACACTCATCTTCATCCTCGGGTGTGAGGCAGGAAAACACTTCCTGCGTGTTAGCAGATGGGAATGCCGGGGAGGTACTGACAACGCAGTGTCAGTAGATCATCAATCCTTGGAGCACGAGCCGTGTCTCAAACATCGTAACATTGTTGGGGTTTTTTTTTTAGATGTAAAGAGAACCGTCCGCCGGGCCCACGTAACCCACGGCGATGAGAAGCACGTCTATCAAAGTCCAAATGCCCAGTCCTCCGAAGCTGAAGAGCTTGCCCAGACCCTCTCTCCACTGGCCCAGGTAAAAGCGGTCCGCCCCAAAACCGCCCAGTGTGATGCTGCACAATAGTGGACACAAACAAAAAAAAATAATAAGCAGGTTGCCCACGAAAGGTATTATAAAGTCTTTTGTAAGCTTTGATTATACCTGAGCGCCAACGCCGTGGACCACTTGTATCCCCCAGTCCAGTTGCAATACAAACGCTTCTGAAAACGCCTTTTGCCTACAAATAAACAAGTGTGAGTAGACGTAACATAGCAGCTCATGCTTACATGCTTAAAATTAAGCCATTGGAGTTTTGCAATGGCCGAGGGGCTAATTATTTTTATTTTTTTTTGATAAAAGAATTGTTTTATCAAATTTATTTTTTTTTTTGTGACTTTGTTCCTCATAAAACTGAATTCCCTCCTGTAACAACAAAATAACATTTTTGTCTGGTATGATGGTATACAATGGTTTTGAACAGTCACGGTGTCAAAAGTGCTAAAGGGAGCTTTAATCTTCTAAAAATTCCAACTTTTAAATGATATCAAACTCAGATGCATTTTATTTTAAATAATTTTAAAAAATCAGACCAATGAAATCATAATTTTGTAACAAAGCACAGGCCAATATCAGATTGGGATGGTATGATAACCATAACGAAAAATATTAGTTTCATGGTATCATAGTATTAAAATGACAGCTCTAAAATGACTTTTTTCCCCCTTTAAATATGTGAGTGAATAAAAGCAGCATTTTTTTCCCCCCCACATTGAACACAATATATTTCATTCATCTATGTTAACATGTGTCTACTGTTTTAATTCTCCTCATTAAATCACAGTGTCCCATCACTGGTGAGCTGTTTTTAGAACAGAACTGTGCACTACTCATTTTGCCCTTGAGGCTAATGAGAACACGCTGGCATCATTCTTTTTCTTTTCTTTAGGACAAAGCCCATTAACAGAGCAAAAAGGCACCCGTGTTTGAAGCGCCTCTTTCGTCTTGCTAACTCCTTCCTCCTCCTTTCCCTTTTTGCTAAAAAAAAAAAAAAAAAGTTAATTGGAGACAATTAACTTCATAGAGGTGGCTTGTTTACTCAACATTGTAAGCAGCCAAGCATCTTGTAACCTGCTTAGGCGTCCCCTCCAAAAAGTAAAGCGCTCATTATCAGTGACTGCCATTATTAACTGTTACTGAAACCATGACCTTTTAAAACCAACGTTAATCATCAAACCGGTTATCATTCCATACCTAATTGGAACTTTTTTTTCCATTTCATTGCAAGGCATTTCAAACACTTCAGAGCACTTTCGGTGATAAAATGTTAATGTATGCTCCGCATTTTCATTTAAAAACATGACCAAAAAAAAATGCATAACGCCAAACCAAAGCAAGCGTGTTGCAAGGATTCTTCAGAAGCGTACCTAAACAGTGAACGTGTTCCAAGACATCACAGGTGGCATTGTAGCGCTGCCGGGGGCAGGCCACAGTCATGCAACTGGTGGAGTTGGAGCAGCGGTACTGCCTCGAGTCCAGCTGCCAACAGAACTGACAGGTGACGGAAAGAGAGAAGTTGCTTTGCTGTTGGCCAAACTCTCCCTAAACAAAGCACAAAATTAAAATCAGGGCTGAGACACAAGAAACAATGCAATAAGGAATGATGACTCAAAAAAAAAATGAAAGGAGGAAAAAAAAACAACTCACAACACAGTGAATGCCTTTTTTGGCTTTACAGGAGAAGGAAGTTGGTTTCCCGTAGGTGCAATTGTGTTGATAATTGCACTGCACGCAATCAGCGGGCAAGCGAGTGCAAAGTCCCCCACTGGGACATTTGAAGGCATAGCTCTCATCATTACCAGCGGGAGAAGCTGCAATCAAAGACAGAAATGTAAAAAGGAATAATTCTTCCTGCATATAAAATATGAAGGTAGATGCCTGCTCCTAATTTTGGGCCACCTCTGGCTGTAAAAACCTCAGAATTCATAAAACCTGGAGACATGGGACACCCTTATAAGTTGCATCATTCGTAAATTAAAGTAACTATTGTAGATGTATTTGCGAAAATATGACATTACTGTGCCGTGATGAACAATGAGTCCATGTCATCTTTGCTTTTAAATTTTCGTTTGACTTGCGAAGAGATTTAAGGTTTATCCTGTATGTATAAACATTTGTTTGCGATGCAAGCAAAGAGTATGGCTGAGGGAGAAAAACCCTCAATGCATTGACCAGGAATCAAACCCCAGCAAGAATTGTACAACTGAACCAGTAATGCCTTGCACATGAAGGAAGACAACACACAACTACAGCATAGTACGTGAATGAATGAAGACTACCCGTGGCTGCAGCAGGCACCACCGGGCTGGTGATAACCGGGCCATGTTGGGCTTCTCTGGCGTACGAGGGATCCTGGCCGACGTGCGGGGAGCTCAGATATCCTTAACGGGCAAACACAAGCATCAATCATGGTGGTTACAGTCGATCTTTTGCACATGACAAATCACTGCTTAAATCGAAATAACCATCACAAAAAGCTAATTACGTCATATGTGAAATGCGACATTTGATGGACAAGCAGCCCCCGGGCGCAGCTAGCTAGCCGTTTTGAGTTTTAGCCTGATCCGCTTACTGTGCGCTTTTCTATGTACATTTTAAACTTTCACAGTCAGCACGGAAGGAACGTACCATTGACACACTGCAAAAAAAGGTCCGTACACAAGAGGAGTCCGATTCCGTAGCTTTTGAGGAATCGTCCCTTGTCAGGTCGCCACTGTTGACAAGCCATTTATCCCTTGCTTGTCTTCCTTGTTGCGTCCTCCTCCTTTTTTTCTCTTTGGTTGCTTGCTTGTAGCGGTTGGTGGAATGAAGCTCATTGTTGCTCTCTGTGGCCACATGAGGTACAACAACAGCAGCTCATGATTTCTTCTCTGAAAGGTTTGGCTTTTACATACTGATTATCAGTTTGACGCTGTTGAAAAACATACTGAGGATTCACTTCTCAAATGTTAGGTTTTTTTTTTTTTTAAACATCCACATCAGACATGCTTATCAATATGACGTTTTGTGACCTTAAAAATTAGAGCAATGGAATTAATTCTAAAACTTAACATTGCTAATGTGCCATACGTGTTAAACTGGGTTGAAAATAAATAAATGATATAAATAAAATTTGCATTTTTTTAATTAAAAAAAAAATTAGATCAATTGTTATGTTTACAAATGTTTTTTTTCTAACTGAACTTTAACCTGGTTCAATCTGACCCACAACATAAAAGGAGGGTTAAACCACTAACTAACCAGTTGTCGGAAGAAACACTGAAATGAAGGTAACATAAGTCTTGATAAGGTAAATGCCTGACTTTTTTGGAGGGTACAAAAACAAAACAAGATGCAGTTCAACATTTAATTTATTTCCCTTCAAAACAGAGACCGCAGGCCAGTTACGTCGTCATCATTCATAATGGCAATCGACAAACACATTTCTTGAACCCACCAACCCTCTCTGATCAATCACAGTGACATTTTGCCCCATTAACAGACACATTCCCAGTACCACTTTTATATGAGACATTTTTTCAGCAATTCTATTCTCATCTGGGGAAGACTGAGGTACTCAGACACCCCGCTTGGCTCATCAAGCACCATCAGAACTCCTCTTCTGCATTTCGGCAGCGGGCCTGCTTTAGAAGGCTCATGCGGGCCAGCGCATCGGCCACCGATACTTCGCCGTGGACTTTGTTATCCCTGGTACGCACGTTGACGCCGCTGGTCATCTTCTCCTTCTCGCCGACCACTGCCAAGGCATGACGAGATCAACACCGGTTCATGCCAAGTAACACAGCTCCCCTAGCACATGGCCCCCGCTTGGTGTTGGTGAATTTGTCACTGATGGGGTGTTAGCCAGCACAAAACTCAGGGGAAAATCAGACCAACTGTTGAGTCTAATACAGTCTAAAATTCTGTGAAACGAGCAACATGAACGAGTGATGTGAAAAGTGAGCCCAAAATGGTTTAATGCTAATATTTTCAATGTAGGGACTGTACTAAAAAAGTAAAGAAAAAAATAACAATAATTAGGTGAATATAAACAGTCAATATTCTGCATGTAATAGACACAAAAGTTAAGATTCAATTATGGCTGACAACTGGATTGGTTTTGTCAGACATGGAATAAATCCACGAAAAATGACTTCCTCACCCTTTCTCTCTGGAGTATGGCCTTCATACCAGATGCCATTATTGCACCTTTTTGAGCCATTACTTGGAACAAGGCTTCTGTATATCTTTATCATCAAGGAAATTTTGGCAGGGATTTTTGTTTATTGCTTATTTTCCCCACTGTTTGACTCTTGAAGCTATTACAACACTAACAAAATACTGATTTTGTTTCGTGTCAAGGCAACACCTTACCCAGAATGAAGTTATATTGGGCCAGTTGAGCATTGCGGATTTTTTTATTTAAAAGGCACCCAGAATCCAGGTCAGAATCCGCCATCATGCCTGCATCTGTGAACTGCTTACACACCTAAAAAGCAAGAAACGGTGCCCATATGCTTTTGGTGACCTCAAGGAGATGCTCTTTGTTGTGGTTAAGACTGAAGCGAGGGGACTCACCTTCTTGGCATACTCCTCGCAAGATGGGTTGACAGGCAATACCATCACCTGCCTTGGAGAGATCCAAAGGGGCCTGGTGGTCGGGACAAGTATCACAAAAAGCGTAATGTTCGGGGAGCATTATTACTAATTTTATTATTATCATTAATTTATTTATGTACTGTTACCAGAAAGTCACTCACCATTTCCCAGCATAGTTTTCTGTCAGAATTGCAATCATTCTCTCCACGGAGCCCAAGATGGCCCGATGGATGATAACAGGACGAGCTTTGTGTATAAACATTTGTTTGCGATGCAAGCAAAGAGTATGGCTGAGGGAGAGAAACCCTCAATGCATTGACCAGGAATCAAACCCCAGCAAGAATTGTACAACTGAAGCAGTAATGCCTTGCACATGAAGGAAGACAACACACAACTACAGCATAGTACGTGAATGAATGAAGACTACCCGTGGCTGCAGCAGGCACCACCGGGCTGGTGATAACCGGGCCATGTTGGGCTTCTCTGGCGTACGAGGGATCCTGGCCGACGTGCGGGGAGCTCAGATATCCTTAACGGGCAAACACAAGCATCAATCATGGTGGTTACAGTCGATCTTTTGCACATGACAAATCACTGCTTAAATCGAAATAACCATCACAAAAAGCTAATTACGTCATATGTGAAATGCGACATTTGATGGACAAGCAGCCCCCGGGCGCAGCTAGCTAGCCGTTTTGAGTTTTAGCCTGATCCGCTTACTGTGCGCTTTTCTATGTACATTTTAAACTTTCACAGTCAGCACGGAAGGAACGTACCATTGACACACTGCAAAAAAAGGTCCGTACACAAGAGGAGTCCGATTCCGTAGCTTTTGAGGAATCGTCCCTTGTCAGGTCGCCACTGTTGACAAGCCATTTATCCCTTGCTTGTCTTCCTTGTTGCGTCCTCCTCCTTTTTTTCTCTTTGGTTGCTTGCTTGTAGCGGTTGGTGGAATGAAGCTCATTGTTGCTCTCTGTGGCCACATGAGGTACAACAACAGCAGCTCATGATTTCTTCTCTGAAAGGTTTGGCTTTTACATACTGATTATCAGTTTGACGCTGTTGAAAAACATACTGAGGATTCACTTCTCAAATGTTAGGTTTTTTTTTTTTTTTTAAACATCCACATCAGACATGCTTATCAATATGACGTTTTGTGACCTTAAAAATTAGAGCAATGGAATTAATTCTAAAACTTAACATTGCTAATGTGCCATACGTGTTAAACTGGGTTGAAAATAAATAAATGATATAAATAAAATTTGCATTTTTTTAATTAAAAAAAAAATTAGATCAATTGTTATGTTTACAAATGTTTTTTTTCTAACTGAACTTTAACCTGGTTCAATCTGACCCACAACATAAAAGGAGGGTTAAACCACTAACTAACCAGTTGTCGGAAGAAACACTGAAATGAAGGTAACATAAGTCTTGATAAGGTAAATGCCTGACTTTTTTGGAGGGTACAAAAACAAAACAAGATGCAGTTCAACATTTAATTTATTTCCCTTCAAAACAGAGACCGCAGGCCAGTTACGTCGTCATCATTCATAATGGCAATCGACAAACACATTTCTTGAACCCACCAACCCTCTCTGATCAATCACAGTGACATTTTGCCCCATTAACAGACACATTCCCAGTACCACTTTTATATGAGACATTTTTTCAGCAATTCTATTCTCATCTGGGGAAGACTGAGGTACTCAGACACCCCGCTTGGCTCATCAAGCACCATCAGAACTCCTCTTCTGCATTTCGGCAGCGGGCCTGCTTTAGAAGGCTCATGCGGGCCAGCGCATCGGCCACCGATACTTCGCCGTGGACTTTGTTATCCCTGGTACGCACGTTGACGCCGCTGGTCATCTTCTCCTTCTCGCCGACCACTGCCAAGGCATGACGAGATCAACACCGGTTCATGCCAAGTAACACAGCTCCCCTAGCACATGGCCCCCGCTTGGTGTTGGTGAATTTGTCACTGATGGGGTGTTAGCCAGCACAAAACTCAGGGGAAAATCAGACCAACTGTTGAGTCTAATACAGTCTAAAATTCTGTGAAACGAGCAACATGAACGAGTGATGTGAAAAGTGAGCCCAAAATGGTTTAATGCTAATATTTTCAATGTAGGGACTGTACTAAAAAAGTAAAGAAAAAAATAACAATAATTAGGTGAATATAAACAGTCAATATTCTGCATGTAATAGACACAAAAGTTAAGATTCAATTATGGCTGACAACTGGATTGGTTTTGTCAGACATGGAATAAATCCACGAAAAATGACTTCCTCACCCTTTCTCTCTGGAGTATGGCCTTCATACCAGATGCCATTATTGCACCTTTTTGAGCCATTACTTGGAACAAGGCTTCTGTATATCTTTATCATCAAGGAAATTTTGGCAGGGATTTTTGTTTATTGCTTATTTTCCCCACTGTTTGACTCTTGAAGCTATTACAACACTAACAAAATACTGATTTTGTTTCGTGTCAAGGCAACACCTTACCCAGAATGAAGTTATATTGGGCCAGTTGAGCATTGCGGATTTTTTTATTTAAAAGGCACCCAGAATCCAGGTCAGAATCCGCCATCATGCCTGCATCTGTGAACTGCTTACACACCTAAAAAGCAAGAAACGGTGCCCATATGCTTTTGGTGACCTCAAGGAGATGCTCTTTGTTGTGGTTAAGACTGAAGCGAGGGGACTCACCTTCTTGGCATACTCCTCGCAAGATGGGTTGACAGGCAATACCATCACCTGCCTTGGAGAGATCCAAAGGGGCCTGGTGGTCGGGACAAGTATCACAAAAAGCGTAATGTTCGGGGAGCATTATTACTAATTTTATTATTATCATTAATTTATTTATGTACTGTTACCAGAAAGTCACTCACCATTTCCCAGCATAGTTTTCTGTCAGAATTGCAATCATTCTCTCCACGGAGCCCAAGATGGCCCGATGGATGATAACAGGACGAGCTTTGTCATCGCCATCCTTTCTGTAGGTCAAATGAAGAAAAGAAAAAAATAACTATACCTGTATGGGCGTAAACTACTCAACATCATCCTTAACCAGGCAGTCTTGAGAGACAAGATACGGTTAAAGTCGAGTTAGCAAGAGACTGAGGGTGTCAGTCATTCCGTGAATCATTGAGAAATTGAGTCTGGTACAAAATCAGTCACAAAATCAAGCAAACGATTTATTCAGTCATTGAGCTCTTTTGAATTTTCCCTCTGGGTATCAAATTAAAACTAAAATTGGCAGGCTGATTCCCAAAGTGCAGTCAATTGTTTTTCTAGCACGCAAAGTTTTTTTTATTCTCCACAGCTTGCACTCCAGATAAGCAAAATTACACTGAATGGCTGTAGTAAGACTGGCGTAAGAATTTATTCCGACTCCGTCTGGACAACTGAGACATTGCGGGGAGAGGTGTGTGCAGCTCCCAATAAGTCAGTACTATCGATATCTGCTCACAGAAAGCTGGCATAATTGGAATTAAGAAGATTAATGCTGACTTTTGTCTCAATCTTATACCCATGGGCATTCCGTTGGAAGTTGCTGGGGGGGGTCAAAGCATGTCTTTGCAAACATACACCCAAAAAAACCAAAAATGAACAATAACTTGGTCATTGATTCACTGGATCATTCAGCCATTGATGCAGTGTAGCGTTAGTTAATCACCGAGTCACATAGTTAAATATGGAAGTCAGTTAGTTAATCAGTCATTGAGTTAGTCATTCATTGAGTTAGGCCCTGTTGAATCACTGGGAGCCAATTATTGAGATTGCCATCAAGGCACTGGTTTCATAATTCAATGAGTCAATCGCCAATCAGCCAGCTAGCTCCTCAGTCATTTATTCAGTTATTAAGTTTATTATTGAATGAGAATGTTAGTCGGTCAGTCGCTCATTGACGCGTTCATCGAGTCGGTCAGTCTTTCAAGCACTTCTCACCAGTGCGTCTGTAATCCGTGTGGCTAAGCCCTGTTTGCTTGGGCAAGTAGATTAAAAGGTCATCCTTAGAGCTCGGTCAGTAAATCAAAACGTGTGCACTGTGTCAGTGTTTCGATCGGGCGTCTCACCCCACAAAGGTCAGGTCGAAGCGGATGGGAAGCTGGAAGTCCAGTTGAATGGTTGCACACTGGTGGTAACGACCAATGGCGTCTTTGATTTTAATGTCAATCTATAACAGCGCATACGTAAGTGTTAACGTACACATTCTTATACTATATGTCTTTTGAGTGAGCTGACCTTGGGCCCATAGAATGCACCATCTCCTGAGTTCAGTTTCCAAGGCTCTCCAAACTCATTGAGGCTGTTCTCCAATTGCTGGCAAACATGAGTCAGTCACACATTCAAAAGCATCAAAGGAATACACCGTGAAGCAACAATCACCACGATAAACTTTTTTTTTTTTGGGGTGCATGCTCATAGCAACGTGTATAAAAATGGCTGTATTCAAAATAGCGTTTTGAACTTGAGGTAGATCTGGTGCATCTCTGTCATGCGCCAAATATTCCGTACCACAAAAAAAACTGAATCAGAATGCGTGAACCGTTAGATCCTGACCAGCGATAGATACCTTCTCAGCTTGGTTCCACACCGCAATATCACCAAGGTACTTCTCCGGGCGGGTGGAGAGGTGAAGCTGGAAGGAGAAGCCAAACACGGTGTAGACACTGCGCAGGAAGTCCAGGCAGCCTTTCATCTCAGACTCGATCTGAGGGGAAAACATTGGAAATAATCAAAGTGAGTACAAACATTTTGTGGCAAATAAGTTTAAAAAAAAAAAAAAAAAAACTAATAATAATAACTCTGGTTTCCTCCCACATTCCAAAACATTGCATAGCAGGCTAATGGATTGCACCATGCATACAATACCTGATCCATGGTGCAAAAAATGTGAGCATCATCCTGCTGGAAACGTCGCACTCTGGTCAACCCAGTCAGCGTTCCAGATAGCTCGTTGCGGTGGAGGACCCCGAAGTCAGCCAGCCTGAGTGGGAGCTCCCTCCACGAGCGAGGCCTATGGCCGAACATCAAACTGGCGCGCAGAAAACACGGCAAAGAAAGCAAATTAAATCATGAGATTTAAAAAAAAAAAAAAAAAGGGGGGGGGGGGGGGGGGAAGCAAGGAAGAGGTGGTCTAACCAGTGTCCAGGGCAGTTCATGGGTTTGAGTGCGAAGGTGTCGTCCTCCACGGTGAAGGAGAACATGTTTTCGCTGTAGTGCTGCCAGTGGCCTGACGTCTCCCACAGCTTGCTGTTATAGATATTGGGGGAGGCTACTTCCTGGAAGCCTCTTCTCCAATACTCAGCCTAAGTGAGAAACACACAAATATCATCAACAATCGGAATGCTCGACAGCAACACTTGCTTTCAACGCAAAGACCATGAGGAGTTAAGTATTCGGTGTCAGATTCAGAGTCTGGTCATGGCTGGTGACATTCTGTTTTTGGTTAGACTGAAGAAAAAAAAAAAAAAGAATGGAAAGAAGACAGCTAGCAAAGCCTGTGAAAGTCAATTTGAAATTTAACACCGGATACCCATTTATGCCGCCGCGTTGTAGCGGCCTCAACACTTATCTTATAGGTCTCAGCAGATGCTACATATAATCGTCATTTGCATTTATCGTATGCTTGATAGCATCGTATTCTCTTAATGTTTTATTCAGTCACATAGTCACTCCACCGCTTGACCGTTAATATCGCCTTCTCACACAGGCTATGTATACACGTGTGCATTTTTTTTGCTACTGAAAATGCCTCTGCCTATTTTTGCAGCTGTTCACCTCCTTTTCATGGTAGTGTTTATTTATTCATGTGCATTTTAATACTCCATATTATACGGTAAATATGCTCACAGATATTGTAGGGATTTATGATTCGTTTAGCTTATTCTTCTGTGCTGCCGCTACTCTCCATTTCACTTGTGCAAAAATGCAATTTACCCTTTGAAGGGTCTAATAATAATTTTTTTTCCCCCCCAGTGGGAAATAAGCTGATAATGTTTGCCCGAAGGTGGGTTGCCAAGATCCATTGACGACATGTGTCGTGGAGGGGGAACTGATGGAAATGGTGGAAGTGACACAGTCACACTACGACAGCTTTGCTCCAACAAGCCGAGCAATGTGAGAGACCTTCTTGGCCTCGTTTTGCGTTCTCATTCGGGCTGTGAAAGTTGTCAAGGAGAAATATGTCACAGGTACATGTTCCACCGAATGACACGTGATCGGATCTGTTCCCAGTCAGAAACCCGTCTCTTTCTCAAATTTGATAAAAGGATGACTTTGCTCAACTATTTAGATGCGGCTTTTCTTACCATCAAAAGGGCAAAAGTTAATATGAGGCTACGAGGAAAACATTCCTAAACTAATGCACAAATCACACACCTCAGGGTTGTTTCTGTTGTTTGAGTTTTGAGAAAGGAGTATGGTTGAGTCTTCAAGGTTCAGAATTTTATTATCTCGTGAACTTGACGTGGTCATGAGTCATGGCCATTTTTAAAAATACACTGCTGTCAGGATTACACAAAATATAAGTCATTTTATGGTTATATATCCATCGCTGGTTTCTTTTTAGCCTTGAATCTACTAAATGCTATTCGATTATGTGTACTTTCTTTAAAATATGCAAAATAACGTAAAACAAAATGTTCAACATGCCACAGTTCTCACCCTGATGAATTCTATGAGGGTGTTGTAGATGTAAGCTCCGCGCGGCAGGAAGAAGCAACTCCCAGGACTGAGATCGTGGAAGAAGAACAGCTCCTGATCCTGTCAAGTACACCAAACAAACAACCTTTATGAACATTTCGGGATTTGATATTCACGAAGCACAGTGCTGACATTGAAAACAACCAAACTGGTGGCAACTCGATGGCTCTTGCTGAGAAGGTGAAAAATTGCGGTCGCTAGTGAGGAATTGCCTTGTGCAACCAACCCCATGCTGGGGACCCAACTGGGGAGCGAGGATGACTAGAGCAGTTTCAAAATGGGGTCAAAACTGAGGGAGCAGAGTGAGTCCTGCTGCTGAATGACAAGCAATTTATTGAATTGAAATTCATCCATCCATTTTGTAACCCGCTTATCCTCACAAGGTTGTCGGGCGTGCTGGAGCCTATCCCAGCTGTTTTCGGGCAGTGGGCGGGGGACACCCTGAACTACTTGCCAGCCAATCACAGACCACACACAGACGAACAACCATCCACGCTGACACTCACACCCCGGGACCATTTTGAGTGTTTAATCAACCCGCCATGCATGTTTTTGGAATGTGGGAGGAACCCGGAGTACCCGGAGAAAACCTACGCAGGCAAGGAGAGAGCATTCAAACTCCCCCGTCCCCGCCTCTCAAAAAAAATACAGATATTAATACAAGTGTCAAAACATTCAAATATTCTTTAGAATGTATGCATATTACCACTACTGCCCATTACAATAAATTGTTGTGGTGTTTCAAATACAAATACATTTCTCATCAAGTGAACGCCAACTTACTTTGCTGATCTTGCGATGGTCCCTATTCTTGGCCTCCTCCTGGAAGCGTTCCCACTCTTTGAGCATCTTTGAGTCAGAGAAGGAGATCCCGTATATCCTCTGCAGCGTTTCCATGTCGGAGCGGCCCTCCCAGTAGGTGGCAGAGTTCTGACAACAGAGACAGAGAAACAGAGAGAAGATGCTAAAACTGTACATCCATTGATGTGAATGGCCAATGCACAAAGTTCTTAAAGGTGCACCTTGTAGAGCTTCATGGCTTTGATCTTGCCGGTGTGCCTCACGTGAGGACCTCTACAGAGGTCTATAAGGGGCCCGCATCTATCCAAGACCCATCATAATGATTAGCTTGGCAAACATTAAAGAAGAAGAAGCAAGCAAGCAAGCATCATGTTCACCACAGTCCTGTATTCCAGCAACTAACCTGTAAACTGTGGTCGTGGGTGTGGTGACCTTCTCGTTCAGAATGCGGCACTTGAATTTGTTGTACTGGAAAAATAAAAAACATCCGGGTTACCCAACTACTAATAATCCGGGTGATTTTGAGTCAGTTGCAATTTTCAGATGTCTCGAAAAGATTAGCCTCACCTTAAACCATCATAATTTTGTTCTTCCAAATTCTACACACACACACACACACACTACCCCTACAGAGAAAGCACACATACTGTAACCATGTCATATTATGACAGAGGTTGGTGGCGCGTGAAAGCCTTCGTGGAGGTTTGGGCTCTCTTCGTATTCATGTTTCGCAACATCTCTCTCACCTTGAACATCTTCAGCAGCGTCTCCTTGGTAACCTCAAGCCTTTCAAAGGCTTGTTTCTCCTTCACCACCATCTTGCACAAGTTCTCCAGGTCCCCAAAGTCGGTACTGGACACGCTCCTAGATTAAAAAAAAAAAAAAGTTGAATAATGATGTCATTGTGTTCACCGTTGTCATTTTTGACAAAACCGCATGGGTTGCTTGGCAGATAATCTCACTTTGTTCCATCGAGGAACATGTCGTAGTAGAAGCCGTTCTCTATGGGGGGTCCGTAACATAAACAGCCACCATAGAAGCATTCCATCGCTTCGCCTAGGATGTGAGCACTGGAGTGCCAGTACACCTGCAAGGAAAAACAATCGTAAAGTACTTTGTATTATGACAAGCTGTACTGATTGGATCTCCCTTCGCTGCTTAACATATTGGATATGTGCAAACAACTATAAAACATAATATTCTTGGCAGATAAGTCGGAATGACCTAAATCGGCTGCCATGCATCAAATAGAGAGGTCAAGGGCCACTGTAATATTAGAAAGCAAGAAGAAAAAAAATATCTCCTCTGGGCACCACTTCCACTAACTGACACAAAATTGGGTAGATGTTTCTTTCATAATATGACACATGCAAACATCCCAATGACTGATGCTTAAAATTGGGAAAAACAGTTTGGTTTGAAGTGGCAATTTTGACCAAATTGAGGGTCTTGTACTTTGACGAACCCTACATATGAGCCCCATTTGGAAACCACGATATCAAAGAGTGACGCGAAAGTCTGTCTTGCTCACTGCTTGTGCATCCTCATTCTCAAAGCGTAAAATCTCCAGCGAGCAGTCGCGCTCCAGAGGTCTGTCCAAGTCCCACAGCTCCCCGTTCACTCGAGATATCACTGCGTTGTCAGCCAGACCCTGACTGGAGGCCAAAAAGAAAAAAAAAAAATTCAATAATGCGCTGACCAAGTATTTATTTTCCATCAGCAACAATATTTACCTGATGTCACATGCCACTTGGTACGGGGTGGTGACCCAGGACGTGCCCGCCAACTGACGCCCATCGGGTAGCTCCACCGTGATGGGCTTCCCCTCTGAAGCTCTCTTGGCCCGGAGGGCATCGCTTTCCTTCTTCAGCACCTCGTAGAGGCTGAGGCGCTCATCGACAAAAGCCGGCCAGGCCTTCAGCTGCCAAAAAGGTCTTGGTTAATTAATACTGCAAACCCCTGCATTGTTGCAGTTCGACATTTGTTAATTCAAATATTTATTCTATTTGCTGAATAACTCACCCGTTCCCTGTTTTTAACCCTTAGGCCAAAGTCACGTCTGATTATATATCTTTGACACCATCTAGTGGCAGTTTGGTGTCTAGCATCTATGTTGAACTGGTAGCCTTGTCCAATAGAAAAAAATACTTTGTCGTCATCTTGTGGCATCTCTAGGGAATTACTCCCAGATTTTGACTTTTGTGCCAGAGTTTGGTGCCTAACCCCTGCTGGAAATGCATCCATCCGTTTTTTTTTTTTAATAGCACTAATCTTCAAGTTAAGTTGCTCACTCCTGTCTTGGCAGACATGCCAACCACAAAAAACAAAACAAAAAACATGCTGCCTTCTAACACATTTTGCCTGAAATTTAAAGTCAGGATATTCACCCCTTTTGCGGTTCCATCTGAATGTTCTTTTGGCTGCTTCTTCTCCTTGTTTTTATCGCCTGGTTTAGCGTCAGAGCTGCTCACCTGCATGAAAAAGAGGTACACTATCTTGAAAGGACAAATAGGCATTTTTTTAAACATGCCTGTGAAATGGTTTCATCAAAATCACCCCAAGGATCACGTGTAATGACACTTTATCCGCAATCTGTTTTCAGAGTGTTGGTTTTCTCTCTCATACACACATACACACACACACACACACACACACACACACACACACACACAAAAAAAAAAAAACAGGGGGTT